>NC_088398.1:86363106-86605606 GCF_034236695.1 Oncorhynchus nerka
GTATTGAAGTGAATGAGTTTCTACCTACTCAAGGGGGTATTGAAGTGAATGAGTTTCTACCTACTCAGGGGGTCGATTGGAGTTTCTACCTGCTGGGGTCATATTGAAGTGAATGAGTTTTCTACCTACTCAGTCGGGGGAATGAGTTACCTACTCAGGAGGTCGTATTAGTGAATGAGTTTCTACCTGCTCAGGGGTCATATTCAGGGGTCGAATGAGTTTCTACCTACTCAGGGGTCGTATTGAGTGAATGAGTTTCTACCTACTCGGAAATTCGTCAGGGGGTGACAGTGAATGAGTTTCTACCTACTCAGGGGTCATATTGAAGTGAATGAGTTTCTACCTACTCAGGGGGTCGTATTGAAGTGAATGAGTTACCTACTCAGGGGTCGTGACAGAAGTGAATGAGTTTCTACCTACTCAGGGGTCGTATTGAAGTGAATGAGTTTCTACCTACTCAGGTCGTATTGAAGTGAATGAGTTTCTACCTACTGAAATTCGTATTGAATGAGTTTCTACCTACTCAGGGGGTCGTGAAGTGAATGAGTTTCACCTACTCAGGGGGTCGTATTGAGTGAATGAGTTTCTACCTACTCAGGGGTCGTATTGGAGTTTCTACCTACTCGGGGTCATATTGAAGTGAATGAGTTTCTACCTACTCAGGGTCGTGATGAAGGAATTTCTACCCACTAGGGAGGTCATATTGAAGTGAATGTGTTTCTACCTATTCAGGGGGTCGTATTGAAGTGAATGAGTTTCTACCTACCTACGGGGTCATATTGAAGTGAATGAGTTTCTACCTACTCAGGGGTATTCGTGTGAAGTGAGTTTCTACCTACTCAGGGGTCGTATTGAAGTGAATGAGTTACCTACTCAGGGGTCGTACTGAAGTGAATGAGTTTCTACCTACTCAGGGGTCGTATTGAAGTGAATGAGTTACCTACTCAGGGGTCGTATTGAAGTGAATGAGTTACCTACTCAGGGGGTCGTACTGAAGTGAATGAGTTTCTACCTACTCAGGGGGTCTTATTGAAGTGAATGAGTTTCTACCTACTCAGGGGGTCGTATTGAAGTGAATGAGTTACCTACTCAGGGGGTCGTATTGAAGTGAGTTTCTACCTACTCAGGGGGTCGTATTGAAGTGAATGAGTTACCTACTCAGGGGGTCGTATTGAAGTGAATGAGTTTCTACCTACTCAGGGGGTCGTATTGAAGTGAGTTTCTACCTACTCAGGGGGTCGTATTGGAGTTTCTACCTACTCGGGGTCATATTGAAGTGAATGAGTTTCTACCTACTCAGGGGGTCGTATTGAAGTGAATGAGTTTCTACCTATTCAGGGGGTCGTATTGAAGTGAATGAGTTTCTACCTACTCGGGGTCATATTGAAGTGAATGAGTTTCTACCTACTCAGGGGGTCGTATTGAAGTGAGTTTCTACCTACTCAGGGGGTCGTATTGAAGTGAATGAGTTACCTACTCAGGGGGTCGTATTGAAGTGAGTTTCTACCTACTCAGGGGGTCGTATTGAAGTGAATGAGTTACCTACTCAGGGGGTCGTATTGAAGTGAATGAGTTACCTACTCAGGGGGTCGTACTGAAGTGAATGAGTTTCTACCTACTCAGGGGGTCGTATTGAAGTGAATGAGTTACCTACTCAGGGGGTCGTATTGAAGTGAATGAGTTTCTACCTACTCAGGGGGTCGTATTGAAGTGAGTTTCTACCTACTCAGGGGGTCGTATTGAAGTGAATGAGTTACCTACTCAGGGGGTCGTATTGAAGTGAATGAGTTTCTACCTACTCAGGGGTCAGTAAATGTGGAGTTTCTACCTACTCGGGGGTCATATTGAAGTGAATGAGTTACCTACTCTCGTATTGAAGTGAATGAGTTACCTACTCAGGGGTCGTATTGAAGTGAATGAGTTTCTACCTACTCAGGGGGTCGTATTGAAGTGAATGAGTTTCTACCTACTCAGGGGGTCATATTGAAGTGAATGAGTTTCTACTTACTCAAGGCGGTCGTATTGAAGTGAATGAGTTACCTACTCAGGGGGTCGTATTGAAGTGAATGAGTTTCTACCTACTCAGGGGGTCGTATTGAAGTGAGTTTCTACCTACTCAGGGGGTCGTATTGAAGTGAATGAGTTACCTACTCAGGGGGTCGTATTGAAGTGAATGAGTTTCTACCTACTCAGGGGGTCGTATTGGAGTTTCTACCTACTCGGGGTCATATTGAAGTGAATGAGTTACCTACTCAGGGGGTCGTATTGAAGTGAATGAGTTACCTACTCAGGGGGTCGTATTGAAGTGAATGAGTTTCTACCTACTCAGGGGGTCGTATTGAAGTGAATGAGTTTCTACCTACTCAGGGGGTCATATTGAAGTGAATGAGTTTCTACTTACTCAAGGCGGTCGTATTGAAGTGAGTTTCTACCTACTCAGGGGGTCGTATTGAAGTGAATGAGTTACCTACTCAGGGGGTCGTATTGAAGTGAATGAGTTTCTACCTACTCAGGGGGTCGTATTGAAGTGAATGAGTTTCTACCTACTCAGGGGGTCGTATTGAAGTGAATGAGTTTCTACCTACTCAGGGGGTCGTATTGAAGTGAATGAGTTTCTACCTACTCAGGGGGTCGTATTGAAGTGAATGAGTTTCTACCTACTCAGGGGGTCGTATTGAAGTGAATGAGTTTCTACCTACTCAGGGGGTCGTATTGAAGTGAATGAGTTTCTACCTACTCAGGGGGTCGTATTGAAGTGAATGAGTTTCTACCTACTCAGGGGGTCGTATTGCAGTGAATGAGTTTCTACCTACTCAGGGGGTCGTATTGAAGTGAATGAGTTTCTACCTACTCAGGGGGTCGTATTGAAGTGAATGAGTTTCTACCTACTCAGGGGGTCGTATTGAAGTGAATGAGTTTCTACCTATTCAGGGGGTCGTATTGAAGTGAATGAGTTTCTACCTACTCAGGGGGTCGTATTGAAGTGAATGAGTTACCTACTCAGGGGGTCGTATTGAAGTGAATGAGTTACCTACTCAGGGGGTCGTATTGAAGTGAATGAGTTACCTACTCAGGGGGTCGTATTGAAGTGAATGAGTTACCTACTCAGGGGGTCGTATTGAAGTGAGTGAGTTTCTACCTACTCAGGGGGTCGTATTGAAGTGAGTGAGTTTCTACCTACTCAGGGGGTCGTATTGAAGTGAATGAGTTTCTACCTACTCAGGGGGTCGTATTGAAGTGAATGAGTTTCTACCTACTCAGGGGGTCGTATTGAAGTGAATGAGTTTCTACCTACTCAGGGGGTCGTATTGAAGTGAATGAGTTACCTACTCAGGGGGTCGTATTGAAGTGAATGAGTTTCTACCTACTCAGGGGGTCGTATTGAAGTGAATGAGTTTCTACCTACTCAGGGGGTCGTATTGAAGTGAATGAGTTACCTACTCAGGGGGTCGTATTGCATTTCACGATGTAACAAGTAAAATCAAGAGAATTCCTGCAGGTATTGAAAAAGTGTAGGGTTTCACTGTCCACGGTCATTGAAAAGCTGATTATTTTTGTGAAATGACTAATAGCTAAGCTTCCTTTAATTTATGGCTACGACTTACCGGCATTTCTAGACAGGTTTTGATGGTAGGCTGTTAAGGGTTCTTAACGGACTTGCCTAGTTAAATACAGCCTCCAGAAAATGCTCAAGATTAAACACTAACAGGTGACAGCACCCCTTGCTGGAAGTACTGTAGCCTCACAAACACAGCTGTCTCAGAACAGATTTGCTCAACTTGCTCTGTGTGAAGTGAATGACCAGTTAATTACCATCCATGTACTTTATCCTATTTGATAAGATGTGCGGTTTGAAATTTCCTAAAGTGGCCTAGGAAGACAGCAGCACTCCTCATACAACAGCCAAAAGGAACAACCAAGGTAGCTGAGTACCAAACTATATTTATTGCATACAGTAGTAAAAGACAATGTACACATCATTAGAGCAACATAAGGACTAGTGGACCCGTGCTGCCTACTCAAGTCCACCACAACAGTCTGAAGGCAGGTGGGAAGAGTCATCAAGTCTGATTAGAAACAAAAAAGGTCAAAGGTTGTTGAAGTCATGGTGGATTCCCTTTTATTTTGTCACAAAATATTGATTGAGGGATGGGCTAAAACCAGGAGCTCAACTACTTCCATTAAATATATGTGGAAGGGGTGAGGGGGGTAGAAACCAAACAGACATGTGAAAGGTAAGTTGCATTCTTTCAAGCGATGTTGAAAACAGACCTGAAACTCTTTTCCATCGTAGACGTTTCTGTTCACTTTTAGTAAAGCCTTTGTTCCAGAGACACAAAGCAATTCAATCTAATGGCACCAGCAGTACAGCACCCCATTCACCAATATTCCTTCACACTGTACACGTTTAAAATTACAATTGATCACTTGGACTGCATATTTTGCAAAATGTACTTAAAAACAACAGACAAAAAAAAAAAATATTTTGCATATTATGAGACCTCTTCAACACTAAGTCCCTCAACATATGGTAGATTTAATATGTGTCCCAAATGGCACCCTATAGTGCACTACTTTGTTTAGTGTAGAGCACTATAAGAGGAATAGGGTGCCATTTGGGACAAAGCCTGAATGAGTTGAACCCCCCCCTCACATCCCCATTGTCTCCTGTGTGAAACAAACACATATTCTCCAAAACAAGCAGTTTAAAGTCCATCCTCAATATGAATATAAACAAGACATTTGTGGATTGGTGGCATGAAATCCAGCTTGAAAAGAATAAGACCATGGCTACGAGCAGATCAATCACACAAAAAAAAAGTGGGACCATTATTTAATAAAAAAAGTTGCTGCTCATCAACTGTGTTTCTGTCCTCAGAGGGAGAGGCGCCTCAGAGGGTCCATACACCTTTAAGAGAAGCCTCAGAGAGGGAGGAGCCTCAGAGGGTCCATACACCTTTAAGAGAAGCCTCAGAGAGGGAGGAGCCTCAGAGGGTCCATACACCTTTAAGAGAAGCCTCAGAGAGGGAGGAGCCTCAGAGGGTCCATACACCTTTAAGAGAAGCCTCAGAGAGGGAGGAGCCTCCTCCAGTCTGTTGTTGAAATACATCAATAGTATCCTCGTCTTCCATCTCAAGCTGCCAACACAAACACATAGAATGATCAGTGTGCTTGTAACTCCATCTGTACATGTTATAACTTCTTCTGAATCTTTTGCATTATGGAGGACTACACCGAAAGTGAGTGTCACCTACCTGTGCAGGCGTGTCGGTCTCGTTGATTGGCTGTCCGTCAAACCTAAACCGTATCTGTCTAATTGACAAACCCTGAAATAAAAGATGAGGGGAGAGAAAACAATGTCAGGCTCACCTAGCAAGTTACTGTGGTCAGGAGTTGCCCTGTAAGGTTGTACAATCAGCCTCAAAGCTTAACATTGTCTTTATACGAGCAGAAAAGTAGACGGATGAATGTGAACTTTAAGGACAAGCCTCACTTGTCTTTCACAGTACGCCTTCATCAGCTTGCTGAGCGGAGTGTGCCTTTTAATTTTGAACTGGACTACGGACCCATCTTGACCTGCAACCTTAAGGTTGATGTGGTCGTTTTCAGTCTTCACTCCTTCCTGAAAAAACAGTGGGGAACAGGTGCATTTCAGAGACAATAGCTACATTGTTTATATCAAATCAAAAATCACAGTTTATTGGTGATATAACACATGGTTAGCAGATGTTAATGCGAGTGTAGGGAAATGCTTGTGCTTCTAGTTCCGAAGTAGTATCTAACAAGTTCAAAACTACCTAATACACACATCTAAAGGGGTGAATGAGAATATGTACATATAAGTATGGATAAGCGATGGACCAAGTGGCATAGGCAAGATGCAGTAGATGGTATAAAATACTGTATATACAGGTGATATGAGTAATGTAAGATATGTAAACATTATTAGTGACATTTAAAATGAACCGTGATTTGGGTCTCAATGTTAGTGATGGCTGTTTAACAGTCTGATGGCCTTGAGATAGAAGCAGTTTCTCAATTTCTCGGGCCCAGATTAAAAGCTACAGTCTAACAGTTAATGTTATGCATTACATGGAGCAAACCTTTTGTCTAAAATTAAAGCATCTCGACGGGCATTGTAACATGAAGATGTTAGCCAACTAGTCACGGCAACCCCATCTAATAAAACTACGTTAGCTACCACACTGCTAACGGTTGTATTTTAATGTACCTTCATTTTAGCAGAGTCCCATTGGGACAAAGTGTCTCTTTTGTAAGGGAGCCCTGCATCGCACAATTACACAACATTGTCACAAAAAAACGGCAGTGTAGGACGAGCATAACAGCACTGGTAGGTTGACGAGTTCACAGTCTGTCGGCGAGTTAATATCTCGGTGTCAAACATTTGTGTTTAGCCTTTATAGCTAGCAATAGTTTAGCTAGTTAGCTCTAACAACAAGAGCCATGCTAACTTAGATGGCTAACTGGTCAGCCATCAGTAGGGTGGCAGCTCCATCTAACGTTAGCATGCTAGCTCTAACTGCAAGAGCCATGCTAACCTAGATGGCTAACTGGTCAGCCATCAGTGGGGCGGCAGCTCCAGCAAACTAGATGGCTAACTGGTCAGCCATCAGTGGGGCGGCAGCTCCAGCTAACTAGATGGCTAACTGGTCAGCCATCAGTGGGGCGGCAGCTCCAGCTAACGTTAGCATGCTAGCTAGTGATAACGCCGTTGGTCTCTACTCCAACGGGCGCAGAAAAGTCACAATGGCGCTGTTTCACTGAAAACCATCACTTTACAAAAACAGGAATAGATAAATAGTACACTACATCTAACAGATAACTGGCTAGTTAGCCCAAATTTTCTATACGAAAAACGTTACAAAATGTCCACAAATCAAACAACCTTTGTTTTCTCTTTTTACCCGCTCAAAACGGAATCTGGCAACCTACCGTTATCACCAACATATTAGTACCCTCCACAAGGAAATACGGAAAATATTCAATCACACACAACATTTCTTACCTTTGGCTTTTCTTCAGACATTCTTCAGTTAATGCTCTAATATGTAATAATTTACAGACAGATTGCTAAATGTTTGCGCTTATTTTTCCCCAACTCTCTCCGTCTTCTGTTTGTCGACCAGGAGCGCGCATAGGGGTTTTAAACTCTAATTGGTTCACTGGGTCACGTGTCTATATTTTTTCTCGTGACCGTGCTCACGCGAGCGCGCAAATCGGTTTAATGCGCGCTCCCGTGAATTAAAAGCTAAATTCGACAGCTTATTCTATCACCTGGATAAATCAATGTATGAAGTGTGTAAAGCTACATGTTCGTTAATCAATGAAGCCTCTCAAAGATGTTTGAGCCGTGGCCATCATAGACTAATGTACACTGAACAAAAATATAAACGCAACATCAAATCACATGTTTATAAAGAGCTTTTTACATCAGCAGATGTCACAAAGTGCTTATACACAAACCCAGACTAAAACCACAAAGCATGGCTAGTAGTTAACCAGAACAACATGTATTAAAGAGACTGGGTCGCATTCAAGTAAGGCAAGAAACAGGAGCCATTTTTTGAAACGGCGTGTTGAAATGTAGTGCTGTGCTGTTAATTCTACCTGAATGTGTACAATTTTAATATTTGCTGGCAGTCATTTAAAAAACGTTTTCTGACATTTGTGCCATCTTAACACAACCCTGGTGTTCTTCTCTCAGTAACTCTTTTGTCCTGCACCCAAATGAAAATATATTTCAGTAAAACATTGATTGATTATTAAAACACTGCAAAGAAAAAACCCTCCACAATTTTCCAGAATGAATATATATGGACAGTTCCAGTCAAGAAATCATCAAATCACTAAATCAAATTGAGTTTCCAAATAAGTAAGCAGCATACTGGGGCGGCAGGGTAGCCGAGCTCCTTAGGGCTGTGTTCCTAGTCGAGCTCCTTAGGGCTGTGTTCATAACCGAGCTCCTTAGGGCTGTGTTCCTAGTCGAGCTCCTTAGGGCTGTGTTCCTAACCGAGCTCCTTAGGGTTGTGTTCCTAACCGAGCTCCTTAGGGCTGTGTTCCTAGTCGAGCTCCTTAGGGCTGTGTTCCTAACCGAGCTCCTTAGGGCTGTGTTCCTAGTCGAGCTCCTTAGGGCTGTGTTCATAGTCGAGCTCCTTAGGGCTGTGTTCCTAGTCGAGCTCCTTAGGGCTGTGTTCATAACCGAGCTCCTTAGGGTTGTGTTGCTAACCGAGCTCCTTAGGGTTGTGTTCCTAGTCGAGCTCCTTAGGGCTGTGTTCCTAACCGAGCTCCTTAGGGTTGTGTTCCTAACCGAGCTCCTTAGGGCTGTGTTCCTAGTCGAGCTCCTTAGGGCTGTGTTCCTAACCGAGCTCCTTAGGGCTGTGTTCCTAGTCGAGCTCCTTAGGGCTGTGTTCATAGTCGAGCTCCTTAGGGCTGTGTTCCTAGTTGAGCTCCTTAGGGCTGTGTTCATAACCGAGCTCCTTAGGGTTGTGTTGCTAACCGAGCTCCTTAGGGTTGTGTTCCTAGTCGAGCTCCTTAGGGCTGTGTTCCTAACCGAGCTCCTTAGGGTTGTGTTCCTAACCGAGCTCCTTAGGGCTGTGTTCCTAGTCGAGCTCCTTAGGGCTGTGTTCCTAACCGAGCTCCTTAGGGCTGTGTTCCTAGTCGAGCTCCTTAGGGCTGTGTTCATAGTCGAGCTCCTTAGGGCTGTGTTCCTAGTTGAGCTCCTTAGGGCTGTGTTCATAGTCGAGCTCCTTAGGGCTGTGCTCCTAACCGAGCTCCTTAGGGCTGTGTTCATAGTCAAGCTCCTTTGGGTTGTGTTCCTAGTCGAGCTCCTTAGGACTGTGTTCCTAACCGAGCTCCTTAGGGCTGTGTTCATAGTCGAGCTCCTTAGGGCTGTGTTCCTAACCAAGCTCCTTAGGGTTGTGTTCCTAGTCGAGCTCCTTAGGGCTGTGTTCCTAACCGAGCTCCTTAGGGCTGTGTTCATAGTCGAGCTCCTTAGGGCTGTGTTGCTAACCGAGCTCCTTAGGGCTGTGTTCCTAACCGAGCTCCTTACGGCTGTGTTCCTAGTCGAGCTCCTTAGGGCTGTGTTCCTAACCGAGCTCCTTAGGGCTGTGTTCATAGTCGAGCTCCTTAGGGCTGTGTTCCTAGTTGAGCTACTTAGGGCTGTGTTCCTAGTCGAGCTCCTTTGGGTTGTGTTCATAGTCAAGCTCCTTAGGGCTGTGTTGCTAACCGAGCTCCTTAGGGCTGTGTTCATAGTCGAGCTCCTTAGGGCTGTGTTCATAACCGAGCTCCTTAGGGCTGTGTTCCTAACCGAGCTCCTTAGGGCTGTGTTCCTAACCGAGCTCCTTAGGGCTGTGTTCCTAGTCGAGCTCCTTAGGGCTGTGTTCATAGTCGAGCTCCTTAGGGCTGTGTTCCTAGTTGAGCTACTTAGGGTTGTGTTCCTAGTCGAGCTCCTTAGGGCTGTGTTCCTAGTTGAGCTACTTAGGGCTGTGTTCCTAGTCGAGCTCCTTAGGGCTGTGTTCATAGTCGAGCTCCTTAGGGCTGTGTTCCTAGTCGAGCTCCTTAGGGCTGTGTTCCTAGTTGAGCTCCTTAGGGCTGTGTTCATAGTCGAGCTCCTTAGGGCTGTGCTCCTAACCAAGCTCCTTAGGGCTGTGGGCTGTGTTCATAGTCAAGCTCCTTTGAGGTTGTGTTCCTAGTCGAGCTCCTTAGGGACTGTGTTCCTAACCGAGCTCCTTAGGGCTGTGTTCATAGTCGAGCTCCTTAGGGCTGTGTTCCTAACCAAGCTCCTTAGGGTTGTGTTCCTAGTCGAGCTCCTTAGGGCTGTGTTCCTAACCGAGCTCCTTAGGGCTGTGTTCATAGTAGTCGAGCTCCTTAGGGCTGTGTTGCTAACCGAGCTCCTTAGGGCTGTGTTCCTAACCGAGCTCCTTAGGGCTGTGTTCCTAGTCGAGCTCCTTAGGGCTGTGTTCCTAACCGAGCTCCTTAGGGCTGTGTTCATAGTCGAGCTCCTTAGGGCTGTGTTCCTAGGAGTTGAGCTACTTAGGGCTGTGTTCCTAGTCGAGCTCCTTTGGGTTGTGTTCATAGTCAAGCTCCTTAGGGCTGTGTTGCTAACCGAGCTCCTTAGGGCTGTGTTCATAGTCGAGCTCCTTAGGGCTGTGTTCATAACCGAGCTCCTTAGGGCTGTGTTCCTAACCGAGCTCCTTAGGGCTGTGTTCCTAACCGAGCTCCTTAGGGCTGTGTTCCTAGTCGAGCTCCTTAGGGCTGTGTTCATAGTCGAGCTCCTTAGGGCTGTGTTCCTAGTTGAGCTCCTTGGGTTGTGTTCCTAGTCGAGCTCCTTAGGACTGTGTTAGGGCTGTGTTCCTAGTCGAGCTCCTTAGGGCTGTGTTCCTAGTCGAGCTCCTTAGGGCTGTGTTCCTAGTCGAGCTCCTTAGGGCTGTGTTCCTAACCGAGCTCCTTAGGGCTGTGTTCCTAGTCGAGCTCCTTAGGGCTGTGTTCCTAGTTGAGCTACTTAGGGCTGTGTTCCTAGTCGAGCTCCTTAGGCTGTGTTCATAGTCGAGCTCCTTAGGGCTGTGTTGCTAACCGAGCTCCTTAGGGCTGTGTTCCTAGTCGAGCTCCTTAGGGCTGTGTTCCTAACCGAGCTCCTTAGGTTGTGTTCCTAACCGAGCTCCTTAGGCTGTGTTCTAGTCGAGCTCCTTAGGGCTGTGTTCCTAACCGAGCTCCTTAGGCTGTGTTCCTAGTCGAGCTCCTTAGGGCTGTGTTCATAGTCGAGCTCCTTAGGGCTGTGTTCCTAGTTGAGCTCCTTAGGGCTGTGTTCATAGTCGAGCTCCTTAGGCTGTGTTGCTAACCGAGCTCCTTAGGGTTGTGTTCCTATCCGAGCTCCTTAGGGCTGTGTTCCTAACTGAGCTCCTTAGGCTGTGTTGCTAACTGAGCTCCTTAGGGCTGTGTTCCTAGTCGAGCTCCTTAGGGCTGTGTTCCTAACCGAGCTCCTTAGTGCTGTGTTGCTAACCGAGCTCCTTAGGGCTGTGTTCCTAACCGAGCTCCTTAGGGCTGTGTTCCTAGTCGAGCTCCTTAGGGCTGTGTTCATAGTCGAGCTCATTAGGGCTGTGCTCCTAACCGAGCTCCTTAGGGCTGTGTTCATAGTCAAGCTCCTTTGGGTTGTGTTCCTAGTCGAGCTCCTTAGGACTGTGTTCCTAACCGAGCTCCTTAGGGCTGTGTTCATAGTCGAGCTCCTTAGGGCTGTGTTCCTAACCGAGCTCCTTAGGGTTGTGTTCTAGTCGAGCTCCTTAGGCTGTGTTCCTAACCGAGCTCCTTAGGGCTGTGTTCTAGTCAAGCTCCTTAGGGCCTAACCGAGCTCCTTAGGGCTGTGTTCATAGTCGAGCTCCTTAGGGCTGTGTTCCTAGTTGAGCTACTTAGGGCTGTGTTCCTAGTCGAGCTCCTTTGGGTTGTGTTCATAGTCGAGCTCCTTAGGGCTGTGTTGCTAACCGAGCTCCTTAGGGCTGTGTTCATAGTCAAGCTCCTTAGGGCTGTGTTCATAACCGAGCTCCTTAGGGCTGTGTTCCTAACCGAGCTCCTTAGGGTTGTGTTCCTAGTCGAGCTCCTTAGGGCTGTGTTCCTAACCGAGCTCCTTAGGGCTGTGTTCCTAGTCGAGCTCCTTAGGGCTGTGTTCATAGTCGAGCTCCTTAGGGCTGTGTTCCTAGTTGAGCTCCTTAGGGTTGTGTTCCTAGTCGAGCTCCTTAGGGCTGTGTTCCTAGTCGAGCTCCTTAGGGCTGTGTTCATAGTCGAGCTCCTTAGGGCTGTGTTCCTAGTTGAGCTACTTAGGGCTGTGTTCCTAACCGAGCTCCTTACGGCTGTGTTCCTAGTCGAGCTCCTTAGGGCTGTGTTCCTAGTCGAGCTCCTTTGGGTTGTGTTCCTAGTCGAGCTCCTTAGGGCTGTGTTCTAACCAAGCTCCTTAGGGCTGTGTTGCTAACCGAGCTCCTTAGGGCTATGTTCTAACCGAGCTCCTTAGGGCTGTGTTGCTAACCGAGCTCCTTAGGTTGTGTTGCTAACCGAGCTCCTTAGGGTTGTGTTCCTAACCGAGCTCCTTAGGGTTGTGTTCCTATCCGAGCTCCTTAGTGCTGTGTTGCTAACTGAGCTAATTAGTGCTGTGTTGCTAACTGAGCTCCTTAGTGCTGTGTTCCTAACCGAGCTCCTTAGGGCTGTGTTCCTAACCGAGCTCCTTAGGGTTGTGTTGCTAACCGAGCTCCTTAGGGCTGTGTTGCTAACCGAGCTCCTTAGGGCTGTGTTCATAGTCGAGCTCCTTAGGGTTGTGTTCCTAGTCGAGCTCCTTAGGGTTGTGTTCCTAGTCTAGCTCCTTAGGGCTGTGTTCCTAGTCGAGCTCCTTAGGCTGTGTTCCTAACCGAGCTCCCTTAGGGCTGTGTTCCTAGTCGAGCTCCTTAGGGTTGTGTTCCTAGTCGAGCTCCTTAGGGCTGTGTTGCTAACCGAGCTCCTTAGGCTGTGTTCCTAGTCGAGCTCCTTAGGTTGTGTTCCTAGTCGAGCTCCTTAGGGCTGTGTTCCTAACCGAGCTCCTTAGGGCTGTGTTCCTAACCGAGGTCCTTAGGGCTGTGTTCCTAGTCGAGCTCCTTAGGGCTGTGTTCCTAACCGAGCTCCTTAGGCTGTGTTCCTAGTTGAGCTCCTTAGGGTTGTGTTCCTAGTCGAGCTCCTTAGGGCTGTGTTCCTAACCGAGCTCCTTAGGGCTGTGTTCCTAGTCGAGCTCCTTAGGGCTGTGTTCATAGTCGAGCTCCTTAGGGCTGTGTTCCTAGTTGAGCTACTTAGGGCTGTGTTCCTAACCGGTACGGCTGTGTTCCTAGTCGAGCTCCTTAGGGCTGTGTTCCTAACCGAGCTCCTTAGGGCTGTGTTCATAGTCGAGCTCCTTAGGGCTGTGTTCCTAACCGAGCTCCTTAGGGCTGTGTTCATAGTCGAGCTCCTTAGGGCTGTGTTCCTAGTTGAGCTACTTAGGGCTGTGTTCCTAGTCGAGCTCCTTTGGGTTGTGTTCATAGTCGAGCTCCTTAGGGCTGTGTTGCTAACCGAGCTCCTTAGGGCTGTGTTCATAGTCAAGCTCCTTAGGGCTGTGTTCATAACCGAGCTCCTTAGGGCTGTGTTCCTAGTCGAGCTCCTTAGGGCTGTGTTCATAGTCGAGCTCCTTAGGGCTGTGTTCCTAGTTGAGCTACTTAGGGTTGTGTTCCTAGTCGAGCTCCTTAGGGCTGTGTTCCTAGTCGAGCTCCTTAGGGCTGTGTTCATAGTCGAGCTCCTTAGGGCTGTGTTCCTAGTTGAGCTACTTAGGGCTGTGTTCCTAACCGAGCTCCTTACGGCTGTGTTCTAGTCGAGCTCCTTAGGGCTGTGTTCCTAGTCGAGCTCCTTAGGGTTGTGTTCATAGTCGAGCTCCTTAGGGCTGTGTTCTAACCAAGCTCCTTAGGGCTGTGTTGCTAACCGAGCTCCTTAGGGCTGTGTTGCTAACCGAGCTCCTTAGGGTTGTGTTGCTAGTCGAGCTCCTTAGGGCTGTGTTCCTAACCGAGCTCCTTAGGGTTGTGTTCCTATCCGAGCTCCTTAGTGCTGTGTTGCTAACTGAGCTCCTTAGTGCTGTGTTGCTAACTGAGCTCCTTAGTGCTGTGTTCCTAACCGAGCTCCTTAGGGCTGTGTTCCTAACCGAGCTCCTTAGGGTTGTGTTGCTAACCGAGCTCCTTAGGGCTGTGTTGCTAACCGAGCTCCTTAGGGCTGTGTTCCTAGTCGAGCTCCTTAGGGCTGTGTTCATAGTCGAGCTCATTAGGGCTGTGCTCCTAAACGAGCTCCTTAGGGCTGTGTTCATAGTCAAGCTCCTTTGGGTTGTGTTCCTAGTCGAGCTCCTTAGGACTGTGTTCCTAACCGAGCTCCTTAGGGCTGTGTTCCTAGTCGAGCTCCTTAGGGCTGTGTTCCTAACCGAGCTCCTTAGGGTTGTGTTCCTAGTCGATCTCCTTAGGGTTGTGTTCCTAGTCGAGCTCCTTAGGGCTGTGTTCCTAACCGAGCTCCTTAGGGCTGTGTTCCTAACCGAGCTCCTTAGGGCTGTGTTCCTAGTCGAGCTCCTTAGCTCCTTAGGGCTGTGTTCCTAACCGAGCTCCTTAGGGTTGTGTTCCTAGTCGAGCTCCTTAGGGCTGTGTTCCTAACCGAGCTCCTTAGGGCTGTGTTCCTAGTCGAGCTCCTTAGGGCTGTGTTCATAGTCGAGCTCCTTAGGGCTGTGTTCCTAGTCGAGCTCCTTAGGGTTGTGTTCCTAGTCGAGCTCCTTAGGGCTGTGTTCCTAGTCGAGCTCCTTAGGGCTGTGTTCCTAGTCGAGCTCCTTAGGGCTGTGTTCCTAGTCGAGCTCCTTAGGGCTGTGTTCATAGTCGAGCTCCTTAGGGCTGTGTTCCTAGTTGAGCTACTTAGGGCTGTGTTCCTAACCGAGCTCCTTACGGCTGTGTTCCTAGTCGAGCTCCTTAGGGCTGTGTTCCTAGTCGAGCTCCTTTAGGGCTGTGTTCAAGTCGAGCTCCTTAGGGTTGTGTTGCTAACCAAGCTCCTTAGGGCTGTGTTGCTAACCGAGCTCCTTAGGGCTATGTTCCTAACCGAGCTCCTTAGGGCTGTGTTGCTAACCGAGCTCCTTAGGGTTGTGTTGCTAACCGAGCTCCTTAGGGTTGTGTTCCTAACCGAGCTCCTTAGGGTTGTGTTCCTATCCGAGCTCCTTAGTGCTGTGTTGCTAGCTCCTTACTGTGTTGAGCTCCTTAGTGCTGTGTTGCTAACTGAGCTCCTTAGTGCTGTGTTCCTAACCGAGCTCCTTAGGGCTGTGTAACCGAGCTCCTTAGGGTTGTGTTGCTAACCGAGCTCCTTAGGGCTGTGTTGCTAACCGAGCTCCTTAGGGCTGTGTTCCTAGTCGAGCTCCTTAGGGTTGTGTAGCTTCGAGCAGGGCTGTGTTCCTAGTCGAGCTCCTTAGGGTTGTGTTCCTAGTCGAGCTCCTTAGGGCTGTGTTCCTAGTCGAGCTCCTTAGGGCTGTGTTCCTAGTCGAGCTCCTTAGGGTTGTGTTCCTAGTCGAGCTCCTTAGGGCTGTGTTCCTAACCGAGCTCCTTAGGGCTGTGTTCCTAACCGAGGTCCTTAGGGCTGTGTCCATAGTCGAGCTCTTTAGGGTTGTGTTCCTAACCGAGCTCCTTAGGGTTGTGTTCCTAACCGAGCTCCTTAGGGTTGTGTTCCTAGTCGAGCTCCTTAGGGCTGTGTTCCTAACCGAGCTCCTTAGGGCTGTGTTCCTAGTCGAGCTCCTTAGGGCTGTGTTCATAGTCGAGCTCCTTAGGGCTGTGTTCCTAGTTGAGCTACTTAGGGTTGTGTTCCTAGTCGAGCTCCTTAGGGCTGTGTTCCTAGTCGAGCTCCTTAGGGCTGTGTTCCTAGTTGAGCTACTTAGGGCTGTGTTCCTAGTCGAGCTCCTTAGGGCTGTGTTCATAGTCGAGCTCCTTAGGGCTGTGTTCCTAGTTGAGCTACTTAGGGCTGTGTTCCTAACCGAGCTCCTTACGGCTGTGTTCCTAGTCGAGCTCCTTAGGGCTGTGTTCCTAGTCGAGCTCCTTTGGGTTGTGTTCTAGTCGAGCTCCTTAGGGTTGTGTTGCTAACCAAGCTCCTTAGGGCTGTGTTGCTAACCGAGCTCCTTAGGGCTATGTTCCTAACCGAGCTCCTTAGGGCTGTGTTGCTAACCGAGCTCCTTAGGGTTGTGTTGCTAACCGAGCTCCTTAGGGTTGTGTTCCTAACCGAGCTCCTTAGGGTTGTGTTCCTATCCGAGCTCCTTAGTGCTGTGTTGCTAACTGAGCTCCTTAGTGCTGTGTTGCTAACTGAGCTCCTTAGTGCTGTGTTCCTAACCGAGCTCCTTAGGGCTGTGTTCCTAACCGAGCTCCTTAGGGTTGTGTTGCTAACCGAGCTCCTTAGGGCTGTGTTGCTAACCGAGCTCCTTAGGGTTGTGTTCCTAGTCGATCTCCTTAGGGTTGTGTTCCTAGTCGAGCTCCTTAGGGCTGTGTTCCTAACCGAGGTCCTTAGGGCTGTGTCCATAGTCGAGCTCTTTAGGGTTGTGTTCCTAACCGAGCTCCTTAGGGTTGTGTTCCTAACCGAGCTCCTTAGGGTTGTGTTCCTAGTCGAGCTCCTTAGGGCTGTGTTCCTAACCGAGCTCCTTAGGGCTGTGTTCCTAGTCGAGCTCCTTAGGGCTGTGTTCATAGTCGAGCTCCTTAGGGCTGTGTTCCTAGTTGAGCTACTTAGGGTTTTGTTCCTAGTCGAGCTCCTTAGGGCTGTGTTCCTAGTCGAGCTCCTTAGGGCTGTGTTCCTAGTTGAGCTACTTAGGGCTGTGTTCCTAGTCGAGCTCCTTAGGGCTGTGTTCATAGTCGAGCTCCTTAGGGCTGTGTTCCTAGTTGAGCTACTTAGGGCTGTGTTCCTAACCGAGCTCCTTACGGCTGTGTTCCTAGTCGAGCTCCTTAGGGCTGTGTTCCTAGTCGAGCTCCTTTGGGTTGTGTTCATAGTCGAGCTCCTTAGGGTTGTGTTGCTAACCAAGCTCCTTAGGGCTGTGTTGCTAACCGAGCTCCTTAGGGCTATGTTCCTAACCGAGCTCCTTAGGGCTGTGTTGCTAACCGAGCTCCTTAGGGTTGTGTTGCTAACCGAGCTCCTTAGGGTTGTGTTCCTAACCGAGCTCCTTAGGGTTGTGTTCCTATCCGAGCTCCTTAGTGCTGTGTTGCTAACTGAGCTCCTTAGTGCTGTGTTGCTAACTGAGCTCCTTAGTGCTGTGTTCCTAACCGAGCTCCTTAGGGCTGTGTTCCTAACCGAGCTCCTTAGGGTTGTGTTGCTAACCGAGCTCCTTAGGGCTGTGTTGCTAACCGAGCTCCTTAGGGTTGTGTTCATAGTCGAGCTCCTTAGGGTTGTGTTCCTAGTCGAGCTCCTTAGGGTTGTGTTCCTAGTCTAGCTCCTTAGGGCTGTGTTCCTAGTCGAGCTCCTTAGGGCTGTGTTGCTAACCGAGCTCCTTAGGGCTATGTTCCTAACCGAGCTCCTTAGGGCTGTGTTGCTAACCGAGCTCCTTAGGGCTGTGTTGCTAACCGAGCTCCTTAGGGTTGTGTTCCTAGTCGATCTCCTTAGGGTTGTGTTCCTAGTCGAGCTCCTTAGGGCTGTGTTCCTAACCGAGCTCCTTAGGGCTGTGTTCCTAACCGAGGTCCTTAGGGCTCCTTCGGGCTCTTTAGGGTTGTGTTCCTAGCTCCTTAGGGCTGTGTTCCTAACCGAGCTCCTTAGGGTTGTGTTCCTAGTCGAGCTCCTTAGGGCTGTGTTCCTAACCGAGCTCCTTAGGGCTGTGTTCCTAACCGAGCTCCTTAGGGTTGTGTTGCTAACCGAGCTCCTTAGGGCTGTGTTGCTAACCGAGCTCCTTAGGGTTGTGTTCATAGTCGAGCTCCTTAGGGTTGTGTTCCTAGTCGAGCTCCTTAGGGTTGTGTTCCTAGTCTAGCTCCTTAGGGCTGTGTTCCTAGTCGAGCTCCTTAGGGCTGTGTTGCTAACCGAGCTCCTTAGGGCTATGTTCCTAACCGAGCTCCTTAGGGCTGTGTTGCTAACCGAGCTCCTTAGGGTTGTGTTGCTAACCGAGCTCCTTAGGGTTGTGTTCCTAGTCGATCTCCTTAGGGTTGTGTTCCTAGTCGAGCTCCTTAGGGCTGTGTTCCTAACCGAGCTCCTTAGGGCTGTGTTCCTAACCGAGGTCCTTAGGGCTGTGTCCATAGTCGAGCTCTTTAGGGTTGTGTTCCTAACCGAGCTCCTTAGGGTTGTGTTCCTAACCGAGCTCCTTAGGGTTGTGTTCCTAGTCGAGCTCCTTAGGGCTGTGTTCCTAACCGAGCTCCTTAGGGCTGTGTTCCTAGTCGAGCTCCTTAGGGCTGTGTTCATAGTCGAGCTCCTTAGGGCTGTGTTCCTAGTCGAGCTCCTTTGGGTTGTGTTCATAGTCGAGCTCCTTAGGGCTGTGTTGCTAACCGAGCTCCTTAGGGCTGTGTTCATAGTCGAGCTCCTTAGGGCTGTGTTCATAACCGAGCTCCTTAGGGCTGTGTTCCTAACCGAGCTCCTTAGGGTTGTGTTCCTAACCGAGCTCCTTAGGGTTGTGTTCCTAGTCGAGCTCCTTAGGGCTGTGTTCCTAACCGAGCTCCTTAGGGCTGTGTTCCTAGTCGAGCTCCTTAGGGCTGTGTTCATAGTCGAGCTCCTTAGGGCTGTGTTCCTAGTTGAGCTACTTAGGGTTGTGTTCCTAGTCGAGCTCCTTAGGGCTGTGTTCCTAGTCGAGCTCCTTAGGGCTGTGTTCATAGTCGAGCTCCTTAGGGCTGTGTTCCTAGTTGAGCTACTTAGGGCTGTGTTCCTAACCGAGCTCCTTACGGCTGTGTTCCTAGTCGAGCTCCTTAGGGCTGTGTTCCTAGTCGAGCTCCTTTGGGTTGTGTTCATAGTCGAGCTCCTTAGGGTTGTGTTGCTAACCAAGCTCCTTAGGGCTGTGTTGCTAACCGAGCTCCTTAGGGCTATGTTCCTAACCGAGCTCCTTAGGGCTGTGTTGCTAACCGAGCTCCTTAGGGTTGTGTTGCTAACCGAGCTCCTTAGGGTTGTGTTCCTAACCGAGCTCCTTAGGGTTGTGTTCCTATCCGAGCTCCTTAGTGCTGTGTTGCTAACTGAGCTCCTTAGTGCTGTGTTGCTAACTGAGCTCCTTAGTGCTGTGTTCCTAACCGAGCTCCTTAGGGCTGTGTTCCTAACCGAGCTCCTTAGGGTTGTGTTGCTAACCGAGCTCCTTAGGGCTGTGTTGCTAACCGAGCTCCTTAGGGTTGTGTTCCTAGTCGAGCTCCTTAGGGTTGTGTTCCTAGTCTAGCTCCTTAGGGCTGTGTTCCTAGTCGAGCTCCTTAGGGCTGTGTTCCTAACCGAGCTCCTTAGGGCTGTGTTCCTAGTCGAGCTCCTTAGGGCTGTGTTCCTAGTCGAGCTCCTTAGGGTTGTGTTCCTAGTCGAGCTCCTTAGGGCTGTGTTCCTAACCGAGCTCCTTAGGGTTGTGTTCCTAGTCGATCTCCTTAGGGTTGTGTTCCTAGTCGAGCTCCTTAGGGCTGTGTTCCTAACCGAGCTCCTTAGGGCTGTGTTCCTAACCGAGGTCCTTAGGGCTGTGTCCATAGTCGAGCTCTTTAGGGTTGTGTTCCTAACCGAGCTCCTTAGGGTTGTGTTCCTAACCGAGCTCCTTAGGGTTGTGTTCCTAGTCGAGCTCCTTAGGGCTGTGTTCCTAACCGAGCTCCTTAGGGCTGTGTTCCTAGTCGAGCTCCTTAGGGCTGTGTTCATAGTCGAGCTCCTTAGGGCTGTGTTCCTAGTTGAGCTACTTAGGGTTGTGTTCCTAGTCGAGCTCCTTAGGGCTGTGTTCCTAGTCGAGCTCCTTAGGGCTGTGTTCCTAGTTGAGCTACTTAGGGCTGTGTTCCTAGTCGAGCTCCTTAGGGCTGTGTTCATAGTCGAGCTCCTTAGGGCTGTGTTCCTAGTTGAGCTACTTAGGGCTGTGTTCCTAACCGAGCTCCTTAGGGCTGTGTTCCTAGTCGAGCTCCTTAGGGCTGTGTTCCTAGTCGAGCTCCTTTGGGTTGTGTTCATAGTCGAGCTCCTTAGGGTTGTGTTGCTAACCAAGCTCCTTAGGGCTGTGTTGCTAACCGAGCTCCTTAGGGCTATGTTCCTAACCGAGCTCCTTAGGGCTGTGTTGCTAACCGAGCTCCTTAGGGTTGTGTTGCTAACCGAGCTCCTTAGGGTTGTGTTCCTAACCGAGCTCCTTAGGGTTGTGTTCCTATCCGAGCTCCTTAGTGCTGTGTTGCTAACTGAGCTCCTTAGTGCTGTGTTGCTAACTGAGCTCCTTAGTGCTGTGTTCCTAACCGAGCTCCTTAGGGCTGTGTTCCTAACCGAGCTCCTTAGGGTTGTGTTGCTAACCGAGCTCCTTAGGGCTGTGTTGCTAACCGAGCTCCTTAGGGTTGTGTTCATAGTCGAGCTCCTTAGGGTTGTGTTCCTAGTTGAGCTCCTTAGGGTTGTGTTCCTAGTCTAGCTCCTTAGGGCTGTGTTCCTAGTCGAGCTCCTTAGGGCTGTGTTGCTAACCGAGCTCCTTAGGGCTATGTTCCTATCCGAGCTCCTTAGGGCTGTGTTGCTAACCGAGCTCCTTAGGGTTGTGTTGCTAACCGAGCTCCTTAGGGTTGTGTTCCTAACCGAGCTCCTTAGGGTTGTGTTCCTATCCGAGCTCCTTAGTGCTGTGTTGCTAACTGAGCTCCTTAGTGCTGTGTTGCTAACTGAGCTCCTTAGTGCTGTGTTCCTAACCGAGCTCCTTAGGGCTGTGTTCCTAACCGAGCTCCTTAGGGTTGTGTTGCTAACCGAGCTCCTTAGGGCTGTGTTGCTAACCGAGCTCCTTAGGGTTGTGTTCATAGTCGAGCTCCTTAGGGTTGTGTTCCTAGTCGAGCTCCTTAGGGTTGTGTTCCTAGTCTAGCTCCTTAGGGCTGTGTTCCTAGTCGAGCTCCTTAGGGCTGTGTTCCTAACCGAGCTCCTTAGGGCTGTGTTCCTAGTCGAGCTCCTTAGGGCTGTGTTCATAGTCGAGCTCCTTAGGGCTGTGTTCCTAACCGAGCTCCTTAGGGTTGTGTTCCTAGTCGATCTCCTTAGGGTTGTGTTCCTAGTCGAGCTCCTTAGGGCTGTGTTCCTAACCGAGCTCCTTAGGGCTGTGTTCCTAACCGAGCTCCTTAGGGCTGTGTCCATAGTCGAGCTCTTTAGGGTTGTGTTCCTAACCGAGCTCCTTAGGGCTGTGTTGCTTAGTTGCATGAATTTTCTAGTGATGTCAGTGTGCTTTTTGCTTCTCTTTGGTGAAATATTAGCTACTTGCAAAGTATCTTTATATTTTTTCTGAAGAAGCTACATTTTCTAAAAAGGCAGGATTTTGTGTAAGATGTAGCTACATTAGTATCAAAACTGTTTTTGTTATTCCAATGGCCAGAAACTGCTTTTGTTTCATAGTACTGTAGCTACATGTTGTTATCCAGACAACACTGTACAGACAACGCCAAACAGGTTATAAATACAATCATTTATTAAAGCATCTTGTAAATCCAGTTACAAAAAAAAAAATCATTTCCAGATTGTTTCTCTTTTTCTCTCTCTCCAAATAAACATAAACATGACATAAGTACAGTAATGGTCAAGGGGAACATACCAGTAGTTCTGGTGTGGTATCCCTAATGGCACCCTATTCCCTATAGGTCCCAGTCTAAAGTAGTGCACTATATAGGGACTAGGGTGCCATTTGGAACATGTCATAAGTACAGTAATGGTCAAGGGGAACATACCAGTAGTTCTGGTGTGGTATCCCTAATGGCACCCTATTCCCTATAGGTCCCAGTCTAAAGTAGTGCACTATATAGGGACTAGGGTGCCATTTGGAACATATCATAAGTACAGTAATGGTCAAGGGAACATACCAGTAGTTCTGGTGTGGCATCCCTAATGGCACCCTATTCCCTATAGGTCCCAGTCTAAAGTAGTGCACTATATAGGGACTAGGGTGCCATTTGGAACATATCATAAGTACAGTAATGGTCAAGGGGAACATACCAGTAGTTCTGGTGTGGTATCCCTAATGGCACCCTATTCCCTATAGGTCCCAGTCTAAAGTAGTGCACTATATAGGGACTAGGGTGCCATTTGGAACATATCATAAGTACAGTAATGGTCAAGGGGAACATACCAGTAGTTCTGGTGTGGTATCCCTAATGGCACCCTATTCCCTATAGGTCCCAGTCTAAAGTAGTGCACTATATAGGGACTAGGGTGCCATTTGGAACATATCATAAGTACAGTAATGGTCAAGGGAACATACCAGTAGTTCTGGTGTGGTATCCCTAATGGCACCCTATTCCCTATAGGTCCCAGTCTAAAGTAGTGCACTATATAGGGACTAGGGTGCCATTTGGAACATATCATAAGTACAGTAATGGTCAAGGGGAACATACCAGTAGTTCTGGTGTGGCATCCCTAATGGCACCCTATTCCCTATAGGTCCCAGTCTAAAGTAGTGCACTATATAGGGACTAGGGTGCCATTTGGAACATATCATAAGTACAGTAATGGTCAAGGGGAACATACCAGTAGTTCTGGTGTGGCTGCCGGCAGCTGGCCAGAAAAAACAGACAGGGCGGCCTCCCTAATGGCACCCTATTCCCTATAGGTCCCAGTCTAAAGTAGTGCACTATATAGGGACTAGGGTGCCATTTGGAACATGTCAAAAGTAGTGCACTATATAAGGAATAGGGTGCCAATTCAGACGCACACACAGAGAGCTGAGAAAAAGCCCGTGTCTGCTTATAGTACTGACCCTCATCCTGACTATTAGAATTACACACAGTAAATACCCCAGCCTCCCATTGTCTTCCATCAGATAGCACGTGGATTCCGCCTGCACCGAACCGTCTTGTATATCGCAAAGGATCATGGGATAGATCAAAAGAAGCCCGGCCAAAACGGGCTGTCACGACGTTAGAACATGTATTACCTAAGAGACATCATCCGCTGAACCTCATTCCTGCCTCAGAACTGTCTGAGTTCAGCTATGGTAAAACCACAAATACAGTATGTCAATAATGTTGATGTTTTTTGATGAGGAAGTCTTAGTCGCCCCATTTTTACAGCTAGCTAATGATTATTGTGCTTCAATGAGCAGCATTTCTGAAGTTTGACAATGGGCACGAAAACATACATTTGTCCAACAGCTGAGCCAGTCCCTGAAATCATCTGGACTGAAACGAAACAGCTAACCAACCAGCTACCTTCTTAGTACTGCACACACAATGGTGAATCTTCCAACAAAAGCTAGCTAGCAAGCTACTGTGGCTAGTAGTGCTAATGCTTCCATTATTATGAGTTTTCATGAAGCAGGAGCCTCTCGAGTCAGCTGACCCAACAATACGATCCGGAGAAACATGCTGATCTGTGGACTGATTTCTGTTAACAGCTACTTCCTATTCATTGTGGGGCTGCATGTCTATGGCGGATGCTCAATATTGAAATTTGAATATGAGTTCCACGTCCTACAAGACCGGTTGAGGTACAAGCATCGCGGAGGAGTGACCCCATCTGACGTGAGACAATATCACCCTCCCTCCCATAGAGACCCAAATAACAATTCATCCTTCAGTAACAGAAGTACCAAGCGATGTCCTGCTTGTCTCATTAAACAACAGTTTCAGTCACAATCATTAACAAGACAAAATAATAATAAATGATTTTCATAATAGAAAATATAACCGTTTAAATTAGTTAAAATACTGGAGACTAAATTCTATAATCATGGTTTACAGAAATAAGCACATGTTTATATTAACCACAGCCTTTAGTGTAAATAAACAACCTACATGTAGTAGTAGGGAGAAGCAACGGACTATATATTGGTTTGTTCTAGTCATATATGTATTGGTTTGTTCTAGTCATATATATATATATATATATTGGTTTGTTCTAGTCATATATAAAAGGCAAGTGTCATTTCACCAGATTTGAAACCATGTGGTTTAAACTCTGCTTCTCAGGCACTGGGTAGAATGGCAGCCTCGACCACCTGTGTTATAACTGATTATAACCACCAAGTTATTAACCCTGACATACACTTGTTTGGGGACGCCATTCCTGAAAGGCAAAACAATTACTTACAGTCCAAAGTAGTCGATTAACGACATGGATGGAAGCAGTGAAACTATTACTCACAGTCCAAAGTAGTCGATTAACGACATGGATGGAAGCAGTGAAACTATTACTCACAGTCCAAAGTAGTCGATTAACGACATGGATGGAAGCAGTGAAACTATTTAAGGCATTCAAATGTAAAGAGGTTCAACTCCTTGGGTCTGTGGTCTGAAATTGGACTCATATTGCTCATCAAACCAGAGGGGGAAGTCTATAAACCTTGTTTCTCTATTCTGTGGCATAGAGTAGCTACTAAACAGAGTATTGTAATGAGTAATGGCTGCCCTGAGGATCAATAATGATCACATAGTATATCCTTAGAGAGACAAATCACTTCTTCCCATTATAAATATAGAATGGTATAGTTGTGTTCATCAACAACTCATATGTTACAATTACAATAACACAATTGCAATGTCAAAATAAGACACAACCCGGGAGCTATAGTCAGGGAGGGTTTGACAGTGACACTTCTCAGTCAATCTAAATCTCAGTCCATTGGAAAAGGTATTTGAAATGCTCAAACTTGAAGCAAAAGGACATCTGACGTGACGTGATACTTGATCGGTCCATACCATTGATAAAGTGATGTAAAATAATGGAAGAAAATAACATGGTTGGTTATCCACTCTGTCGACAGCTAGAGAAAAGCTATATGTAATGGTTGAGGGAAAGCAGGTAGACATTTTAATTAGACACATTCTAGAATGTTCTGGTAAAGAGGTCAATGGAATGCAGACAGGGGGGGGATTGAAGGACAACACTGGATTGGTGCACATCCAAACAAATCTGATCTAACAAAGTGAATATTTGTCAAATCCGTCATAATTGATGTATTGCAATAGGCTCAAAATGTGGTAATTTAAGTCCGATGTGGATATATTTGTCTGTTTTCACTGCATAACATATAGAAGTCGTCCCTTTTCAGATTTATAAGAAGTGACTGCTAAATAGTAACTCCCATTCGTATAAGCTGGTAGCATAGCTAGCATACAGAAATTGGTAGTGGTAGTCAAAGTAGTTTTCAACTTTAACGCAGCTGATTGGTGACGATGAAATTAACATGTATTGGGGTTGACTTCGATTTCTACCTCAACAGAGTGTGAAACAATAGCCTAAACGTAGGCTAATGTTG
The DNA here is from genome assembly GCF_034236695.1 of Oncorhynchus nerka. Lineage (NCBI taxonomy): Eukaryota > Metazoa > Chordata > Actinopteri > Salmoniformes > Salmonidae > Oncorhynchus > Oncorhynchus nerka. The sequence goes on from NC_088398.1 coordinate 86,387,978, forward strand.
CTGGGGGGCAATGAGGAGAATCTGGATCTTTCCCCCACACGTTTCCATGGCATTTCCATTGTTTTGTTAGAGTTCCATTGACCTCTTTACCACATATATATGCAATGAGAGACTACGGTCCTACAGTTCTTAGAATCTTCTAGATGAGATTCCTTGTTGTCAATGGAGGTGAACAAGATATTGAGTAGCTGATTAACAGCTTTCAGTTATCCAGACATCTGGGTTGAGGAGAACAGTCCCTCTTGTCTTCAAAGAATTTTAGCCTTGTAGTGTTAGCCTTTTAGCCTGTTAGCCTGGGGCGGTGGGAAGCCAATTGGACTGTGTCCTGTCCTGTGAGCCTTTTAGCCTGTTAGCCTGGGGTGGTGGGAAGCCAACTGGACTGTGTCCTGTCCTGTTAGCCTGGGGCGGTGGGAAGCCAACTGTGTCCTGTCCTGTGAGCCTTTTAGCCTGTTAGCCTGGGGCGGTGGGAAGCCAACTGGACTGTGTCCTGTCCTAGCCTGTTAGCCTGGGGCGGTGGGAAGCCAACTGGACTGTCCTGTCCTAGCCTGTTAGCCTGGGGCGGTGGGAAGCCAACTGGACTGTGTCCTGTCCTAGCCTGTTAGCCTGGGGCGGTGGGAAGCCAACTGGACTGTGTCCTGGCCTATCCTGTTAGCCTTTTGGCCTGTTAGCCTGGGGCGGGGGAAGCCAGCTTGGCTGTGTCCTGTCCTATCCTGCTAGTCTGTTAGCCTTTTAGCCTGTGGCAGTGGGAAGTCAACTGGTCTGTGTCCTGTCCTGTTAGCCTGGGGCGGTGGGAGGTCAACTGGTCTGTGTCCTGTCCTGTTAGCCTGGGGCGGTGGGAGGTCAACTGGTCTGTGTCCTGTCCTGTTAGCCTGGGGCGGTGGGAAGTCAACTGGTCTGTGTCCTGTCCTGTCCTGTTAGCCTGGGGCGGTGGGAAGTCAACTGGTCTGTGTCCTGTCCTGTTAGCCTGGGGCGGTGGGAGGTCAACTGGTCTGTGTCCTGTCCTGTTAGCCTGGGGCGGTGGGAGGTCAACTGGTCTGTGTCCTGTCCTGTTAGCCTGGGGCGGTGGGAGGTCAACTGGGCTGTGTCCTGTCCTGTTAGCCTGGGGCAGTGGTAGGTCAACTGGTCTGTGTCCTGTCCTGTTAGCCTGGGGCAGTGGGAGGTCAACTGGGCTGTGTCCTGTCCTGTTAGCCTGGGGCGGTGGGAAGCCAACTGGACTGTGTCCTGTCCTGTTAGCCTGGGGCGGTGGGAGGTCAACTGGTCTGTGTCTTGTCCTGTTAGCCTGGGGCGGTGGGAGGTCAACTGGTCTGTGTCCTGTCCTGTTAGCCTGTTAGCCTGGGGCGGTGGGAAGCAAGCTGGCCTGTGTCCTGTCCTGTTAGCCTGGGGCGGTGGGAGGTCAACTGGTCTGTGTCCTGTCCTGTTAGCCTGGGGCGGTGGGAAGTCAACTGGACTGTGTCCTGTCCTGTTAGCCTGGGGCGGTGGGAGGTCAACTGGTCTGTGTCCTGTCCTGTTAGCCTGGGGCGGTGGGAAGTCAACTGGACTGTGTCCTGTCCTGTTAGCCTGGGGCGGTGGGAGGTCAACTGGTCTGTGTCCTGTCCTGTTAGCCTGGGGCGGTGGGAGGTCAACTGGTCTGTGTCCTGTCCTGTTAGCCTGGGGCGGTGGGAAGCCAACTGGTCTGTGTCCTGTCCTGTTAGCCTGGGGCGGTGGGAGGTCAACTGGTCTGTGTCCTGTCCTGTTAGCCTGGGGCGGTGGGAGGTCAACTGGTCTGTGTCCTGTCCTGTTAGCCTGTTAGCCTGGGGCGGTGGGAAGCAAGCTGGCCTGTGTCCTGTCCTGTTAGCCTGGGGCGGTGGGAGGTCAACTGGTCTGTGTCCTGTTCTGTTAGCCTGGGGCGGTGGGAAGTCAACTGGACTGTGTCCTGTCCTGTTAGCCTGGGGCGGTGGGAGGTCAACTGGTCTGTGTCCTGTCCTGTTAGCCTGGGGCGGTGGGAAGTCAACTGGACTGTGTCCTGTCCTGTTAGCCTGGGGCGGTGGGAGGTCAACTGGTCTGTGTCCTGTCCTGTTAGCCTGGGGCGGTGGGAGGTCAACTGGTCTGTGTCCTGTCCTGTTAGCCTGGGGCGGTGGGAGGTCAACTGGTCTGTGTCCTGTCCTGTTAGCCTGGGGCGGTGGGAAGCCAACTGGTCTGTGTCCTGTCCTGTTAGCCTGGGGCGGTGGGAGGTCAACTGGTCTGTGTCCTGTCCTGTTAGCCTGGGGCGGTGGGAGGTCAACTGGTCTGTGTCCTGTCCTGTTAGCCTGGGGCGGTGGGAGGTCAACTGGTCTGTGTCCTGTCCTGTCCTGTTAGCCTGGGGCGGTGGGAAGCCAGCTGGGCTGTGTCCTGTCCTGTTAGCCTGGGGCGGTGGGAAGTCAACTGGTCTGTGTCCTGTCCTGTTAGCCTGGGGCGGTGGGAGGTCAACTGGTCTGTGTCCTGTCCTGTTAGCCTGGGGCGGTGGGAGGTCAACTGGTCTGTGTCCTGTCCTGTCCTGTTAGCCTGGGGCAGTGGGAGGTCAACTGGTCTGTGTCCTGTCCTGTTAGCCTGGGGCGGTGGGAGGTCAACTGGTCTGTGTCCTGTCCTGTTAGCCTGGGGCGGTGGGAAGCAAGCTGGGCTGTGTCCTGTCCTGTTAGCCTGGGGCGGTGGGAGGTCAACTGGTCTGTGTTCTGTCCTGTTAGCCTGGGGCGGTGGGAGGTCAACTGGTCTGTGTCCTGTCCTGTTAGCCTGGGGCGGTGGGAGGTCAACTGGTCTGTGTCCTGTCCTGTCCTGTTAGCCTGGGGCGGTGGGAAGCCAGCTGGGCTGTGTCCTGTCCTGTTAGCCTGGGGCGGTGGGAAGTCAACTGGTCTGTGTCCTGTCCTGTTAGCCTGGGGCGGTGGGAGGTCAACTGGTCTGTGTCCTGTCCTGTTAGCCTGGGGCGGTGGGAGGTCAACTGGTCTGTGTCCTGTCCTGTCCTGTTAGCCTGGGGCAGTGGGAGGTCAACTGGTCTGTGTCCTGTCCTGTTAGCCTGGGGCGGTGGGAGGTCAACTGGTCTGTGTCCTGTCCTGTTAGCCTGGGGCGGTGGGAAGCAAGCTGGGCTGTGTCCTGTCCTGTTAGCCTGGGGCGGTGGGAAGCAAGCTGGGCTGTGTCCTGTCCTGTCCCTAATCACCTGATCCAGTTGGTTCCGTAGCTGGACACAGATCTGACACTGCATCTCTTCTTCACTATCATGTTGATGTAGGCTTTCATGATCTTGGTGATCTCTCCAACCTGAAACAACACAGAGGGTACAGTTTTAACAGCAAGGAAAACGGAGTACAGAGGCCCATTAATCAGCAACCATCACTCCTGTGTTCCAATGGCACGTTGTGTTAGCTAATCCAAGTTTATCATTTTAAAAAGGCTAATTGATCATTAGAAAACCCTTTTGCAAATATGTTAGCACAGCTGAAAACTGTTGTCCTGATTAAAGAAGCAATAAAACTGGCCTTCTTTAGACTAGTTGAGTATCTGGAGCATCAGCATTTGTGGGTTCGATTACAGGTTCAAAACGGCCAGAAACAAATAACTTTCTTCTGAAACTCGTCAGTCTATTCTTGTTCTCAGAAATAAAGGCTATTCCATGCAAGACATTTCCAAGACACTGAAGATCTTGTACAACGCTGTGTACTACTCCCTTCACAGAACAGCGCAAACTGGCTCGGATTAGCTAACACAACGTGCCATTGGAACACAGGAGTGATGGTTGCTGATAATGGGCCTCTGTACGCCTATGTAGATATTCCATTAAAAATCAGCCGTTTCCAGCTACAATAGTCATTTACAACATTAACAATGTCTACACTGTATTTCTGATCAATTTTATGTTATTTTAATGAACAAAACATTTTGTTTTTCTTTCAAAAACAAGCACATTTCTAAGTGACCCCAAACTTTTTTGAACTGTATGTGTTTAGAGGCATCATAACAGCCACACAAGGCCTAGTTGGTTGACGTTCTGAAAGGCTAGCCTGGGGTACCAGTCTATTTGCTATCGTGTCAACTCCCTGTCATTCATTGTCTAGACAAACATCTTGGCATGAGCATAAACAGACCTGGGACCAGGCTACTGAAAGGATGCAAAGCATTTCTAATCTGGTGTTATAAACAGACCTGGGACCAGGCTACTGAAAGGCTGAAAATCATTTCTAATCTGGTGTTATAAACAGACCTGGGACCAGGCTACTGAAAGGCTGAAAAGCATTTCTAATCTGGTGTTATAAACAGACCTGGGACCAGGCTACTGAAAGGCTGAAAAGCATTTCTAATCTGGTGTTATAAACAGACCTGGGACCAGGCTACTGAAAGGCTGAAAAGCATTTCTAATCTGGTGTTATAAACAGACCTGGGACCAGGCTACTGAAAGCCTGCAAAGCATTTCTAATCAGGTGTTATAAACAGACCTGGGACCAGGCTACTGCTTCTATAATGTTGTATTGTGGTGTAATACTGTACCAGAGGTGTCTCAAAGAACATCTCTCTGTCGTCCACTGTGATTTTATAAGTCGTGGCCTGGGGAGATCCGAAGAAGATGATGTGTTCGTAGGGGAACGTCTCCAGAGGTTTGGGTTCTCCTCTCTTGTAGACCGACACGTTCTCTGCACTCACACTCAGCCACAGGTCATGAGGAAAGCCTCCTTCTTTACACTGAGGAGACAGAGACATACAGCAGGTCAGATACAAAGTTAAAGGAATGAATTAATCAAATACCCCACAGTATCCTCCCTAGCCCTGTTCACCACAGTATCCTCCCTAGCCCTATTCACCACAGTATCCTCCCTAGCCCTATTCACCACAGTATCCTCCCTAGCCCTGTTCACCACAGTATCCTCCATAGCCCTATTCACCACAGTATCCTCCAACGCCCTGTTCACCACAGTATCCTCCCTAGCCCTATTCACCACAGTATCCTCCCTAGCCCTGTTCACCACAGTATCCTCCCTAGCCCTGTTCACCACAGTATCCTCCCTAGCCCTATTCACCACAGTATCCTCCCTAGCCCTGTTCACCACAGTATCCTCCCTAGCCCTGTTCACCACAGTATCCTCCCTAGCCCTATTCACCACAGTATCCTCCCTAGCCCTGTTCACCACAGTATCATCCCTAGCCCTATTCACCACAGTATCCTCCCTAGCCCTATTCGCCACAGTATCCTCCCTAGCCCTGTTCACCACAGTATCGTCCCTAGCCCTGTTCACCATAGTATCGTCCCTAGCCCTATTCACCACAGTATCCTCCCTAGCCCTATTCACCACAGTATCCTCCCTAGCCCTATTCACCACAGTATCCTCCCTAGCCCTATTCACCACAGTATCCTCCCTAGCCCTATTCACCACAGTATCATCCCTAGCCCTATTCACCACAGTATCCTCCCTAGCCCTATTCGCCACAGTATCCTCCCTAGCCCTATTCGCCACAGTATCCTCCCTAGCCCTATTCACCACAGTATCCTCCCTAGCCCTATTCACCACAGTATCATCCCTAGCCCTATTCACCACAGTATCCTCCCTAGCCCTGTTCACCACAGTATCATCCCTAGCCCTATTCACCACAGTATCCTCCCTAGCCCTATTCACCACAGTATCCTCCCTAGCCCTATTCACCACAGTATCCTCCCTAGCCCTATTCACCACAGTATCCTCCCTAGCCCTATTCACCACAGTATCGTCCCTAGCCCTGTTCACCACAGTATCCTCCCTAGCCCTGTTCACCACAGTATCCTCCCTAGCCCTGTTCACCACAGTATCCTCCCTAGCCCTGTTCACCACAGTATCCTCCCTAGCCCTGTTCACCACAGTATCCTCCCTAGCCCTATTCACCACAGGATCCTCCCTAGCCCTATTCACCACAGTATCATCCCTAGCCCTGTTCACCACAGTATCATCCCTAGCCCTATTCACCACAGTATCCTCCCTAGCCCTGTTCGCCACAGTATCCTCCCTAGCCCTATTCGCCACAGCATCCTCCCTAGCCCTATTCGCCACAGTATCCTCCCTAGCCCTGTTCACCACAGTATCATCCCTAGCCCTATTCACCACAGTATCCTCCCTAGCCCTGTTCGCCACAGTATCCTCCCTAGCCCTGTTCACCACAGTATCATCCCTAGCCCTGTTCACCACAGTATCATCCCTAGCCCTGTTCACCACAGTATCATCCCTAGCCCTATTCACCACAGTATCGTCCCTAGCCCTATTCGCCACAGTATCATCCCTAGCCCTATTCACCACAGTATCCTCCCTAGCCCTATTCACCACAGTATCATCCCTAGCCCTATTCACCACAGTATCATCCCTAGCCCTATTCGCCACAGTATCATCCCTAGCCCTATTCGCCACAGTATCACCCTAGCCCTATTCGCCACAGTATCATCCCTAGCCCTATTCGCCACAGTATCATCCCTAGCCCTGTTCACCACAGTATCATCCCTAGCCCTGTTCACCACAGTATCGTCCCTAGCCCTGTTCACCACAGTATCGTCCCTAGCCCTGTTCACCACAGTATCATCCCTAGCCCTATTCACCACAGTATCCTCCCTAGCCCTATTCACCACAGTATCGTCCCCAGCCCTATTCACCACAGTATCGTCCCTAGCCCTATTCACCACAGTATCATCCCTAGCCCTATTCACCACAGTATCCTCCCTAGCCCTATTCACCACAGTATCCTCCCTAGCCCTATTCACCACAGTATCCTCCCTAGCCCTATTCACCACAGTATCCTCCCTAGCCCTATTCACCACAGTATCATCCCTAGCCCTATTCACCACAGTATCCTCCCTAGCCCTATTCACCACAGTATCCTCCCTAGCCCTATTCACCACAGTATCGTCCCTAGCCCTATTCACCACAGTATCATCCCTAGCCCTATTCACCACAGTATCGTCCCTAGCCCTGTTCACCATAGTATCCTCCCTAGCCCTATTCACCACAGTATCCTCCCTAGCCCTATTCACCACAGTATCCTCCCTAGCCCTATTCACCACAGTATCATCCCTAGCCCTATTCACCACAGTATCGTCCCCAGCCCTATTCACCACAGTATCCTCCCTAGCCCTATTCACCACAGTATCCTCCCTAGCCCTATTCACCACAGTATCATCCCTAGCCCTATTCACCACAGTATCCTCCCTAGCCCTATTCACCACAGTATCATCCCTAGCCCTATTCACCACAGTATCCTCCCTAGCCCTGTTCACCACAGTATCCTCCCTAGCCCTATTCGCCACAGTATCATCCCTAGCCCTATTCACCACAGTATCCTCGCTAGCCCTATTCGCCACAGTATCATCCCTAGCCCTATTCACCACAGTATCATCCCTAGCCCTATTCACCACAGTATAATACTTTACATTACACCTGTATGTATGCATTTACCTCCACGTCGAACAGTGTGGACCCATATCCAGGCCACTCCTTGATGATGTTCATGTATTTGAGCATGGCTGTGTGCTGGTCCAATCCCTGGAGACGGGACCATTTCTCTAAGATGGAGGTTCTGGTGGCTGACGTCTCCTCCTTCACCCACATCTCTAGCATCTGAACAAGAACCAGACTTAGTACCTTGCTCAAGGGCATAACAACAGGCGACAATATCCAGGATGATTGTCAGCAACCCTCTGGTTTCACTGACTACACCAGATGTTTCCAGTCGGAGCTGGGATTCGAACGCTTCTCTAAACTCCTCTAACCGCTAGGCTACCTGTTCCTCCTCTAACCGCTAGGCTACCTGTTCCTCCTCTAACCGCTAGGCTACCTGTTCGTCCTCTAACCGCTAGGCTACCTGTTCCTCCTCTAAGCGCTAGGCTACCTGTTCCTCCTCTAACCGCTAGGCTACCTGTTCCTCTTCTAACCGCTAGGCTACCTGTTCCTCCTCTAACCGCTAGGCTACCTGTTCCTCCTCTAACCGCTAGGCTACCTGTTCCTCCTCTAACCGCTAGGCTACCTTTTCCTCCTCTAACCGCTAGGCTACCTGTTCCTCCTCTAACCGCTAGGATACCTGTTCCTCCTCTAACGCTAGGCTACCTGTTCCTCTTCTAACGGCTAGGCTACCTGTTCCTTCTCTAACCGCTAGGATACCTGTTCCTCCTCTAACGCTAGGCTACCTGTTCCTCCTCTAACGCTAGGCTACCTGTTCCTCTTCTAACCGCTAGGCTACCTGTTCCTTCTCTAACCGCTAGGCTACCTGTTCCTCCTCTAACGCTAGGCTACCTGTTCCTCCTCTAACGCTAGGCTACATGTTCCTCTTCTAACCGCTAGGCTACCTGTTCCTTCTCTGACCGCTAGGCTACCTGATCCTCCTCTGACCGCTAGGCTACCTGTTCCTCCTCTGACCGCTAGGCTACCTGTTCCTCCTCTAACCGCTAGGCTACCTGTTCCTCCTCTAACCGCTAGGCTACCTGTTCCTTCTCTAACAGCTAGGCTACCTGTTCCTCCTCTAAGCGCTAGGCTACCTGTTCCTCCTCTAACCGCTAGGCTACCTGTTCCTCCTCTAACCGCTAGGCTACCTGTTCCTCCTCTAACCGCTAGGCTACCTGTTCGTCCTCTAACCGCTAGGCTACCTGTTCCTCCTCTAAGCGCTAGGCTACCTGTTCCTCCTCTAACCGCTAGGCTACCTGTTCCTCTTCTAACCGCTAGGCTACCTGTTCCTCTTCTAACCGCTAGGCTACCTGTTCCTCCTCTAACCGCTAGGCTACCTGTTCCTCCTCTAAGCGCTAGGCTACCTGTTCCTCCTCTAACCGCTAGGCTACCTGTTCCTCTTCTAACCGCTAGGCTACCTGTTCCTCCTCTAACCGCTAGGCTACCTGTTCCTCCTCTAACCGCTAGGCTACCTGTTCCTCCTCTAACCGCTAGAATACCTGTTCCTGGCCTAACCGCTAGGCTACCTGTTCCTCCTCTAACCGCTAGGCTACCTGTTCCTTCTCTAACAGCTAGGCTACCTGTTCCTCCTCTAACCGCTAGGCTACCTGTTCCTTCTCTAACAGCTAGGCTACCTGTTCCTCCTCTAACCGCTAGGCTACCTGTTCCTTCTCTAACAGCTAGGCTACCTGTTCCTCCTCTGACCGCTAGGCTACCTGTTCCTCCTCTGACCGCTAGGCTACCTGTTCCTCCTCTAACAGCTAGGCTACCTGTTCCTCCTCTAACCGCTAGGCTACCTGTTCCTCCTCTAACCGCTAGGCTACCTGTTCCTCCTCTAACCGCTAGGCTACCTGTTCCTCCTCTAACCGCTAGGCTACCTGTTCCTCCTCTAACCGCTAGGCTACCTGTTCCTTCTCTAACAGCTAGGCTACCTGTTCCTCCTCTAACCGCTAGGCTACCTGTTCCTCCTCTGACCGCTAGGCTACCTGTTCCTCCTCTAACCGCTAGGCTACCTTTTCCTCCTCTAACCGCTAGGCTACCTGTTCCTCCTCTAACCGCTAGGCTACCTGTTCCTCTTCTAACCGCTAGGCTACCTGTTCCTTCTCTAACCGCTAGGCTACCTGATCCTCCTCTAACCGCTAGGCTACCTGTTCCTCCTCTAACCGCTAGGCTACCTGTTCCTCCTCTAACCGCTAGGCTACCTTTTCCTCCTCTAACCGCTAGGCTACCTGTTCCTCCTCTAACCGCTAGGCTACCTGTTCCTTCTCTAACCGCTAGGCTACCTGTTCCTTCTCTAACCGCTAGGATACCTGTTCCTCCTCTAACGCTAGGCTACCTGTTCCTCCTCTAACCGCTAGGCTACCTGTTCCTTCTCTAACCGCTAGGATACCTGTTCCTCCTCTAACGCTAGGCTACCTGTTCCTCCTCTAACCGCTAGGCTACCTGTTCCTCCTCTAACCGCTAGGCTACCTGTTCCTCCTCTAACCGCTAGGCTACCTGTTCCTCTTCTAACCGCTAGGCTACCTGTTCCTTCTCTAACCGCTAGGCTACCTGTTCCTCCTCTAACCGCTAGGCTACCTGTTCCTCCTCTAACCGCTAGGCTACCTGTTCCTCTTCTAACCGCTAGGCTACCTGTTCCTCCTCTAACCGCTAGGCTACCTGTTCCTCCTCTAACCGCTAGGCTACCTGTTCCTCCTCTAACCGCTAGGCTACCTGTTCCTCTTCTAACCGCTAGGCTACCTGTTCCTCCTCTAACCGCTAGGCTACCTGTTCCTCCTCTAACCGCTAGGCTACCTGTTCCTTCTCTAACTGCTAGGCTACCTGTTCCTCCTCTAACGCTAGGCTACCTGTTCCTCCTCTAACCGCTAGGCTACCTGTTCCTCCTCTGACCGCTAGGCTACCTGTTCCTCCTCTGACCGCTAGGCTACCTGTTCCTCCTCTAACCGCTAGGCTACCTGTTCCTTCTCTAACCGCTAGGCTACATGTTCCTCCTCTAACCGCTAGGCTACCTGTTCCTCCTCTAACCGCTAGGCTACCTGTTGCTGGCCTAACCGCTAGGCTACCTGTTGCTGGCCTAACCGCTAGGCTACATGTTCCTCCTCTAACCGCTAGGCTACCTGTTCCTGGCCTAGCCTCTAGGCTACCTGTTCCTCCTCTAACCGCTAGGGCTACCTGTTCCTCCTCTAACCGCTAGGCTACCTGTTCCTCCTCTAACCGCTAGGCTACCTGTTCCTCCTCTAACCGCTAGGCTACCTGTTCCTCCTCTAACCGCTAGGCTACCTGTTCCTCCTCTGACCGCTAGGCTACCTGTTCCTCCTCTGACCGCTAGGCTACCTGTTCCTCCTCTAACCGCTAGGCTACCTGTTCCTTCTCTAACCGCTAGGCTACATGTTCCTCCTCTAACCGCTAGGCTACCTGTTCCTCCTCTAACCGCTAGGCTACCTGTTGCTGGCCTAACCGCTAGGCTACCTGTTGCTGGCCTAACCGCTAGGCTACATGTTCCTCCTCTAACCGCTAGGCTACCTGTTCCTGGCCTAGCCTCTAGGCTACCTGTTCCTCCTCTAACCGCTAGGCTACCTGTTCCTCCTCTAACCGCTAGGCTACCTGTTCCTCCTCTAACCGCTAGGCTACCTGTTCCTCCTCTAACCGCTAGGCTACCTGTTCCTCCTCTAACCGCTAGGCTACCTGTTCCTCCTCTGACCGCTAGGCTACCTGTTCCTCCTCTGACCGCTAGGCTACCTGTTCCTCCTCTAACCGCTAGGCTACCTGTTCCTTCTCTAACCGCTAGGCTACATGTTCCTCCTCTAACCGCTAGGCTACCTGTTCCTCCTCTAACCGCTAGGCTACCTGTTGCTGGCCTAACCGCTAGGCTACCTGTTGCTGGCCTAACCGCTAGGCTACATGTTCCTCCTCTAACCGCTAGGCTACCTGTTCCTGGCCTAGCCTCTAGGCTACCTGTTCCTCCTCTAACCGCTAGGCTACCTGTTCCTCCTCTAACCGCTAGGCTACCTGTTCCTCCTCTAACCGCTAGGCTACCTGTTCCTCCTCTAACCGCTAGGCTACCTGTTCCTCCTCTAACCGCTAGGCTACCTGTTCCTCCTCTAATCGCTAGGCTACCTGTTCCTCCTCTAACCGCTAGGCTACCTGTTCCTTCTCTAACCGCTAGGCTACCTGTTCCTCCTCTAACCGCTAGGCTACCTGTTCCTCCTCTGACCGCTAGGCTACCTGTTCCTCCTCTGACCGCTAGGCTACCTGTTCCTTCTCTAACCGCTAGGCTACATGTTCCTCCTCTAACCGCTAGGCTACCTGTTCCTCCTCTAACCGCTAGGCTACCTGTTGCTGGCCTAACCGCTAGGCTACATGTTCCTCCTCTAACCGCTAGGCTACCTGTTCCTGGCCTAGCCTCTAGGCTACCTGTTCCTCCTCTAACCGCTAGGCTACCTGTTCCTCCTCTAACCGCTAGGCTACCTGTTCCTCCTCTAACCGCTAGGCTACATGTTCCTCCTCTAACCGCTAGGCTACCTGTTCCTCCTCTAACCGCTAGGCTACCTGTTGCTGGCCTAACCGCTAGGCTACCTGTTGCTGGCCTAACCGCTAGGCTACATGTTCCTCCTCTAACCGCTAGGCTACCTGTTCCTGGCCTAGCCTCTAGGCTACCTGTTCCTCCTCTAACCGCTAGGCTACCTGTTCCTCCTCTAACCGCTAGGCTACCTGTTCCTCCTCTAACCGCTAGGCTACCTGTTGCTGGCCTAACCGCTAGGCTACATGTTCCTCCTCTAACCGCTAGGCTACCTGTTCCTGGCCTAGCCTCTAGGCTACCTGTTCCTCCTCTAACCGCTAGGCTACCTGTTCCTCCTCTAACCGCTAGGCTACCTGTTCCTCCTCTAACCGCTAGGCTACCTGTTCCTCCTCTAACCGCTAGGCTACATGTTCCTCCTCTAACCGCTAGGCTACCTGTTCCTGGCCTAGCCTCTAGGCTACCTGTTCCTCCTCTAACCGCTAGGCTACCTGTTCCTCCTCTAACCGCTAGGCTACCTGTTCCTCCTCTAACCGCTAGGCTACCTGTTCCTTCTCTAACCGCTAGGCTACCTGTTCCTCCTCTAACCGCTAGGCTACCTGTTCCTCTTCTAACCGCTAGGCTACCTGTTCCTCCTCCATCTTCTGTTTCTTCATGGAGCCCGTCTTCAGCCCGCTGCGGCGCAGGGTCCCGTCCAGGAAGCTGGTCCGCCTCCGCTCCAGGGTGTGGCCCCCTGGCCCCGTCCCGCCGGCCGCGCCCACCTATACAAAATAATACACTTGTATTAGTTCACCAAAGCAAAACAATACACCACGGAAATGTGGAACTTCCTCAGTTGTCAACCTCCCCAAATAGCACTCAGACACAGACACGCAATGGACACACACACACTCGCACACAAAGGGTCAAGCCGCAGAGCAGCACCCCCTGAATGGAGCATTACCTACCTTGGTGAAGTGCAGGATGCGTGCGCGGAGCCTGCCTACAGGGTAGACGGTGTCCAGAGACCAGCTGACCCGGGCCTTGTCTCCGTGGAGGAACTGGAGCCTGAGAGCGGCCAGGTGCTGCAGGGTGTCTTCTGGGGCCGGGAGGTGACCACTGGTCAGAGACTCATGAGCCTGGAGGAGACATGTATATTACAACATTACATTGACATTATCATTCAAATACATGAATATATTACCTTGACATTATCATTAAAATACATTAATATATTACATTGACATTATCATTCAAATACATTATTACATTTACATTTAGATCCAGGTATTCTGGCACTGTAGGGTAGCGCCCGAAGTACCTCTTCTTATCAACTATATGTAACATTTTATTCTGTATTTCTCTATCCAGGTGTTGACACTGTATTTCTCTATCCAAATGCTGTCTAATAGTAGCAAAATGGCAGACCAGGAAGGAACTGACCTGTTCGAACATGAAAGCGAACTCCACCCCTTCCTTGGGCATGCTCTCGACATCCAGGAAACAGTAGAGTTTGAAGTAGAGCTTCCACTGTCCCTCCTCCTCTACTTCCTCACTGCCTGACAGCCTGGAAATTAGTCAATCAAGAAAAAACAACAACAACCAATTAATCAGCCAATCAATCAATCAACCAACCAACCAACCAACCAACGTCAAACATTTTTCTCAGCAAATGTACAGTAATAACCTCAAGAAGTGTGTGGGTCAAAGATGAGAGTTACCGTATTTAATCATGTATGTGTCATGCTGATATCTCTCTGTGGGTAGTTATGATATCTTTGAGCTGTCTTGCTAACACCACAACAGCGTGACAATGACCATAGGAGTTGGCAAGAAACGCATATAAGGCTCTCCCTAGCCCTCCCTTTGACAAATATGACCATAACTCTATCTTCCCGATTCCTGTTTACAAGCAAAAACTCAAACAGGAAGTACCAGTGACGTGCTCAATATGGAAGTGGTCTGATGACACAGATGCTAAGCTACAGGACTGTTTCCCTGGCACAGACTGGAATATGAGGGCGTATACCACACCAGTAACCAGCTTCATTAATTATTTAGAGTCTAAGACATTGGGGGGGGGGGTGCTAAGCTGACATATTGGTTTAATATGGTCATACTATGAATCATTTAGCTATTTGATTTGGAATTTTAGCACCCCTTAAGGTATAAAAAAAAAAATAGTTATTGGTCTTTACTACGATAGCCCTTAGAAACGCATTGAATAACAAATTCATAAATGGTCAAAAAAAGGTCTATTCTCTGTGCATCTCTCTCTCTCCAGCTGAACTCTCACCTCTCAAACAGTTCAGAGACCAGGCTGTGCATCTCTCTCTCTCCAGCTGAACTCTCACCTCTCAAACAGTTCAGAGACCAGGCTGTGCATCTCTCTCTCTCCAGCTGAACTCTCACCTCTCAAACAGTTCAGAGACCAGGCTGTGCATCTCTCTCTCTCCAGCTGAACTCTCACCTCTCAAACAGTTCAGAGACCAGGCTGTGCATCTCTCTCTCTCCAGCTGAACTCTCACCTCTCAAACAGTTCAGAGACCAGGCTGTGCATCTCTCTCTCTCCAGCTGAACTCTCACCTCTCAAACAGTTCAGAGACCAGGCTGTGCATCTCTCTCTCTCCAGCTGAACTCTCACCCCTCAAACAGATCAGAGACCAGGCTGTGCATCTCTCTCTCCAGCTGAACTCTCACCTCTCAAACAGTTCAGAGACCAGTCTATTCTCTGTGCATCTCTCTCTCTCCAGCTGAACTCTCACCTCTCAAACAGTTCAGAGACCAGGCTATTCTCTGTGCATCTCTCTCTCTCCAGCTGAACTCTCACCTCTCAAACAGTTCAGAGACCAGGCTGTGCATCTCTCTCTCTCCAGCTGAACTCTCACCTCTCAAACAGTTCAGAGACCAGGCTGTGCATCTCTCTCTCTCCAGCTGAACTCTCACCTCTCAAACAGTTCAGAGACCAGGCTGTGCATCTCTCTCTCTCCAGCTGAACTCTCACCTCTCAAACAGTTCAGAGACCAGGCTGTGCATCTCTCTCTCTCCAGCTGAACTCTCACCTCTCAAACAGATCAGAGACCAGGCTATTCTCTGTGCATCTCTCTCTCTCCAGCTGAACTCTCACCTCGCAAACAGATCAGAGACCAGGCTGTGCATCTCTCTCTCTCCAGCTGAACTCTCACCTCTCAAACAGATCAGAGACCAGGCTGTGCATCTCTCTCTCTCCAGCTGAACTCTCACCTCTCAAACAGTTCAGAGACCAGGCTATTCTCTGTGCATCTCTCTCTCTCCAGCTGAACTCTCACCTCTCAAACAGTTCAGAGACCAGGCTATTCTATGTGCATCTCTCTCTCTCCAGCTGAACTCTCACCTCTCAAACAGATCAGAGACCAGGCTGTGCATCTCTCTCTCTCCACCTGAACTCTCACCTCTCAAACAGTTCAGAGACCAGGCTGTGCATCTCTCTCTCTCCAGCTGAACTCTCACCTCTCAAACAGATCAGAGACCAGGCTGTGCATCTCTCTCTCTCCAGCTGAACTCTCACCTCTCAAACAGTTCAGAGACCAGGCTATTCTCTGTGCATCTCTCTCTCTCCAGCTGAACTCTCACCTCTCAAACAGTTCAGAGACCAGGCTGTGCATCTCTCTGCTCCAGCTGATCTCTCTCGCTCCAGCTGAACTCTCACCTCTCAAACAGTTCAGAGACCAGGCTGTGCATCTCTCTCTCTCCAGCTGAACTCTCACCTCTCAAACAGATCAGAGACCAGGCTGTGCATCTCTCTCTCTCCAGCTGAACTCTCACCTCTCAAACAGTTCAGAGACCAGGCTGTGCATCTCTCTCTCTCCAGCTGAACTCTCACCTCTCAAACAGTTCAGAGACCAGGCTGTGCATCTCTCTCTCTCCAGCTGAACTCTCACCCCTCAAACAGATCAGAGACCAGGCTATTCTCTGTGCATCTCTCTCTCTCCAGCTGAACTCTCACCTCTCAAACAGATCAGAGACCAGGCTATTCTCTGTGCATCTCTCTCTCTCCAGCTGAACTCTCACCCCTCAAACAGATCAGAGACCAGGCTATTCTCTGTGCATCTCTCTCTCTCCAGCTGAACTCTCACCTCTCAAACAGTTCAGAGACCAGGCTGTGCATCTCTCTCTCTCCAGCTGAACTCTCACCTCTCAAACAGTTCAGAGACCAGGCTGTGCATCTCTCTCTCTCCAGCTGAACTCTCACCCCTCAAACAGATCAGAGACCAGGCTGTGCATCTCTCTCTCTCCAGCTGAACTCTCACCTCTCAATCAGTTCAGAGACCAGTCTATTCTCTGTGCATCTCTCTCTCCAGCTGAACTCTCACCTCTCAAACAGTTCAGAGACCAGGCTATTCTCTGTGCATCTCTCTCTCTCCAGCTGAACTCTCACCCTCAAACAGATCAGAGACCAGGCTGTGCATCTCTCTCTCTCCAGCTGAACTCTCACCTCTCAAACAGTTCAGAGACCAGTCTATTCTCTGTGCATCTCTCTCTCTCCAGCTGAACTCTCACCTCTCAAACAGTTCAGAGACCAGGCTATTCTCTGTGCATCTCTCTCTCCAGCTGAACTCTCACCTTGCAAACAGATCAGAGACCAGGCTGTGCATCTCTCTCTCTCCAGCTGAACTCTCACCTCTCAAACAGATCAGAGACCAGGCTGTGCATCTCTCTCTCTCCAGCTGAACTCTCACCTCTCAAACAGTTCAGAGACCAGGCTGTGCATCTCTCTCTCTCCAGCTGAACTCTCACCTCTCAAACAGTTCAGAGACCAGGCTATTCTATGTGCATCTCTCTCTCTCCAGCTGAACTCTCACCTCTCAAACAGATCAGAGACCAGGCTGTGCATCTCTCTCTCTCCACCTGAACTCTCACCTCTCAAACAGTTCAGAGACCAGGCTGTGCATCTCTCTCTCTCCAGCTGAACTCTCACCTCTCAAACAGTTCAGAGACCAGGCTGTGCATCTCTCTCTCCAGCTGAACTCTCACCTCTCAAACAGTTCAGAGACCAGGCTGTGCATCTCTCTCTCTCCAGCTGAACTCTCACCCCTCAAACAGATCAGAGACCAGGCTATTCTCTGGCTGCATCTCTCTCTCCAGCTGAACTCTCACCTCTCAAACAGATCAGAGACCAGGCTATTCTCTGTGCATCTCTCTCTCTCCAGCTGAACTCTCACCCCTCAAACAGATCAGAGACCAGGCTATTCTCTGTGCATCTCTCTCTCTCCAGCTGAACTCTCACCTCTCAAACAGTTCAGAGACCAGGCTGTGCATCTCTCTCTCCAGCTGAACTCTCACCTCTCAAACAGTTCAGAGACCAGGCTGTGCATCTCTCTCTCTCTCCAGCTGAACTCTCACCCCTCAAACAGATCAGAGACCAGGCTGTGCATCTCTCTCTCTCCAGCTGAACTCTCACCTCTCAATCAGTTCAGAGACCAGTCTATTCTCTGTGCATCTCTCTCTCTCCAGCTGAACTCTCACCTCTCAAACAGTTCAGAGACCAGGCTATTCTCTGTGCATCTCTCTCTCTCCAGCTGAACTCTCACCCTCAAACAGATCAGAGACCAGGCTGTGCATCTCTCTCTCTCCAGCTGAACTCTCACCTCTCAAACAGTTCAGAGACCAGTCTATTCTCTGTGCATCTCTCTCTCTCCAGCTGAACTCTCACCTCTCAAACAGTTCAGAGACCAGGCTATTCTCTGTGCATCTCTCTCTCCAGCTGAACTCTCACCTCTCAAACAGTTCAGAGACCAGGCTGTGCATCTCTCTCTCTCCAGCTGAACTCTCACCTCTCAAACAGTTCAGAGACCAGGCTGTGCATCTCTCTCTCCAGCTGAACTCTCACCTCTCAAACAGTTCAGAGACCAGGCTGTGCATCTCTCTCTCTCCAGCTGAACTCTCACCTCTCAAACAGTTCAGAGACCAGGCTGTGCATCTCTCTCTCTCCAGCTGAACTCTCACCTCTCAAACAGATCAGAGACCAGGCTATTCTCTGTGCATCTCTCTCTCCAGCTGAACTCTCACCTTGCAAACAGATCAGAGACCAGGCTGTGCATCTCTCTCTCTCCAGCTGAACTCTCACCTCTCAAACAGATCAGAGACCAGGCTGTGCATCTCTCTCTCTCCAGCTGAACTCTCACCTCTCAAACAGTTCAGAGACCAGGCTATTCTATGTGCATCTCTCTCTCTCCAGCTGAACTCTCACCTCTCAAACAGATCAGAGACCAGGCTGTGCATCTCTCTCTCTCCACCTGAACTCTCACCTCTCAAACAGTTCAGAGACCAGGCTGTGCATCTCTCTCTCTCCAGCTGAACTCTCACCTCTCAAACAGTTCAGAGACCAGGCTGTGCATCTCTCTCTCTCCAGCTGAACTCTCACCTCTCAAACAGATCAGAGACCAGGCTGTGCATCTCTCTCTCTCCAGCTGAACTCTCACCTCTCAAACAGTTCAGAGACCAGGCTATTCTCTGTGCATCTCTCTCTCTCCAGCTGAACTCTCACCTCTCAAACAGTTCAGAGACCAGGCTGTGCATCTCTCTCTCTCCAGCTGAACTCTCACCTCTCAAACAGTTCAGAGACCAGGCTGTGCATCTCTCTCTCTCCAGCTGAACTCTCACCTCTCAAACAGTTCAGAGACCAGGCTGTGCATCTCTCTCTCTCCAGCTGAACTCTCACCTCTCAAACAGTTCAGAGACCAGGCTGTGCATCTCTCTCTCTCCAGCTGAACTCTCACCTCTCAAACAGATCAGAGACCAGGCTATTCTCTGTGCATCTCTCTCTCTCCAGCTGAACTCTCACCTCTCAAACAGATCAGAGACCAGGCTGTGCATCTCTCTCTCTCCAGCTGAACTCTCACCTCTCAAACAGATCAGAGACCAGGCTGTGCATCTCTCTCTCTCCAGCTGAACTCTCACCTCTCAAACAGTTCAGAGACCAGGCTATTCTCTGTGCATCTCTCTCTCTCTCCAGCTGAACTCTCACCTCTCAAACAGTTCAGAGACCAGGCTATTCTATGTGCATCTCTCTCTCCAGCTGAACTCTCACCTCTCAAACAGATCAGAGACCAGGCTGTGCATCTCTCTCTCTCCACCTGAACTCTCACCTCTCAAACAGTTCAGAGACCAGGCTGTGCATCTCTCTCTCTCCAGCTGAACTCTCACCTCTCAAACAGATCAGAGACCAGGCTGTGCATCTCTCTCTCTCCAGCTGAACTCTCACCTCTCAAACAGTTCAGAGACCAGGCTATTCTCTGTGCATCTCTCTCTCTCCAGCTGAACTCTCACCTCTCAAACAGTTCAGAGACCAGGCTGTGCATCTCTCTCGCTCCAGCTGAACTCTCACCTCTCAAACAGTTCAGAGACCAGGCTGTGCATCTCTCTCTCTCCAGCTGAACTCTCACCTCTCAAACAGATCAGAGACCAGGCTGTGCATCTCTCTCTCTCCAGCTGAACTCTCACCTCTCAAACAGTTCAGAGACCAGGCTGTGCATCTCTCTCTCTCCAGCTGAACTCTCACCTCTCAAACAGTTCAGAGACCAGGCTGTGCATCTCTCTCTCTCCAGCTGAACTCTCACCCTCTCAAACAGATCAGAGACCAGGCTATTCTCTGTGCATCTCTCTCTCCAGCTGAACTCTCACCTCTCAAACAGATCAGAGACCAGGCTATTCTCTGTGCATCTCTCTCTCTCCAGCTGAACTCTCACCCCTCAAACAGATCAGAGACCAGGCTATTCTCTGTGCATCTCTCTCTCTCCAGCTGAACTCTCACCTCTCAAACAGTTCAGAGACCAGGCTGTGCATCTCTCTCTCTCCAGCTGAACTCTCACCTCTCAAACAGTTCAGAGACCAGGCTGTGCATCTCTCTCTCTCCAGCTGAACTCTCACCCCTCAAACAGATCAGAGACCAGGCTGTGCATCTCTCTCTCTCCAGCTGAACTCTCACCTCTCAAACAGTTCAGAGACCAGTCTATTCTCTGTGCATCTCTCTCTCTCCAGCTGAACTCTCACCTCTCAAACAGTTCAGAGACCAGGCTATTCTCTGTGCATCTCTCTCTCTCCAGCTGAACTCTCACCCCTCAAACAGATCAGAGACCAGGCTGTGCATCTCTCTCTCTCCAGCTGAACTCTCACCTCTCAAACAGTTCAGAGACCAGTCTATTCTCTGTGCATCTCTCTCTCTCCAGCTGAACTCTCACCTCTCAAACAGTTCAGAGACCAGGCTATTCTCTGTGCATCTCTCTCTCTCCAGCTGAACTCTCACCTTGCAAACAGATCAGAGACCAGGCTGTGCATCTCTCTCTCTCCAGCTGAACTCTCACCTCTCAAACAGATCAGAGACCAGGCTGTGCATCTCTCTCTCTCCAGCTGAACTCTCACCTCTCAAACAGTTCAGAGACCAGGCTGTGCATCTCTCTCTCTCCAGCTGAACTCTCACCTCTCAAACAGTTCAGAGACCAGGCTATTCTATGTGCATCTCTCTCTCTCCAGCTGAACTCTCACCTCTCAAACAGATCAGAGACCAGGCTGTGCATCTCTCTCTCTCCACCTGAACTCTCACCTCTCAAACAGTTCAGAGACCAGGCTGTGCATCTCTCTCTCCAGCTGAACTCTCACCTCTCAAACAGTTCAGAGACCAGGCTGTGCATCTCTCTCTCTCCAGCTGAACTCTCACCTCTCAAACAGTTCAGAGACCAGGCTGTGCATCTCTCTCTCTCCAGCTGAACTCTCACCCCTCAAACAGATCAGAGACCAGGCTATTCTCTGTGCATCTCTCTCTCTCCAGCTGAACTCTCACCTCTCAAACAGATCAGAGACCAGGCTATTCTCTGTGCATCTCTCTCTCTCCAGCTGAACTCTCACCCCTCAAACAGATCAGAGACCAGGCTATTCTCTGTGCATCTCTCTCTCTCCAGCTGAACTCTCACCTCTCAAACAGTTCAGAGACCAGGCTGTGCATCTCTCTCTCTCCAGCTGAACTCTCACCTCTCAAACAGTTCAGAGACCAGGCTGTGCATCTCTCTCTCTCCAGCTGAACTCTCACCCCTCAAACAGATCAGAGACCAGGCTGTGCATCTCTCTCTCCAGCTGAACTCTCACCTCTCAATCAGTTCAGAGACCAGTCTATTCTCTGTGCATCTCTCTCTCCAGCTGAACTCTCACCTCTCAAACAGTTCAGAGACCAGGCTATTCTCTGTGCATCTCTCTCTCTCCAGCTGAACTCTCACCCCTCAAACAGATCAGAGACCAGGCTGTGCATCTCTCTCTCTCCAGCTGAACTCTCACCTCTCAAACAGTTCAGAGACCAGTCTATTCTCTGTGCATCTCTCTCTCTCCAGCTGAACTCTCACCTCTCAAACAGTTCAGAGACCAGGCTATTCTCTGTGCATCTCTCTCTCTCCAGCTGAACTCTCACCTCTCAAACAGTTCAGAGACCAGGCTGTGCATCTCTCTCTCTCCAGCTGAACTCTCACCTCTCAAACAGTTCAGAGACCAGGCTGTGCATCTCTCTCTCTCCAGCTGAACTCTCACCTCTCAAACAGTTCAGAGACCAGGCTGTGCATCTCTCTCTCTCCAGCTGAACTCTCACCTCTCAAACAGTTCAGAGACCAGGCTGTGCATCTCTCTCTCTCCAGCTGAACTCTCACCTCTCAAACAGATCAGAGACCAGGCTATTCTCTGTGCATCTCTCTCTCTCCAGCTGAACTCTCACCTTGCAAACAGATCAGAGACCAGGCTGTGCATCTCTCTCTCTCCAGCTGAACTCTCACCTCTCAAACAGATCAGAGACCAGGCTGTGCATCTCTCTCTCTCCAGCTGAACTCTCACCTCTCAAACAGTTCAGAGACCAGGCTATTCTATGTGCATCTCTCTCTCTCCAGCTGAACTCTCACCTCTCAAACAGATCAGAGACCAGGCTGTGCATCTCTCTCTCTCCACCTGAACTCTCACCTCTCAAACAGTTCAGAGACCAGGCTGTGCATCTCTCTCTCCAGCTGAACTCTCACCTCTCAAACAGTTCAGAGACCAGGCTGTGCATCTCTCTCTCTCCAGCTGAACTCTCACCTCTCAAACAGATCAGAGACCAGGCTGTGCATCTCTCTCTCTCCAGCTGAACTCTCACCTCTCAAACAGTTCAGAGACCAGGCTATTCTCTGTGCATCTCTCTCTCTCCAGCTGAACTCTCACCTCTCAAACAGTTCAGAGACCAGGCTGTGCATCTCTCTCTCTCCAGCTGAACTCTCACCTCTCAAACAGTTCAGAGACCAGGCTGTGCATCTCTCTCTCTCCAGCTGAACTCTCACCTCTCAAACAGTTCAGAGACCAGGCTGTGCATCTCTCTCTCTCCAGCTGAACTCTCACCTCTCAAACAGTTCAGAGACCAGGCTGTGCATCTCTCTCTCTCCAGCTGAACTCTCACCTCTCAAACAGATCAGAGACCAGGCTATTCTCTGTGCATCTCTCTCTCTCCAGCTGAACTCTCACCTCTCAAACAGTTCAGAGACCAGGCTGTGCATCTCTCTGTCTCCAGCTGAACTCTCACCTCTCAAACAGATCAGAGACCAGGCTGTGCATCTCTCTCTCTCCAGCTGAACTCTCACCTCTCAAACAGTTCAGAGACCAGGCTGTGCATCTCTCTCTCTCCAGCTGAACTCTCACCTCTCAAACAGTTCAGAGACCAGGCTGTGCATCTCTCTCTCTCCAGCTGAACTCTCACCTCTCAAACAGTTCAGAGACCAGGCTGTGCATCTCTCTCTCCAGCTGAACTCTCACCTCTCAAACAGTTCAGAGACCAGGCTGTGCATCATCTCTCTCTCCAGCTGAACTCTCACCCTCAAACAGATCAGAGACCAGGCTGTGCATCTCTCTCTCTCCAGCTGAACTCTCACCTCTCAAACAGTTCAGAGACCAGTCTATTCTCTGTGCATCTCTCTCTCTCCAGCTGAACTCTCACCTCTCAAACAGTTCAGAGACCAGGCTATTCTCTGTGCATCTCTCTCTCTCCAGCTGAACTCTCACCCCTCAAACAGATCAGAGACCAGGCTGTGCATCTCTCTCTCTCCAGCTGAACTCTCACCTCTCAAACAGTTCAGAGACCAGTCTATTCTCTGTGCATCTCTCTCTCTCCAGCTGAACTCTCACCTCTCAAACAGTTCAGAGACCAGGCTATTCTCTGTGCATCTCTCTCTCTCCAGCTGAACTCTCACCTCTCAAACAGTTCAGAGACCAGGCTGTGCATCTCTCTCTCTCCAGCTGAACTCTCACCTCTCAAACAGTTCAGAGACCAGGCTGTGCATCTCTCTCTCTCCAGCTGAACTCTCACCTCTCAAACAGTTCAGAGACCAGGCTGTGCATCTCTCTCTCTCCAGCTGAACTCTCACCTCTCAAACAGATCAGAGACCAGGCTATTCTCTGTGCATCTCTCTCTCCAGCTGAACTCTCACCTCAAACAGATCAGAGACCAGGCTGTGCATCTCTCTCTCCAGCTGAACTCTCACCTCTCAAACAGATCAGAGACCAGGCTGTGCATCTCTCTCTCTCCAGCTGAACTCTCACCTCTCAAACAGTTCAGAGACCAGGCTGTGCATCTCTCTCTCTCCAGCTGAACTCTCACCTCTCAAACAGTTCAGAGACCAGGCTGTGCATCTCTCTCTCTCCAGCTGAACTCTCACCCCTCAAACAGATCAGAGACCAGGCTGTGCATCTCTCTCTCTCCAGCTGAACTCTCACCTCTCAAACAGTTCAGAGACCAGGCTGTGCATCTCTCTCTCTCCAGCTGAACTCTCACCTCTCAAACAGTTCAGAGACCAGGCTGTGCATCTCTCTCTCTCCAGCTGAACTCTCACCTCTCAAACAGATCAGAGACCAGGCTATTCTCTGTGCATCTCTCTCTCTCCAGCTGAACTCTCACCTTGCAAACAGATCAGAGACCAGGCTGTGCATCTCTCTCTCTCCAGCTGAACTCTCACCTCTCAAACAGATCAGAGACCAGGCTGTGCATCTCTCTCTCTCCAGCTGAACTCTCACCTCTCAAACAGTTCAGAGACCAGGCTATTCTATGTGCATCTCTCTCTCTCCAGCTGAACTCTCACCTCTCAAACAGATCAGAGACCAGGCTGTGCATCTCTCTCTCTCCACCTGAACTCTCACCTCTCAAACAGTTCAGAGACCAGGCTGTGCATCTCTCTCTCTCCAGCTGAACTCTCACCTCTCAAACAGTTCAGAGACCAGGCTGTGCATCTCTCTCTCTCCAGCTGAACTCTCACCTCTCAAACAGATCAGAGACCAGGCTGTGCATCTCTCTCTCTCCAGCTGAACTCTCACCTCTCAAACAGTTCAGAGACCAGGCTATTCTCTGTGCATCTCTCTCTCTCCAGCTGAACTCTCACCTCTCAAACAGTTCAGAGACCAGGCTGTGCATCTCTCTCTCTCCAGCTGAACTCTCACCTCTCAAACAGTTCAGAGACCAGGCTGTGCATCTCTCTCTCCAGCTGAACTCTCACCTCTCAAACAGTTCAGAGACCAGGCTGTGCATCTCTCTCTCTCCAGCTGAACTCTCACCTCTCAAACAGTTCAGAGACCAGGCTGTGCATCTCTCTCTCTCCAGCTGAACTCTCACCTCTCAAACAGATCAGAGACCAGGCTATTCTCTGTGCATCTCTCTCTCTCCAGCTGAACTCTCACCTCTCAAACAGTTCAGAGACCAGGCTGTGCATCTCTCTGTCTCCAGCTGAACTCTCACCTCTCAAACAGATCAGAGACCAGGCTGTGCATCTCTCTCTCTCCAGCTGAACTCTCACCTCTCAAACAGTTCAGAGACCAGGCTGTGCATCTCTCTCTCTCCAGCTGAACTCTCACCTCTCAAACAGTTCAGAGACCAGGCTGTGCATCTCTCTCTCTCCAGCTGAACTCTCACCTCTCAAACAGTTCAGAGACCAGGCTGTGCATCTCTCTCTCCAGCTGAACTCTCACCTCTCAAACAGTTCAGAGACCAGGCTGTGCATCTCTCTCTCTCCAGCTGAACTCTCACCCCTCAAACAGATCAGAGACCAGGCTGTGCATCTCTCTCTCTCCAGCTGAACTCTCACCTCTCAAACAGTTCAGAGACCAGTCTATTCTCTGTGCATCTCTCTCTCTCCAGCTGAACTCTCACCTCTCAAACAGTTCAGAGACCAGGCTATTCTCTGTGCATCTCTCTCTCCAGCTGAACTCTCACCCTCAAACAGATCAGAGACCAGGCTGTGCATCTCTCTCTCCAGCTGAACTCTCACCTCTCAAACAGTTCAGAGACCAGTCTATTCTCTGTGCATCTCTCTCTCCAGCTGAACTCTCACCTCTCAAACAGTTCAGAGACCAGGCTATTCTCTGTGCATCTCTCTCTCCAGCTGAACTCTCACCTCTCAAACAGTTCAGAGACCAGGCTGTGCATCTCTCTCTCTCCAGCTGAACTCTCACCTCTCAAACAGTTCAGAGACCAGGCTGTGCATCTCTCTCTCTCCAGCTGAACTCTCACCTCTCAAACAGTTCAGAGACCAGGCTGTGCATCTCTCTCTCCAGCTGAACTCTCACCTCTCAAACAGATCAGAGACCAGGCTATTCTCTGTGCATCTCTCTCTCTCCAGCTGAACTCTCACTCGCAAACAGATCAGAGACCAGGCTGTGCATCTCTCTCTCCAGCTGAACTCTCACCTCTCAAACAGATCAGAGACCAGGCTGTGCATCTCTCTCTCCAGCTGAACTCTCACCTCTCAAACAGTTCAGAGACCAGGCTGTGCATCTCTCTCTCCAGCTGAACTCTCACCTCTCAAACAGTTCAGAGACCAGGCTGTGCATCTCTCTCTCTCCAGCTGAACTCTCACCCCTCAAACAGATCAGAGACCAGGCTGTGCATCTCTCTCTCCAGCTGAACTCTCACCTCTCAAACAGTTCAGAGACCAGTCTATTCTCTGTGCATCTCTCTCTCTCCAGCTGAACTCTCACCTCTCAAACAGTTCAGAGACCAGGCTATTCTCTGTGCATCTCTCTCTCTCCAGCTGAACTCTCACCCCTCAAACAGATCAGAGACCAGGCTGTGCATCTCTCTCTCTCCAGCTGAACTCTCACCTCTCAAACAGTTCAGAGACCAGGCTATTCTCTGTGCATCTCTCTCTCCAGCTGAACTCTCACCTCTCAAACAGTTCAGAGACCAGGCTGTGCATCTCTCTCTCTCCAGCTGAACTCTCACCTCTCAAACAGTTCAGAGACCAGGCTGTGCATCTCTCTCTCTCCAGCTGAACTCTCACCTCTCAAACA
The DNA here is from genome assembly GCF_034236695.1 of Oncorhynchus nerka. Lineage (NCBI taxonomy): Eukaryota > Metazoa > Chordata > Actinopteri > Salmoniformes > Salmonidae > Oncorhynchus > Oncorhynchus nerka. The sequence goes on from NC_088398.1 coordinate 86,414,177, forward strand.
GTTCAGAGACCAGGCTGTGCATCTCTCTCTCCAGCTGAACTCTCACCTCTCAAACAGTTCAGAGACCAGGCTGTGCATCTCTCTCTCTCCAGCTGAACTCTCACCTCTCAAACAGTTCAGAGACCAGGCTGTGCATCTCTCTCTCCAGCTGAACTCTCACCCCTCAAACAGATCAGAGACCAGGCTGTGCATCTCTCTCTCTCCAGCTGAACTCTCACCTCTCAAACAGTTCAGAGACCAGTCTATTCTCTGTGCATCTCTGTGCATCTCTCTCTCCAGCTGAACTCTCACCTCTCAAACAGTTCAGAGACCAGGCTATTCTCTGTGCATCAAACTCTCTCTCTCCAGCTGAACTCTCACCCTCAAACAGATCAGAGACCAGGCTGTGCATCTCTCTCTCTCCAGCTGAACTCTCACCTCTCAAACAGTTCAGAGACCAGTCTATTCTCTGTGCATCTCTCTCTCCAGCTGAACTCTCACCTCTCAAACAGTTCAGAGACCAGGCTATTCTCTGTGCATCTCTCTCTCCAGCTGAACTCTCACCTCTCAAACAGTTCAGAGACCAGGCTGTGCATCTCTCTCTCTCCAGCTGAACTCTCACCTCTCAAACAGTTCAGAGACCAGGCTGTGCATCTCTCTCTCTCCAGCTGAACTCTCACCTCTCAAACAGTTCAGAGACCAGGCTGTGCATCTCTCTCTCTCCAGCTGAACTCTCACCTCTCAAACAGATCAGAGACCAGGCTATTCTCTGTGCATCTCTCTCTCTCCAGCTGAACTCTCACCTCGCAAACAGATCAGAGACCAGGCTGTGCATCTCTCTCTCCAGCTGAACTCTCACCTCTCAAACAGATCAGAGACCAGGCTGTGCATCTCTCTCTCCAGCTGAACTCTCACCTCTCAAACAGTTCAGAGACCAGGCTGTGCATCTCTCTCTCTCCAGCTGAACTCTCACCTCTCAAACAGTTCAGAGACCAGGCTGTGCATCTCTCTCTCTCCAGCTGAACTCTCACCCCTCAAACAGATCAGAGACCAGGCTGTGCATCTCTCTCCAGCTGAACTCTCACCTCTCAAACAGTTCAGAGACCAGGCTGTGCATCTCTCTCTCCAGCTGAACTCTCACCCCTCAAACAGATCAGAGACCAGGCTGTGCATCTCTCTCTCCAGCTGAACTCTCACCTCTCAAACAGTTCAGAGACCAGTCTATTCTCTGTGCATCTCTCTCTCTCCAGCTGAACTCTCACCTCTCAAACAGTTCAGAGACCAGGCTATTCTCTGTGCATCTCTCTCTCTCCAGCTGAACTCTCACCCTCAAACAGATCAGAGACCAGGCTGTGCATCTCTCTCTCCAGCTGAACTCTCACCTCTCAAACAGTTCAGAGACCAGGCTATTCTCTGTGCATCTCTCTCTCCAGCTGAACTCTCACCTCTCAAACAGTTCAGAGACCAGGCTGTGCATCTCTCTCTCTCCAGCTGAACTCTCACCTCTCAAACAGTTCAGAGACCAGGCTGTGCATCTCTCTCTCTCCAGCTGAACTCTCACCTCTCAAACAGTTCAGAGACCAGGCTGTGCATCTCTCTCTCTCCAGCTGAACTCTCACCTCTCAAACAGTTCAGAGACCAGGCTGTGCATCTCTCTCTCTCCAGCTGAACTCTCACCCCTCAAACAGTTCAGAGACCAGGCTGTGCATCTCTCTCTCCAGCTGAACTCTCACCTCTCAAACAGATCAGAGACCAGGCTATTCTCTGTGCATCTCTCTCTCTCCAGCTGAACTCTCACCTCGCAAACAGATCAGAGACCAGGCTGTGCATCTCTCTCTCTCCAGCTGAACTCTCACCTCTCAAACAGATCAGAGACCAGGCTGTGCATCTCTCTCTCCAGCTGAACTCTCACCTCTCAAACAGTTCAGAGACCAGGCTATTCTCTGTGCATCTCTCTCTCCAGCTGAACTCTCACCTCTCAAACAGTTCAGAGACCAGGCTGTGCATCTCTCTCTCTCCAGCTGAACTCTCACCTCTCAAACAGTTCAGAGACCAGGCTGTGCATCTCTCTCTCTCCAGCTGAACTCTCACCCCTCAAACAGTTCAGAGACCAGGCTGTGCATCTCTCTCTCTCCAGCTGAACTCTCACCCCTCAAACAGATCAGAGACCAGGCTATTCTCTGTGCATCTCTCCCTCTCCAGCTGAACTCTCACCTCTCAAACAGTTTAGAGACCAGGCTATTCTCTGTGCATCTCTCTCTCACCAGCTGAACTCTCACCTCTCAAACAGTTCAGAGACCAGGCTGTGCATCTCTCTCTCTCCAGCTGAACTCTCACCCCTCAAACAGATCAGAGACCAGGCTGTGCATCTCTCTCTCTCCAGCTGAACTCTCACCCCTCAAACAGTTCAGAGACCAGGCTGTGCATCTCTCTCTCTCCAGCTGAACTCTCACCCCTCAAACAGTTCAGAGACCAGGCTGTGCATCTCTCTCTCTCCAGCTGAACTCTCACCTCTCAAACAGTTCAGAGACCAGGCTGTGCATCTCTCTCTCTCCAGCTGAACTCTCACCCCTCAAACAGATCAGAGACCAGGCTATTCTCTGTGCATCTCTCTCTCTCCAGCTGAACTCTCACCTCTCAAACAGTTCAGAGACCAGGCTGTGCATCTCTCTCTCTCCAGCTGAACTCTCACCTCTCAAACAGTTCAGAGACCAGGCTGTGCATCTCTCTCTCTCCAGCTGAACTCTCACCTCTCAAACAGATCAGAGACCAGGCTGTGCATCTCTCTCTCTCCAGCTGAACTCTCACCTCTCAAACTTGGCGAGTACGTCAGCCACGATGACTCTACTCTCCACAGCTCGGTCCGTAGTGTTGTTGTGTTGAAACAGGGAAAACATGTTTCTACTGTCCTCCATGGCCAGGCCTCGGATCAACTTCTCCACCACCTGGGGACAGGCAGGACAGAGGGACATTAACACATCTGACTAAACCTCACCACCTGGGGACGGAGGGACATTAACACATCTGACTAAACCTCACCACCTGGGGACAGAGGAACATCTGACTAAACCTCACCACCTGGGGACAGAGGGACATTAACACATCTGACTAAACCTCACCACCTGGGGACAGGCAGGACAGAGGGACATTAACACATCTGACTAAATCTCACCACCTGGGGACAGAGGGACATTAACACATCTGACTAAACCTCACCACCTGGGAACAGGCAGGACAGAGGGACATTAACACATCTGACTAAACCTCACCACCTGGGGACGGGCAGGACAGAGGGACATTAACACATCTGACTAAACCTCACCACCTGGGGACAGAGGGACATTAACACATCTGACTAAACCTCACCACCTGGGGACAGAGGGACATTAACACATCTGACTAAACCTCACCACCTGGGGACAGAGGGACATTAACACATCTGACTAAACCTCACCACCTGGGGACAGAGGGACATTAACACATCTGACTAAACCTCACCACCTGGGGACGGGCAGGACAGAGGGACATTAACACATCTGACTAAACCTCACCACCTGGGGACAGGCAGGACAGAGGGACATTAACACATCTGACTAAATCTCACCACCTGGGGACAGAGGAACATTAACACATCTGACTAAACCTCACCACCTGGGGACAGAGGGACATTAACACATCTGACTAAACCTCACCACCTGGGGACAGAGGGACATTAACACATCTGACTAAACCTCACCACCTGGGGACAGAGGGACATTAACACATCTGACTAAACCTCACCACCTGGGGACAGAGGGACATTAACACATCTGACTAAACCTCACCACCTGGGGACGGGCAGGACAGAGGGACATTAACACATCTGACTAAACCTCACCACCTGGGGACAGGCAGGACAGAGGGACATTAACACATCTGACTAAACCTCACCACCTGGGGACAGGCAGGACAGAGGGACATTAACACATCTGACTAAACCTCACCACCTGGGGACAGGCAGGAAAATCTAAGCTTGAGAGCTAGCATATTGATTTCATTTCATTTGCGATTTTCATGAATAGTTATCGTTGCGTTATGGTAATGAGCTTGAGGCTGTATTCACGATCCCGGATCCGGGATGGCTCGTCGCAACAGGTTAACACATCTGACTAAACCTCACCACCTGGGAACAGCAAAGCATTGTATATACTGTATTTTTACAGCTACTACTCCTTGTGGAAAACATACTTTTTATAGTATAATCAACAGAACTGGACATAGGACAGAACAGCGTAGTTTAGATGTGGACATGTCAGAGCAACGCAGCATAGTTACCTCTCCAGCGGTGGTGTGTGAGTTGATGGAGATCTTGCAGGACCCTCCTCCGTGGCAGTAGACCGTAGTAGTCATTTCCTGCCTGGTCAGTAAGGCTACGATCTCCTCCTGAGACGGTACAAAGTCCCTGACCTTGGTCCTCTTCAGAGACTCACCTATGAAATGGGCAAACATGTCCACCTCTGTTCCAGGAAACTGCTCCTTCACCCTGGAGAAGAACAGACAGAGGGTCACGGAGGTGTAGAGGATGAGCAAATCAACGTTACTGATGACATACTGTCCAGTTTACCCATCCATACAAATCAATCACAGAAAATACGGCTATTTATACTACAAGCTATAGGAAGGTAGCACATTCTGCTGACTAGGAGCTATAGGAAGGGAGCACATTCTGCTGACTAGGAGCTATAGGAAGGGAGCACATTCTGCTTCCTACAAGCTATAGGAAGGGAACACATTCTGCTGACTAGGAGCTATAGGAAGGGAACACATTCTGCTGACTAGGAGCTATAGGAAGGGAACACATTCTGCTGACTAGGAGCTATAGGAAGGAGCACATTCTGCTGACTAGGAGCTATAGGAAGGGAGCACATTCTGCTGACTAGGAGCTATAGGAAGGGAGCACATTCTGCTTCCTACAAGCTATAGGAAGGGAACACATTCTGCTGACTAGGAGCTATAGGAAGGGAACACATTCTGCTGACTAGGAGCTATAGGAAGGGAACACATTCTGCTGACTAGAAGCTATAGGAAGGTAGCACATTCTGCTGACTAGGAGCTATAGGAAGGAGCACATTCTCTGACTGAGCTATAGGAAGGAGCACATTCTGCTTCCTACAAGCTATAGGAAGGGAACACATTCTGCTGACTAGAAGCTATAGGAAGGGAACACATTCTGCTGACTAGGAGCTATAGGAAGGGAACACATTCTGCTGACTAGAAGCTATAGGAAGGGAACACATTCTGCTTCCTACAAGCTATAGGAAGGGAACACATTCTGCTGACTAGGAGCTATAGGAAGGGAGCACATTCTGCTTCCTACAAGCTATAGGAAGGGAGCACATTCTGATTCCTACAAGCTATAGGAAGGGAGCAATTTCTGCTTCCTACAAGCTATAGGAAGGGAACACATTCTGCTGACTAGGAGCTATAGGAAGGGAACACATTCTGCTGACTAGGAGCTATAGGAAGGGAACACATTCTGCTGACTAAGAGCTATAGGAAGGGAACACATTCTGCTGACTAGAAGCTATAGGAAGGGAACACATTCTGCTTCCTACAAGCTATAGGAAGGGAACACATTCTGCTTACTAGAAGCTATAGGAAGGGAACACATTCTGCTGACTAGAAGCTATAGGAAGGGAACACATTCTGCTGACTAGAACCTATAGGAAGGGAACACATTCTGCTGACTAGAAGCTGTAGGAAGGGAACACATTCTGCTGACTAGAAGCTATAGGAAGGGAACACATTCTGCATGCGGCTCAGCATCTTTCTAAGGACTCAGGAAAGGAGCGTGACTGAAGGAGGGGTGGTGAGTGTAGCGTTCAGTCTGGTTCTAGAAGAGTCTTGCCTTCTGAAGGAGGGGTGAACTAAAGGAGGAGAGTGACTGAAGGACAGGGGTGGAGTAGGACAAGAATTGGTCCCTGGTATTTTATCCACACCAGCCCACATCACTGCGTGTGCTGCCAATTCACCAAGACCCACTTTCATTTTACCAGATCATGTTTTTAAACAAATACAATATATGAAAACAGCATTGAGTTATTGACAGAGCCTTGTTCTGTTCAATGGTCTCTACCTAGATAGTAGTCGAAATACACCAATCCATGTTGTTGACTTAGAAAGAAAGGGAAAGGGAAAGGGAAGGGGAAAGGGAAAGGGAAGGGAAAGGGAAGGGAAAAGGAAGGGGAAAGGGGAAAGGGGAGGGAAAGGGAAGGAAAAGGAAAGGGAAAGGAAAGGGAAAGGGAAAGGAAAAGGAAAGGAAAAGGAAAGGGGAAGGAAAGGAAAAGGAAAGGGAAAGGAAAGGGAAAGGGAAAGGGAAGGGAAAGGGAAGGGAAAGGGAAGGGGAAAGGAAAAGGGAAGGGAAAGGGAAGGAAAAGGAAAGGGAATGGGAAAGGAAAGGGAAAGGAAAAGGGAAGGGAAAGGGAAAGGAAAAGGGAAGGGAAAGGAAAGGAAAAGGAAAAGGGAAAGGGAAAGGGAAGGGGAAGGGAAGGGGAAAGGAAAAGGGAAGGAAAAGGGAAGGAAAAGGAAAGGGAAAGGGAAGGGGAAGGGAAGGGGGAAGGGGAAGGGAAGGGGAAAGGAAAAGGGAAGGGAAAGGGAAGGAAAAGGAAAGGGAAAGGGGAAAGGGAAGGGGAAGGGAAGGGGAAAGGAAAAGGGAAGGGAAAGGAAAAGGGGAAGGGGAAAGGAAAAGGGGAAAGGGGAAGGGGAAAGGAAAAGGGGAAGGGAAAGGAAAAGGGGAAGGGAAAGGGAAGGCAAAGGGAAGGGAAAAGGGAAGGGAAACGGAAGGGAAAGGGAAAGGGAAAGGGAAGGGAAAGGGAAGGGAAAGGGAAAGGGGAAAGGGAAGGGGAAGGGGAAAGGGAACGGAAAAGGGAAGGGAAAGGGGAAAGGAAAGGGGGATACCTAGTCAGTTGACAAACTGAATGCCTTCAACTGAAATGTGTCTTCCGCAACCCGAATATAGAGAGTTGAGAAAAATATTTACACCGACAGAAAGCTGAAACCCTCCTCTCTTCAACAAGGACAAGGGGACGAAGCTTCCAAAGCTGTTTTCCCCGCAATTGCATTTTGTAGGTAAAAGTACCTTTTGAGGTGGAACTTGAGGTAACGCAGGATGCCCCGGCTGGGCAGGAAGGTACAGCTCATACAGGTGAGGAGGTGCCAGTGGGCACGATTGGCCGAGCTGTTGGGCTGTGGCACATGATTGGTCTGCTTGATGAGCTGACAGTAGACCTCGTCTCGGAGCAGCCGCAGGTCGTGGCAGGTCTGGAGGATGCCCTGGATGATCGGGACCGGATCAGACACAGCCTCCATCTCCTGTAGAGAGTTGAAGATCTTCACTGCCTCATCCTGCAGGCTGGCATAGCCCTTCTCCTTTTGGACTGGGGGTGGGGAGAGGTGGAGAGGGGGAGAGCAAGAGAGAGAGAGAGAAAGGAAGAGTTATGGTGGTCACTGCTTTATGCATTTCATTCCTATCAAAATGGTTAATACAACTGCTGTCAAATACATGAGACCCTTTGCTCCACAAGGAGTTAAAAGAAGTAAATCAAGTCCTTGCAGTATAAAATATAAACTAGCTGTAATAAGTCCCTCCAGGGTCTCACGGTGGATGTTGACCTCCCCGTAAGGCAGGGGCAGCAGGGGGGAGTGGAGGGGGTGCTGGGTATATCTGAGGATAGGGTTCCTCCAGTACGTCTGTTCTACAGCCTCCACGTTCATACTGCTCTCCTGGGGGGAAAGGTCAGAGGTCAGAGGAATGTCTCAAGTTCCTTCATCATCACTAGCATCTCCTGAGCCTGGTCCCTCTCTATGTAGACAACAATATAACAATGGCAGATTGAGATCACAAACAGATCTGACATAAAATGACCACATCTCAGTATGCAGGCTGGTGATTGGCTGTACCTTGATGTCCCTGATGAGTTGCTGTGTGGGTGTCTCTATGGGAACCTTGCTGTCGACAGCCCCCTGTATGGCCGACGCCCAGCGCATAGCCTCGTTCAGTAGTTTGGTGTAGAGGTGGTACGAGTGTTTACGGCCGTGGACGATAATGCACCAGTAACCTGGGGGTGGGGGAGACAGGAAGGAAGGAAGTTTAAGAGGTGGTACGAGTGTTTACGGCCGTGGACGATAATGCACCAGTAACCTGGGGGTGGGGGAGACAGGAAGGAAGGAAGTTTAAGAGGTGGTACGAGTGTTTAACGGCCAGGAAGGAAGGACGATAATGCACCAGTAACCTGGGGGTGGGGGAGACAGGAAGGAAGGAAGTTTAAGAGGTGGTACGAGTGTTTACGGCCGTGGACGATAATGCACCAGTAACCTGGGGGTGGGGGAGACAGGAAGGAAGGAAGTTTAAGAGGTGGTAGACAGTGTTTACGGCCGTGGACGATAATGCACCAGTAACCTGGGGGTGGGGGAGACAGGAAGGAAGGAAGTTTAAGAGGTGGTACGAGTGTTTACGGCCGTGGACGATAATGCACCAGTAACCTGGGGGTGGGGGGGGAGACAGGAAGGAAGGAAGTTTAAGAGGTGGTACGAGTGTTTACGGCCGTGGACGATAATGCACCAGTAACCTGGGGGTGGGGGAGACAGGAAGGAAGGAAGTTTAAGAGGTGGTACGAGTGTTTACGGCCGTGGGACGATAATGCACCAGTAACCTGGGGGTGGGGGAGACAGGAAGGAAGGAAGTTTAAGAGGTGGTGCGAGTGTTTACGGCCGTGGACGATAATGCACCAGTAACCTGGGGGTGGGGGAGACAGGAAGGAAGGAAGTTTAAGAGGTGGTGCACCAACCTGGGGGTGGGGGAGACAGGAAGGAAGAGCTGGGCGAGTGTTTACGTAACCGTGGACAGGAAGGAATAATGCACCAGTAACCTGGGGTGGGGGAGACAGGAAGGAAGGAAGTTTAAGAGGTGGTACGAGTGTTTACGGCCGTGGACGATAATGCACCAGTAACCTGGGGGTGGGGGAGACAGGAAGGAAGGAAGTTTAAGAGGTGGTACGAGTGTTTACGGCCGTGGGACGATAATGCACCAGTAACCTGGGGGTGGGGGAGACAGGAAGGAAGGAAGTTTAAGAGGTGGTACGAGTGTTTACGGCCGTGGACGATAATGCACCAGTAACCTGGGGGTGGGGGAGACAGGAAGGAAGGAAGTTTAAGAGGTGGTACGAGTGTTTACGGCCGTGGACGATAATGCACCAGTAACCTGGGGGTGGGGGAGACAGGAAGGAAGGAAGTTTAAGAGGTGGTACGAGTGTTTACGGCCGTGGACGATAATGCACCAGTAACCTGGGGGTGGGGGAGACAGGAAGGAAGGAAGTTTAAGAGGTGGTACGAGTGTTTACGGCCGTGGACGATAATGCACCAGTAACCTGGGGGTGGGGGAGACAGGAAGGAAGGAAGTTTAAGAGGTGGTACGAGTGTTTACGGCCGTGGACGATAATGCACCAGTAACCTGGGGGGGGGAGACAGGAAGGAAGGAAGTTTAAGAGGTGGTACGGTTGAGTGTTTACGGCCGTGGACGATAATGCACCAGTAACCTGGGGGTGGGGGAGACAGGAAGGAAGGAAGTTTAAGAGGTGGTACGAGTGTTTACGGCCGTGGACGATAATGCACCAGTAACCTGGGGGTGGGGAGACAGGAAGGAAGGAAGTTTAAGAGGTGGTACGAGTGTTTACGGCCGTGGACGTTAATGCACCAGTAACCTGGGGGTGGGGGAGACAGGAAGGAAGGAAGTTTAAGAGGTGGTACGAGTGTTTACGGCCGTGGACGATAATGCACCAGTAACCTGGGGGTGGGGGAGACAGGAAGGAAGGAAGTTTACGTAGAAAAGTCTGGGGCTGCATCACAAAACAAATGGCCCCCTATTTCCTAGCTCACTATTTTGACACATACTGAGTGACTCAAGGAGCATTAAAGCAATGTATATATATATATATATATATATATATATGATATGGTAGACAGACTCATTCTTGCTGGAATGCGTTAGCCTGGTCCCGGATGTGTTTGTGTTGTCTTGACAACATTGAACACTTCCTATTCTCAGTCTCTACCTACCGGTGTCCTTGAAGACCTTCTCGTCGGGCTGGACCACAGAGCAGAGACTGTTGAGGACCAGGGTCCCCAGCTTGGACACACTGCGCTCTGAAGACTTGTAGTAGTCCAGAGAGTTAGAGGTCAATACAAACCATCTCTTCTTCAGCTTCAGACTAGTGCTCTTAGCCCTTATCTCCTTGTGAAGCCAACCTGGGAAGAGAGAGAGAAGGACACTAAGGTTATATCCAGTACTGAGAACAGACAACAAACTGACTGTAAGGTAAGGTAAACAATTATAGAGTAAATTGGCAGATCTACATTTACATTTAAGTCATTTAGCAGACGCTCTTATCCAGAGCGACTTACAAATTGGTGCTTTCACCTTATGACATCCAGTGGAACAGCCACTTTACAATAGTGCATCTAAATCTTTTAAGGGGGAGAAGGATTACTTTATCCTATCCTAGGTATTCCTTAAAGAGGTGGGGTTTCAGGTGTCTCCGGAAGGTGGTGATTGACTCCGCCTTCCGGATAATCTTATTCAAAAGGATCATTCCACTTTATGCTCTAGTGCTGCCCAGTGTAACATCACCTTAAAGACACCATACAGGACGTATGGACCCAGTGTAACATCACCTTAAAGACACCATACAGGACGTATGGACCCAGTGTAACATCACCTTAAAGACACCATACAGGACGTATGGACCCAGTGTAACATCACCTTAAAGACACCATACAGGACGTATGGACCCAGTGTAACATCACCTTAAAGACACCATACAGGACGTATGGACCCAGTGTAACATCACCTTAAAGACACCATACAGGACGTATGGACCCAGGTACGTATGGATAAGAATGGACCCAGTGTAACATCACCTTAAAGACACCATACAGGACGTATGGACCCAGTGTAACATCACCTTAAAGACACCATACAGGACGTATGGACCCAGGTACGTATGGATGAGAATGGACCCAGTGTAACATCACCTTAAAGACACCATACAGGACGTATGGACCCAGTGTAACATCACCTTAAAGACACCATACAGGACGTATGGACCCAGGTACGTATGGATAAGAATGGACCCAGTGTAACATCACCTTAAAGACACCATAAAGGTACGTATGGATACAGGTACGTATGGATAAGAATGGACCCAGTGTAACATCACCTTAAAGACACCATACAGGACGTATGGACCCAGGTACGTATGGATAAGAATGGACCCAGTGTAACATCACCTTAAAGACACCATACAGGACGTATGGACCCAGGTACGTATGGATAAGAATGGACCCAGTGTAACATCACCTTAAAGACACCATACAGGTACGTATGGACCCAGGTACGTATGGATAAGAATGGACCCAGTGTAACATCACCTTAAAGACACCATACAGGTACGTATGGACCCAGGTACGTATGGATAAGAATGGACCCAGGTACGTATGGATAAGAATGGACCCAGGTACGTATGGATAAGAATGGACCCAGGTACGTATGGATAAGAATGGACCCAGGTACGTATGGATAAGAATGGACCCAGGTACGTATGGATAAGAATGGACCCAGTGTAACATCACCTTAAAGACACCATATAGGACGTATGGACCCAGGTACGTATGGATAAGAATGGACCCAGGTACGTATGGATAAGAATGGACCCAGGTACGTATGGATAAGAATGGACCCAGTGTAACATCACCTTAAAGACACCATACAGGACGTATGGACCCAGGTACGTATGGATAAGAATGGACCCAGTGTAACATCACCTTAAAGACACCATACAGGTACGTATGGACCCAGGTACGTATGGATAAGAATGTACCCAGGTACGTATGGATAAGAATGGACCCAGGTACGTATGGATAAGAATGGACCCAGGTACGTATGGATAAGAATGGACCCAGGTACGTATGGATAAGAATGGACCCAGGTACGTATGGATAAGAATGGACCCAGTGTAACATCACCTTAAAGACACCATACAGGTACGTATGGACCCAGGTACGTATGGATAAGAATGGACCCAGGTACGTATGGATAAGAATGGACCCAGGTACGTATGGATAAGAATGGACCCAGGTACGTATGGATAAGAATGGACCCAGGTACGTATGGATAAGAATGGACCCAGGTACGTATGGATAAGAATGGACCCAGGAATACGTATGGATAAGAATGGACCCAGGTACGTATGGATAAGAATGGACCCAGGTAACGTATGGATAAGAATGGACCCAGGTACGTATGGATAAGAATGGACCCAGGTACGTATGGATAAGAATGGACCCAGGTACGTATGGATAAGAATGGACCCAGTGTAACATCACCTTAAAGACACCATACAGGACGTATGGACCCAGGTACGTATGGATAAGAATGGACCCAGGTACGTATGGATAAGAATGGACCCAGTGTAACATCACCTTAAAGACACCATACAGGACGTATGGACCCAGTGTAACATCACCTTAAAGACACCATATGGATAAGAATGGACCCAGGTACGTATGGATAAGAATGGACCCAGGTACGTATGGATAAGAATGGACCCAGTGTAACATCACCTTAAAGACACCATACAGGACGTATGTACCCAGGTACGTATGGATAAGAATGGACCCAGTGTAACATCACCTTAAAGACACCATACAGGTACGTATGGACCCAGGTACGTATGGATAAGAATGTACCCAGGTACGTATGGATAAGAATGGACCCAGGTACGTATGGATAAGAATGGACCCAGGTACGTATGGATAAGAATGGACCCAGGTACGTATGGATAAGAATGGACCCAGTGTAACATCACCTTAAAGACACCATACAGGTACGTATGGACCCAGGTACGTATGGATAAGAATGGACCCAGGTACGTATGGATAAGAATGGACCCAGGTACGTATGGATAAGAATGGACCCAGGTACGTATGGATAAGAATGGACCCAGGTACGTATGGATAAGAATGTACCCAGGTACGTATGGATAAGAATGGATAAAGTAATCCTTCTCCCCCCCCCCTTAAAAGACCTAGATGCACTATTGTAAAGTGGCTGTTCCACTGGATGTCATAAGGTGAAAGCACCAATTTGTAAGTCGCTCTGGATAAGAGCGTCTGCTAAATGACTTAAATGTAATGTAAATGTTAAATGTATGGATAAGAATGGACCCAGGTACGTATGGATAAGAATGGACCCAGGTACGTATGGATAAGAATGGACCCAGGTACGTATGGATAAGAATGGACCCAGGTACGTATGGATAAGAATGGACCCAGGTACGTATGGATAAGAATGGACCCAGGTACGTATGGATAAGAATGGACCCAGGTACGTATGGATAAGAATGGACCCAGGTACGTATGGATAAGAATGGACCCAGTGTAACATCACCTTAAAGACACCATACAGGACGTATGGACCCAGGTACGTATGGATAAGAATGGACCCAGGTACGTATGGATAAGAATGGACCCAGTGTAACATCACCTTAAAGACACCATACAGGACGTATGGACCCAGGTACGTATGGATAAGAATGGACCCAGGTACGTATGGATAAGAATGGACCCAGTGTAACATCACCTTAAAGACACCATACAGGACGTATGGACCCAGGTACGTATGGATAAGAATGGACCCAGGTACGTATGGATAAGAATGGACCCAGGTACGTATGGATAAGAATGGACCCAGTGTAACATCACCTTAAAGACACCATACAGGACGTATGGACCCAGGTACGTATGGATAAGAATGGACCCAGTGTAACATCACCTTAAAGACACCATACAGGTACGTATGGACCCAGGTACGTATGGATAAGAATGTACCCAGGTACGTATGGATACAGGTACGTATGGACCCATGTACGTATGGATAAGAATGGACCCATGTACGTATGGATAAGAATGGACCCAGGTACGTATGGATAAGAATGGACCCAGGTACGTATGGATAAGAATGGACCCAGGTACGTATGGATAAGAATGGACCCAGGTACGTATGGATAAGAATGGACCCAGGTACGTATGGATAAGAATGGACCCAGGTACGTATGGATAAGAATGGACCCAGTGTAACATCACCTTAAAGACACCATACAGGTACGTATGGACCCAGGTACGTATGGATAAGAATGGACCCAGGTACATATGGATAAGAATGGACCCAGGTACGTATGGATACAGGTACGTATGGATAAGAATGGACCCAGTGTAACATCACCTTAAAGACACCATACAGGTACGTATGGATAAGAATGGACCCAGGTACGTATGGATAAGAATGGACCCAGGTACGTATGGATAAGAATGGACCCAGGTACGTATGGATAAGAATGGACCCAGGTACGTATGGATAAGAATGGACCCAGGTACGTATGGATACAGGTACGTATGGACCCAGGTACGTATGGATAAGAATGGACCCAGGTACGTATGGATAAGAATGGACCCAGGTACGTATGGATAAGAATGGACCCAGGTACGTATGGATAAGAATGGACCCAGGTACGTATGGATAAGAATGGACCCAGGTACGTATGGATACAGGTACGTATGGATAAGAATGGACCCAGGTACGTATGGATACAGGTAAGAATGGTGCATGTACTCCTGAGGTGCTGACCTGTTTCACCCTCTATAACCACTGTGATTATTATTTGGCCCTGCTGGTCATCTATAAACGTTTGAACATCTTGAAGAACAATCTGGCCTTAATGGCCATGTACTCTGATAATCTCCATCTGGCACAGAAGAGGACTGGCCACCCCTCAGAGCCTGGTTCCTCTCTACCCAGTACAGCCAGAAGAGGACTGGCCACCCCTCAGAGCCTGGTTTCTCTCTACCCAGTACAGCCAGAAGAGGACTGGCCACCCCTCAGAGCCTGGTTCCTCTCTACCCAGTACAGCCAGAAGAGGACTGGTCACCCCTCAGAGCCTGGTTCCTCTCTACGTTTCTTCCTAGGTTCTGGCCTTTCTAGGGAGTTTTTCCTAGCCAACGTGCTGCACCTGCATTGCTTGCTGTTTGGGGTTTTAGGCTGGGTTTCTGTATAGCACCTTTTTTAAAATTAAATTGCTAACTTTATTTATCTAGGCAAGTCAGTTAAGAACAAATTCTTATTTTCAATGACGGCCTAGGAACAGTGGGTTAACTGCCTGTTCAGGGGCAGAACGACAGATTTGTACCTTGTCAGCTCTAACCACTAGGCCTGCCACCCCATCTGCTGTGACATCTGCTGATGTAAAAAGGCTTTATAGATTGATTGATTGATTGAGTTACGTATGGATATGAATGGATACAGGTATGTATGGGTATGAATGGATACAGGTATGTATGGATACAGGTAAGTATGGGTATGAATGGATACAGGTATGAATGGATACAGGTAGGTATGGATAAGAATAGATACAGGTATGTATGGGTAAGCATGGATACAGGTATGTATGGGTATGAATGGATACAGGTATGTGTGGGTATGAATGGATACAGGTATGTATGGGTATGAAGGGATACAGGTATGAATGGATACAGGTATGTATGGATACAGGTATGAATGGATATGAATGGATACAGGTATGAATGGATACAGGTATGTATGGGTATGAATGGATACAGGTATGAATGGATACAGGTATGTATGGGTATGAATGGATACAGGTATGAATGGATACAGGTAGGTATGGATAAGAATAGATACAGGTATGTATGGATATGAAGGGATACAGGTATGTATGGATATGAAGGGATACAGGTATGTGTGGGTATGAATGGATACAGGTATGTATGGGTAAGCATGGATACAGGTATGTATGGATATGAAGGGATACAGGTATGAATGGATACAGGTAGGTATGGATAAGAATAGATACAGGTATGTATGGGTAAGCATGGATACAGGTATGTATGGGTATGAATGGATACAGGTATGTATGGGTATGAATGGATACAGGTATGTGTGGGTATGAATGGATACAGGTATGTATGGATATGAAGGGATACAGGTATGTATGGATATGAAGGGATACAGGTATGTGTGGGTATGAATGGATACAGGTATGTATGGGTAAGCATGGATACAGGTATGTATGGATATGAAGGGATACAGGTATGAATGGATACAGGTAGGTATGGATAAGAATAGATACAGGTATGTATGGGTAAGCATGGATACAGGTATGTATGGGTATGAATGGATACAGGTATGTATGGGTATGAATGGATACAGGTATGTGTGGGTATGAATGGATACAGGTATGTATGGGTATGAAGGGATACAGGTATGAATGGATACAGGTATGTATGGATACAGGTATGTATGGGTATGAATGGATACAGGTATGAATGGATACAGGTATGTATGGGTATGAATGGATACAGGTATGAATGGATACAGGTATGTATGGATACAGGTATGTATGGATACAGGTATGTGTGGGTATGAATGGATACGGGTATGAATGGATACAGGTATGAATGGATACAGGTATGTATGGGTATGAAGGGATACAGGTATGTATGGGTATGAATGGATACAGGTATGAATGGATACCGGTATGTATGGATACAGGTATGTGTGGGTATGAATGGATACGGGTATGAATGGATACAGGTATGAATGGATACAGGTAGGTATGGGTATGAATGGATACAGGAATGAATGGATACAGGTATGTATGGGTATGAAGGGATACAGGTATGTATGGATACAGGTAAGTATGGGTATGAATGGATACAGGTATGTATGGGTATGAATGGATACAGGTATGAATGGATACAGGTAAGTATGGGTATGAATGGATACAGGTATGTATGGATACAGGTAGGTATGGGTATGAATGGATACAGGTATGAATGGATACAGGTAAGTATGGGTATGAATGGATACAGGTATGTATGGGTATGAATGGATACTGGTAAGTATGGGTAAGAATGGATAGAGGTATGTATGGATACAGGTATGTATGGGTATGAATGGATACAGGTAAGTATGGGTATGAATGGATACAGGTAAGTATGGGTATGAATGGATACAGGTATGTATGGGTAAGAATGGATACAGGTAAGTATGGGTATGAAGGGATAAAGGTAAGTATGGGTAAGAATGGATACAGGTAAGTATGGGTATGAAGGGATAAAGGTAAGTATGGGTATGAATGGATACAGGTATGTATGGGTATGAATGGATACAGGTAAGTATGGGTATGAAGGGATACAGGTAAGTATGGGTATGAATCAGTGGAGGCTGCTGAGGGGAGGACGGCTCATAATAATAACGGAGGGAATTATAAATGGGATCAAACACATGTAAACCATCTTTCAAAAACAAGGACATTTCAACGTGACCCCAACCTTTTGAACGGCAGTGTAGAGGTCACTAACCTCTGACCAGGAAGTCCTGTCCGTCTATCCTGGCGTCTCCTTTAGGCTTCTGCAGCAGGCCGATCCAGTGGTGCATCTCTTCAGGCATCTCAGTGTTGCAGTGGATCACACGGTTAGCAGTGATGATGACAAACGAGTTGGGTCTGTCAGGGTTGTCTGACGCGCACACAGAGTCGATCAGTCCAACATCCACAGTTCCCTGTTTCACAATATTGGCATATCGTCAAACAACATGAACACATGTCTGTAACTCCTAGACCGACCGACAGACAGTTGTTGTCACTGTTAGTTTAATAATTGTTACAGTGCCTTGCGAAAGTATTCGGCCCCCTTGAACTTTGCGACCTTTTGCCACATTTCAGGCTTCAAACATAAAGATATAAAACTGTATTTTTTGTGAAGAATCAACAACAAGTGGGACACAATCATGAAGTGGAACGACATTTATTGGATATTTCAAACTTTTTTAACAAATCAAAAACTGAAAAATTGGGCGTGCAAAATTATTCAGCCCCCTTAAGTTAATACTTTGTAGCGCCACCTTTTGCTGCGATTACAGCTGTAAGTCGCTTGGGGTATGTCTCTATCAGTTTTGCACATCGAGAGACTGACATTTTTTCCCATTCCTCCTTGCAAAACAGCTCGAGCTCAGTGAGGTTGGATGGAGAGCATTTGTGAACAGCAGTTTTCAGTTCTTTCCACAGATTCTCGATTGGATTCAGGTCTGGACTTTGACTTGGCCATTCTAACACCTGGATATGTTTATTTTTGAACCATTCCATTGTAGATTTTGCTTTATGTTTTGGATCATTGTCTTGTTGGAAGACAAATCTCCGTCCCAGTCTCAGGTCTTTTGCAGACTCCATCAGGTTTTCTTCCAGAATGGTCCTGTATTTGGCTCCATCCATCTTCCCATCAATTTTAACCATCTTCCCTGTCCCTGCTGAAGAAAAGCAGGCCCAAACCATGATGCTGCCACCACCATGTTTGACAGTGGGGATGGTGTGTTCAGGGTGATGAGCTGTGTTGCTTTTACGCCAAACATAACGTTTTGCATTGTTGCCAAAAAGTTCAATTTTGGTTTCATCTGACCAGAGCACCTTCTTCCACATGTTTGGTGTGTCTCCCAGGTGTGTCTCCCAGGTTTAAACAACACTTTTTATGGATATCTTTAAGAAATGGCTTTCTTCTTGCCACTCTTCCATAATGGCCAGATTTGTGCAATATACGACTGATTGTTGTCCTATGGACAGAGTCTCCCACCTCAGCTGTAGATCTCTGCAGTTCATCCAGAGTGATCATGGGCCTCTTGGCTGCATCTCTGATCAGTCTTCTCCTTGTATGAGCTGAAAGTTTAGAGGGACGGCCAGGTCTTGGTAGATTTGCAGTGGTCTGATACTCCTTCCATTTCAATATTATCGCTTGCACAGTGCTCCTTGGGATGTTTAAAGCTTGGGAAATCTTTTTGTATCCAAATCCGGCTTTAAACTTCTTCACAACACTATCTCGGACCTGCCTGGTGTGTTCCTTGTTCTTCATGATGCTCTCTGCGCTTTTAACGGACCTCTGAGACTATCACAGTGCAGGTGCATTTATACGGAGACTTGATTACACACAGGTGGATTGTATTTATCATCATTAGTCATTTAGGTCAACATTGGATCATTCAGAGATCCTCACTGAACTTCTGGAGAGAGTTTGCTGCACTGAAAGTAAAGGACCTGAATAATTTTGCACGCCCAATTTTTCAGTTTTTGATTTGTTAAAAAAGTTTGAAATATCCAATAAATGTTGTTCCACTTCATGATTGTGTCCCACTTGTTGTTGATTCTTCACAAAAAAATACAGTTTTATATCTTTATGTTTGAAGCCTGAAATGTGGCAAAAGGTCGCAAAGTTCAAGGGGGCCGAATACTTTCGCAAGGCACTGTATATGGTAACGTGATATTTAGTATAGTTTTATCTAAAAAGGATCACTTTTAATATTTCACTAGTTGTATTCCTCCCCTTCCTCCTCTGAGGAGCCTCCACTGATGTGACAGAGGTGATACTGACCACAGCGTTCTTGGGGTTGGCCTGCTCATGATGTATCTCCATCAGCTGGTCTGGACTGGCACTCTGGACACGACTCAGCACGTTGAACCAGCCACTGGAGGGAGAGAGAGAGGGGGGTTGGTTCCACAGAGCAATACACTGGTGGACCACTAGGGGTAATACAACACTGGGGGACCACTAGGGGTAATATAACACTGGTGGACCACTAGGGGTAATACAACACTGGTGGACCACTAGGGGTAATACAACACTGGGGGACCACTAGGGGTAATACAACATCTATACAACACTGGTGGACCACTAGGGGTAATAGAACATCTATACAACACTGGTGGACCACTAGGGGTAATACAACACTGGTGGACCACTAGGGGTAATACAACACTGGGGGACCACTAGGGGTAATACAACATCTATACAACACTGGTGGACCACTAGGGGTAATAGAACATCTATACAACACTGGTGGACCACTAGGGGTAATACAACACTGGTGGACCACTAGGGGTAATACAACACTGGGGGACCACTAGGGGTAATACAACATCTATACAACACTGGTGGACCACTAGGGGTAATACAACATCTATACAACACTGGTGGACCACTAGGGGTAATACAACACTGGGGGACCACTAGGGGTAATACAACATCTATACAACACTGGTGGACCACTAGGAGTAATACAACATCTATACAACACTGGTGGACACTAGGGGTAATACAACATCTATACAACACTGGTGGACCACTAGGGGTAATACAACACTGGTGGACCACTAGGGGTAATACAACACTGGTGGACCACTAGGGGTAATACAACATCTATACAACACTGGGGGACCACTAGGGGTAATACAACATCTATACAACACTGGTGGACCACTAGGGGTAATACAACACTGGGGGACCACTAGGGGTAATATAACATCTATACAACACTGGGGGACCACTAGGGGTAATACAACATCTATACAACACTGGTGGACCACTAGGGGTAATACAACACTGGTGGACCACTAGGGGTAATATAACATCTATACAACACTGGGGGACCACTAGGGGTAATACAACATATATACAACACTGGTGAACCACTAGGGGTAATATAACATCTATACAACACTGGGGGACCACTAGGGGTAATACAACATCTATACAACACTGGTGGACCACTAGGGGTAATATAACACTGGGGGACCACTAGGGGTAATATAACACTGGTGGACCACTAGGGGTAATATAACATCTATACAACACTGGTGGACCACTAGGGGTAATACAACATCTATACAACACTGGTGGACCACTAGGGGTAATACAACATCTATACAACACTGGTGAACCACTAGGGGTAATACAACATCTATACAACACTGGGGGACCACTAGGGGTAATACAACATCTATACAACACTGGTGGACCACTAGGGGTAATACAACATCTATACAACACTGGGGGACCACTAGGGGTAATACAACATCTATACAACACTGGTGAACCACTAGGGGTAATATAACATCTATACAACACTGGGGGACCACTAGGGGTAATACAACATCTATACAACACTGGTGGACCACTAGGGGTAATATAACACTGGGGGACCACTAGGGGTAATATAACACTGGTGGACCACTAGGGGTAATATAACATCTATACAACACTGGTGGACCACTAGGGGTAATACAACACTGGTGGACCACTAGGGGTAATATAACACTGGTGGACCACTAGGGGTAATACAACATCTATACAACACTGGGGGACCACTAGGGGTAATACAACATCTATACAACACTGGGGGACCACTAGGGGTAATACAACATCTATACAACACTGGTGGACCACTAGGGGTAATACAACATCTATACAACACTGGGGGACCACTAGGGGTAATACAACATCTATACAACACTAGTGGACCACTAGGGGTAATACAACATCTATACAACACTGGTGGACCACTAGGGGTAATATAACACTGGTGGACCACTAGGGGTAATACAACATCTATACAACACTGGTGAACCACTAGGGGTAATACAACACTGGTGGACCACTAGGGGTAATATAACATCTATACAACACTGGTGGACCACTAGGGGTAATATAACATCTATACAACACTGGGGGACCACTAGGGGTAATACAACACTGGTGGACCACTAGGGGTAATACAACATCTATACAACACTGGGGGACCACTAGGGGTAAAACAACACTGGTGGACCACTAGGGGTAATACAACACTGGTGGACCACTAGGGGTAATACAACACTGGTGAACCACTAGGGGTAATACAACATCTATACAACACTGGTGAACCACTAGGGGTAATACAACATCTATACAACACTGGGGGACCACTAGGGGTAATACAACATCTATACAACACTGGGGGACCACTAGGGGTAATACAACATCTATACAACACTGGTGGACCACTAGGGGTAATACAACATCTATACAACACTGGTGAACCACTAGGGGTAATACAACATCTATACAACACTGGTGAACCACTAGGGGTAATACAACATCTATACAACACTGGTGGACCACTAGGGGTAATACAACACTGGTGGACCACTAGGGGTAATATAACATCTATACAACACTGGTGAACCACTAGGGGTAATACAACATCTATACAACACTGGTGGACCACTAGGGGTAATATAACACTGGTGGACCACTAGGGGTAATACAACACTGGGGGACCACTAGGGGTAATACAACATCTATACAACACTGGTGGACCACTAGGGGTAATACAACACTGGGGGACCACTAGGGGTAATACAACACTGGTGGACCACTAGGGGTAATACAACATCTATACAACACTGGTGGACCACTAGGGGTAATACAACATCTATACAACACTGGTGGACCACTAGAGGTAATACAACATCTATACAACACTGGTGGACCACTAGGGGTAATATAACACTGGTGGACCACTAGGGTAATACAACACTGGTGGACCACTAGGGGTAATACAACATCTATACAACACTGGTGGACCACTAGGGGTAATACAACATCTATACAACACTGGTGGACCACTAGGGGTAATACAACACTGGGGGACCACTAGGGGTAATACAACATCTATACAACACTGGTGGACCACTAGGGGTAATACAACATCTATACAACACTGGTGGACCACTAGGGGTAATACAACATCTATACAACACTGGTGGACCACTAGGGGTAATACAACATCTATACAACACTGGTGGACCACTAGGGGTAATACAACATCTATACAACACTGGGGGACCACTAGGGGTACTACAACACTGGTGGACTACTAGAGGTAATACAACATCTATACAACACTGGTGGACCACTAGGGGTAATATAACACTGGTGGACCACTAGGGGTAATATAACACTGGTGGACCACTAGGGGTAATACAACACTGGTGGACCACTAGGGGTAATACAACACTGGTGGACCACTAGGGGTAATATAACATCTATACAACACTGGGGGACCACTAGGGGTAATACAACATCTATACAACACTGGTGGACCACTAGGGGTAATACAACACTGGTGGACCACTAGGGGTAATACAACACTGGTGGACCACTAGGGGTAATACAACACTGGTGGACCACTAGGGGTAATATAACATCTATACAACACTGGGGGACCACTAGGGGTAATACAACACTGGTGGACCACTAGGGGTAATATAACACTGGTGGACCACTAGGGGTAATACAACATCTATACAACACTGGTGGACCACTAGGGGTAATACAACACTGGTGGACCACTAGGGGTAATACAACACTGGTGGACCACTAGGGGTAATACAACATCTATACAACACTGGTGGACCACTAGGGGTAATATAACACTGGTGGACCACTAGGGGTAATACAACATCTATACAACACTGGTGAACCACTAGGGGTAATACAACATCTATACAACACTGGTGGACCACTAGGGGTAATACAACATCTATACAACACTGGTGAACCACTAGGGGTAATACAACATCTATACAACACTGGTGAACCACTAGGGGTAATATAACATCTATACAACACTGGTGAACCACTAGGGGTAATACAACATCTATACAACACTGGTGGACCACTAGGGGTAATATAACACTGGGGGACCACTAGGGGTAATACAACATCTATACAACACTGGTGGACCACTAGGGGTAATACAACATCTATACAACACTGGTGAACCACTAGGGGTAATACAACATCTATACAACACTGGTGGACCACTAGGGGTAATACAACACTGGTGGACCACTAGGGGTAATATAACACTGGTGAACCACTAGGGGTAATACAACACTGGTGGACCACTAGGGGTAATACAACATCTATACAACACTGGTGGACCACTAGGGGTAATACAACACTGGGGGACCACTAGGGGTAATATAACATCTATACAACACTGGGGGACCACTAGGGGTAATACAACATCTATACAACACTGGTGGACCACTAGGGGTAATATAACACTGGGGGACCACTAGGGGTAATATAACACTGGTGGACCACTAGGGGTAATATAACATCTATACAACACTGGTGGACCACTAGGGGTAATACAACACTGGTGGACCACTAGGGGTAATATAACACTGGTGGACCACTAGGGGTAATACAACATCTATACAACACTGGGGGACCACTAGGGGTAATACAACATCTATACAACACTGGGGGACCACTAGGGGTAATACAACATCTATACAACACTGGTGGACCACTAGGGGTAATACAACATCTATACAACACTGGGGGACCACTAGGGGTAATACAACATCTATACAACACTAGTGGACCACTAGGGGTAATACAACATCTATACAACACTGGTGGACCACTAGGGGTAATATAACACTGGTGGACCACTAGGGGTAATACAACATCTATACAACACTGGTGAACCACTAGGGGTAATACAACACTGGTGGACCACTAGGGGTAATATAACATCTATACAACACTGGTGGACCACTAGGGGTAATATAACATCTATACAACACTGGGGGACCACTAGGGGTAATACAACACTGGTGGACCACTAGGGGTAATACAACATCTATACAACACTGGGGGACCACTAGGGGTAAAACAACACTGGTGGACCACTAGGGTAATACAACACTGGTGGACCACTAGGGTAATACAACACTGGTGAACCACTAGGGGTAATACAACATCTATACAACACTGGTGAACCACTAGGGGTAATACAACATCTATACAACACTGGGGGACCACTAGGGGTAATACAACATCTATACAACACTGGGGGACCACTAGGGTAATACAACATCTATACAACACTGGTGGACCACTAGGGTAATACAACATCTATACAACACTGGTGAACCACTAGGGTAATACAACATCTATACAACACTGGTGAACCACTAGGGGTAATACAACATCTATACAACACTGGTGGACCACTAGGGGTAATACAACACTGGTGGACCACTAGGGGTAATATAACATCTATACAACACTGGTGAACCACTAGGGGTAATACAACATCTATACAACACTGGTGGACCACTAGGGGTAATATAACACTGGTGGACCACTAGGGGTAATACAACACTGGGGGACCACTAGGGGTAATACAACATCTATACAACACTGGTGGACCACTAGGGGTAATACAACACTGGGGGACCACTAGGGGTAATACAACACTGGTGGACCACTAGGGGTAATACAACATCTATACAACACTGGTGGACCACTAGGGGTAATACAACATCTATACAACACTGGTGGACCACTAGAGGTAATACAACATCTATACAACACTGGTGGACCACTAGGGGTAATATAACACTGGTGGACCACTAGGGGTAATACAACACTGGTGGACCACTAGGGGTAATACAACATCTATACAACACTGGTGGACCACTAGGGGTAATACAACATCTATACAACACTGGTGGACCACTAGGGGTAATACAACACTGGGGGACCACTAGGGGTAATACAACATCTATACAACACTGGTGGACCACTAGGGGTAATACAACATCTATACAACACTGGTGGACCACTAGGGGTAATACAACATCTATACAACACTGGGGGACCACTAGGGGTACTACAACACTGGTGGACTACTAGAGGTAATACAACATCTATACAACACTGGTGGACCACTAGGGGTAATATAACACTGGTGGACCACTAGGGGTAATATAACACTGGTGGACCACTAGGGGTAATACAACACTGGTGGACCACTAGGGGTAATACAACACTGGTGGACCACTAGGGGTAATATAACATCTATACAACACTGGGGGACCACTAGGGGTAATACAACATCTATACAACACTGGTGGACCACTAGGGGTAATACAACACTGGTGGACCACTAGGGGTAATACAACACTGGTGGACCACTAGGGGTAATACAACACTGGTGGACCACTAGGGGTAATATAACATCTATACAACACTGGGGGACCACTAGGGGTAATACAACACTGGTGGACCACTAGGGGTAATATAACACTGGTGGACCACTAGGGGTAATACAACATCTATACAACACTGGTGGACCACTAGGGGTAATACAACACTGGTGGACCACTAGGGGTAATACAACACTGGTGGACCACTAGGGGTAATACAACATCTATACAACACTGGTGGACCACTAGAGGTAATACAACACTGGTGGACCACTAGGGGTAATACAACATCTATACAACACTGGTGGACCACTAGGGGTAATACAACACTGGTGGACCACTAGGGGTAATACAACACTGGTGGACCACTAGGGGTAATACAACATCTATACAACACTGGTGGACCACTAGGGGTAATACAACATCTATACAACACTGGTGGACCACTAGGGGTAATACAACACTGGTGGACCACTAGGGGTAATACAACACTGGGGGACCACTAGGGGTAATACAACACTGGTGGACCACTAGGGGTATTACAACATCTATACAACACTGGGGGAACACTAGGGGTAATACAACATCTATACAACACTGGGGGACCACTAGAGGTAATACAACACTGGGGGACCACTAGGGGTAATACAACATCTATACAACACTGGTGGACCACTAGGGGTAATACAACATCTATACAACACTGGGGGACCACTAGGGGTAATACAACATCTATACAACACTGGTGGACCACTAGGGGTATTATAACACTGGTGGACCACTAGGGGAAATACAACATCTATACAACACTGGGGGACCACTAGGGGTAATATAACACTGGTGGACCACTAGGGGTAATACAACATCTATACAACACTGGGGGACCACTAGGGGTAATATAACACTGGTGGACCACTAGGGGTAATACAACATCTATACAACACTGGGGGACCACTAGGGGTAATACAACACTGGTGGACCACTAGGGGTAATACAACACTGGTGGACCACTAGGGGTAATACAACATCTATACAACACTGGGGGACCACTAGGGGTAATACAACATCTATACAACACTGGTGGACCACTAGGGGTAATACAACATCTATACAACACTGGTGGACCACTAGGGGTAATACAACATCTATACAACACTGGTGGACCACTAGGGGTAATACAAAATCTATACAACACTGGTGAACCACTAGGGGTAATACAACATCTATACAACACTGGGGGACCACTAGGGGTAATACAACATCTATACAACACTGGTGGACCACTAGGGGTAATACAACATCTATACAACACTGGGGGACCACTAGGGGTAATACAACATCTATACAACACTGGTGAACCACTAGGGGTAATACAACATCTATACAACACTGGTGGACCACTAGGGGTAATACAACATCTATACAACACTGGTGGACCACTAGGGGTAATACAACACTGGTGGACCAATAGGGGTAATACAACATCTATACAACACTGGTGGACCACTAGGGGTAATACAACATCTATACAACACTGGTGGACCACTAGGGGTAATATAACATCTATACAACACTGGTGGACCACTAGGGGTAATATAACACTGGTGGACCACTAGGGGTAATACAACATCTATACAACACTGGTGGACCACTAGGGGTAATA
The DNA here is from genome assembly GCF_034236695.1 of Oncorhynchus nerka. NCBI lineage: Eukaryota > Metazoa > Chordata > Actinopteri > Salmoniformes > Salmonidae > Oncorhynchus > Oncorhynchus nerka. The sequence continues at coordinate 86,441,798 of NC_088398.1, forward strand.
TAACACTGGTGGACCACTAGGGGTAATACAACATCTATACAACACTGGTGAACCACTAGGGGTAATACAACATCTATACAACACTGGTGGACCACTAGGGGTAATACAACATCTATACAACACTGGTGAACCACTAGGGGTAATACAACATCTATACAACACTGGTGAACCACTAGGGGTAATATAACATCTATACAACACTGGTGAACCACTAGGGGTAATACAACATCTATACAACACTGGTGGACCACTAGGGGTAATATAACACTGGGGGACCACTAGGGGTAATACAACATCTATACAACACTGGTGGACCACTAGGGGTAATACAACATCTATACAACACTGGTGAACCACTAGGGGTAATACAACATCTATACAACACTGGTGGACCACTAGGGGTAATACAACACTGGTGGACCACTAGGGGTAATATAACACTGGTGAACCACTAGGGGTAATACAACACTGGTGGACCACTAGGGGTAATACAACATCTATACAACACTGGTGGACCACTAGGGGTAATACAACACTGGGGGACCAGTAGGGGTAATACAACATCTATACAACACTGGGCGACCACTAGGGGTAATACAACATCTATACAACACTGGTGGACCACTAGGGGTAATATAACATCTATACAACACTGGTGGACCACTAGGGGTAATACACCATCTATACAACACTGGTGGACCACTAGGGGTAATACAACATCTATACAACACTGGTGGACCACTAGGGGTAATACAACACTGGTGGACCACTAGGGGTAATACAACACTGGTGGACCACTAGGGGTAATATAACATCTATACAACACTGGGGGACCACTAGGGGTAATACAACATCTATACAACACTGGTGGACCACTAGGGGTAATACAACACTGGTGGACCACTAGGGGTAATACAACACTGGTGGACCACTAGGGGTAATACAACACTGGTGGACCACTAGGGGTAATATAACATCTATACAACACTGGGGGACCACTAGGGGTAATACAACACTGGTGGACCACTAGGGGTAATATAACACTGGTGGACCACTAGGGGTAATACAACATCTATACAACACTGGTGGACCACTAGGGGTAATACAACACTGGTGGACCACTAGGGGTAATACAACACTGGTGGACCACTAGGGGTAATACAACATCTATACAACACTGGTGGACCACTAGAGGTAATACAACACTGGTGGACCACTAGGGGTAATACAACATCTATACAACACTGGTGGACCACTAGGGGTAATACAACACTGGTGGACCACTAGGGGTAATACAACACTGGTGGACCACTAGGGGTAATACAACATCTATACAACACTGGTGGACCACTAGGGGTAATACAACATCTATACAACACTGGTGGACCACTAGGGGTAATACAACACTGGTGGACCACTAGGGGTAATACAACACTGGGGGACCACTAGGGGTAATACAACACTGGGGGACCACTAGGGGTAATACAACACTGGTGGACCACTAGGGGTATTACAACATCTATACAACACTGGGGGACCACTAGGGGTAATACAACATCTATACAACACTGGGGGACCACTAGAGGTAATACAACACTGGGGGACCACTAGGGGTAATACAACATCTATACAACACTGGTGGACCACTAGGGGTAATACAACATCTATACAACACTGGGGGACCACTAGGGGTAATACAACATCTATACAACACTGGTGGACCACTAGGGGTATTATAACACTGGTGGACCACTAGGGGAAATACAACATCTATACAACACTGGGGGACCACTAGGGGTAATATAACACTGGTGGACCACTAGGGGTAATACAACATCTATACAACACTGGGGGACCACTAGGGGTAATATAACACTGGTGGACCACTAGGGGTAATACAACATCTATACAACACTGGGGGACCACTAGGGGTAATACAACACTGGTGGACCACTAGGGGTAATACAACACTGGTGGACCACTAGGGGTAATACAACATCTATACAACACTGGTGGACCACTAGGGGTAATACAACATCTATACAACACTGGTGGACCACTAGGGGTAATACAACATCTATACAACACTGGTGGACCACTAGGGGTAATACAACATCTATACAACACTGGTGAACCACTAGGGGTAATACAACATCTATACAACACTGGGGGACCACTAGGGGTAATACAACATCTATACAACACTGGTGGACCACTAGGGGTAATACAACATCTATACAACACTGGGGGACCACTAGGGGTAATACAACATCTATACAACACTGGTGAACCACTAGGGGTAATACAACATCTATACAACACTGGTGGACCACTAGGGGTAATACAACATCTATACAACACTGGTGGACCACTAGGGGTAATACAACACTGGTGGACCACTAGGGGTAATACAACATCTATACAACACTGGTGGACCACTAGGGGTAATACAACATCTATACAACACTGGTGGACCACTAGGGGTAATATAACATCTATACAACACTGGTGGACCACTAGGGGTAATATAACACTGGTGGACCACTAGGGGTAATACAACATCTATACAACACTGGTGGACCACTAGGGGTAATATAACACTGGTGGACCACTAGGGGTAATACAACATCTATACAACACTGGTGGACCACTAGGGGTAATACAACATCTATACAACACTGGTGGACCACTAGGGGTAATACAACATCTATACAACACTGGTGAACCACTAGGGGTAATACAACATCTATACAACACTGGTGAACCACTAGGGGTAATATAACATCTATACAACACTGGTGAACCACTAGGGGTAATACAACATCTATACAACACTGGTGGACCACTAGGGGTAATATAACACTGGGGGACCACTAGGGGTAATACAACATCTATACAACACTGGTGGACCACTAGGGGTAATACAACATCTATACAACACTGGTGAACCACTAGGGGTAATACAACATCTATACAACACTGGTGGACCACTAGGGGTAATACAACACTGGTGGACCACTAGGGGTAATATAACACTGGTGAACCACTAGGGGTAATACAACACTGGTGGACCACTAGGGGTAATACAACATCTATACAACACTGGTGGACCACTAGGGGTAATACAACACTGGGGGACCAGTAGGGGTAATACAACATCTATACAACACTGGGCGACCACTAGGGGTAATACAACATCTATACAACACTGGTGGACCACTAGGGGTAATATAACATCTATACAACACTGGTGGACCACTAGGGGTAATACACCATCTATACAACACTGGTGGACCACTAGGGGTAATACAACATCTATACAACACTGGTGGACCACTAGGGGTAATACAACACTGGTGGACCACTAGGGGTAATATAAAATCTATACAACACTGGTGGACCACTAGGGGTAATACAACACTGGGGGACCACTAGGGGTAATACAACACTGGTGGACCACTAGGGGTAATACAACATCTATACAACACTGGTGGACCACTAGGGGTAATACAACATCTATACAACACTGGTGGACCACTAGAGGTAATACAACATCTATACAACACTGGTGGACCACTAGGGGTAATATAACACTGGTGGACCACTAGGGGTAATACAACACTGGTGGACCACTAGGGGTAATACAACATCTATACAACACTGGTGGACCACTAGGGGTAATACAACATCTATACAACACTGGTGGACCACTAGGGGTAATACAACACTGGGGGACCACTAGGGGTAATACAACATCTATACAACACTGGTGGACCACTAGGGGTAATACAACATCTATACAACACTGGTGGACCACTAGGGGTAATACAACATCTATACAACACTGGTGGACCACTAGGGGTAATACAACATCTATACAACACTGGGGGACCACTAGGGGTACTACAACACTGGTGGACTACTAGAGGTAATACAACATCTATACAACACTGGTGGACCACTAGGGGTAATATATCACTGGTGGACCACTAGGGGTAATATAACACTGGTGGACCACTAGGGGTAATACAACACTGGTGGACCACTAGGGGTAATACAACACTGGTGGACCACTAGGGGTAATATAACATCTATACAACACTGGGGGACCACTAGGGGTAATACAACATCTATACAACACTGGTGGACCACTAGGGGTAATACAACACTGGTGGACCACTAGGGGTAATACAACACTGGTGGACCACTAGGGGTAATATAACATCTATACAACACTGGGGGACCACTAGGGGTAATATAACACTGGTGGACCACTAGGGGTAATACAACATCTATACAACACTGGTGGACCACTAGGGGTAATACAACACTGGTGGACCACTAGGGGTAATACAACACTGGTGGACCACTAGGGGTAATACAACATCTATACAACACTGGTGGACCACTAGAGGTAATACAACACTGGTGGACCACTAGGGGTAATATAACACTGGGGGACCACTAGGGGTAATACAACATCTATACAACACTGGTGGACCACTAGGGGTAATACAACATCTATACAACACTGGTGGACCACTAGGGGTAATATAACATCTATACAACACTGGGGGACCACTAGGGGTAATACAACATCTATACAACAATGGTGGACCACTAGGGGTAATACAACACTGGTGGACCACTAGGGGTAATACAACACTGGTGGACCACTAGGGGTAATACAACACTGGTGGACCACTAGGGGTAATATAACATCTATACAACACTGGGGGACCACTAGGGGTAATATAACACTGGTGGACCACTAGGGGTAATACAACATCTATACAACACTGGTGGACCACTAGGGGTAATACAACACTGGTGGACCACTAGGGGTAATACAACACTGGTGGACCACTAGGGGTAATACAACATCTATACAACACTGGTGGACCACTAGGGGTAATACAACACTGGTGGACCACTAGGGGTAATATAACACTGGGGGACCACTAGGGGTAATACAACATCTATACAACACTGGTGGACCACTAGGGGTAATACAACATCTATACAACACTGGTGAACCACTAGGGGTAATACAACATCTATACAACACTGGTGGACCACTAGGGGTAATACAACACTGGTGGACCACTAGGGGTAATATAACACTGGTGAACCACTAGGGGTAATACAACACTGGTGGACCACTAGGGGTAATACAACATCTATACAACACTGGTGGACCACTAGGGGTAATACAACACTGGGGGACCAGTAGGGGTAATACAACATCTATACAACACTGGGCGACCACTAGGGGTAATACAACATCTATACAACACTGGTGGACCACTAGGGGTAATATAACATCTATACAACACTGGTGGACCACTAGGGGTAATACACCATCTATACAACACTGGTGGACCACTAGGGGTAATACAACATCTATACAACACTGGTGGACCACTAGGGGTAATACAACACTGGTGGACCACTAGGGGTAATATAAAATCTATACAACACTGGTGGACCACTAGGGGTAATACAACACTGGGGGACCACTAGGGGTAATACAACACTGGTGGACCACTAGGGGTAATACAACATCTATACAACACTGGTGGACCACTAGGGGTAATACAACATCTATACAACACTGGTGGACCACTAGAGGTAATACAACATCTATACAACACTGGTGGACCACTAGGGGTAATATAACACTGGTGGACCACTAGGGGTAATACAACACTGGTGGACCACTAGGGGTAATACAACATCTATACAACACTGGTGGACCACTAGGGGTAATACAACATCTATACAACACTGGTGGACCACTAGGGGTAATACAACACTGGGGGACCACTAGGGGTAATACAACATCTATACAACACTGGTGGACCACTAGGGGTAATACAACATCTATACAACACTGGTGGACCACTAGGGGTAATACAACATCTATACAACACTGGTGGACCACTAGGGGTAATACAACATCTATACAACACTGGGGGACCACTAGGGGTACTACAACACTGGTGGACTACTAGAGGTAATACAACATCTATACAACACTGGTGGACCACTAGGGGTAATATATCACTGGTGGACCACTAGGGGTAATATAACACTGGTGGACCACTAGGGGTAATACAACACTGGTGGACCACTAGGGGTAATACAACACTGGTGGACCACTAGGGGTAATATAACATCTATACAACACTGGGGGACCACTAGGGGTAATACAACATCTATACAACACTGGTGGACCACTAGGGGTAATACAACACTGGTGGACCACTAGGGGTAATACAACACTGGTGGACCACTAGGGGTAATACAACACTGGTGGACCACTAGGGGTAATATAACATCTATACAACACTGGGGGACCACTAGGGGTAATATAACACTGGTGGACCACTAGGGGTAATACAACATCTATACAACACTGGTGGACCACTAGGGGTAATACAACACTGGTGGACCACTAGGGGTAATACAACATCTATACAACACTGGTGGACCACTAGAGGTAATACAACACTGGTGGACCACTAGGGGTAATATAACACTGGGGGACCACTAGGGGTAATACAACATCTATACAACACTGGTGGACCACTAGGGGTAATACAACATCTATACAACACTGGTGAACCACTAGGGGTAATAAAACATCTATACAACACTGGTGGACCACTAGGGGTAATACAACACTGGTGGACCACTAGGGGTAATATAACACTGGTGAACCACTAGGGGTAATACAACACTGGTGGACCACTAGGGGTAATACAACATCTATACAACACTGGTGGACCACTAGGGGTAATACAACACTGGGGGACCAGTAGGGGTAATACAACATCTATACAACACTGGGCGACCACTAGGGGTAATACAACATCTATACAACACTGGTGGACCACTAGGGGTAATATAACATCTATACAACACTGGTGGACCACTAGGGGTAATACACCATCTATACAACACTGGTGGACCACTAGGGGTAATACAACATCTATACAACACTGGTGGACCACTAGGGGTAATACAACACTGGTGGACCACTAGGGGTAATATAAAATCTATACAACACTGGTGGACCACTAGGGTAATACAACACTGGGGGACCACTAGGGGTAATACAACACTGGTGGACCACTAGGGGTAATACAACATCTATACAACACTGGTGGACCACTAGGGGTAATACAACATCTATACAACACTGGTGGACCACTAGAGGTAATACAACATCTATACAACACTGGTGGACCACTAGGGGTAATATAACACTGGTGGACCACTAGGGGTAATAAAACACTGGTGGACCACTAGGGGTAATACAACATCTATACAACACTGGTGGACCACTAGGGGTAATACAACATCTATACAACACTGGTGGACCACTAGGGGTAATACAACACTGGGGGACCACTAGGGGTAATACAACATCTATACAACACTGGTGGACCACTAGGGGTAATACAACATCTATACAACACTGGTGGACCACTAGGGGTAATACAACATCTATACAACACTGGTGGACCACTAGGGGTAATACAACATCTATACAACACTGGGGGACCACTAGGGGTACTACAACACTGGTGGACTACTAGAGGTAATACAACATCTATACAACACTGGTGGACCACTAGGGGTAATATATCACTGGTGGACCACTAGGGGTAATATAACACTGGTGGACCACTAGGGGTAATACAACACTGGTGGACCACTAGGGGTAATACAACACTGGTGGACCACTAGGGGTAATATAACATCTATACAACACTGGGGGACCACTAGGGGTAATACAACATCTATACAACACTGGTGGACCACTAGGGGTAATACAACACTGGTGGACCACTAGGGGTAATACAACACTGGTGGACCACTAGGGGTAATACAACACTGGTGGACCACTAGGGGTAATATAACATCTATACAACACTGGGGGACCACTAGGGGTAATATAACACTGGTGGACCACTAGGGGTAATAAAACATCTATACAACACTGGTGGACCACTAGGGGTAATACAACACTGGTGGACCACTAGGGGTAATACAACACTGGTGGACCACTAGGGGTAATATAACATCTATACAACACTGGTGGACCACTAGAGGTAATACAACACTGGTGGACCACTAGGGGTAATACAACATCTATACAACACTGGTGGACCACTAGGGGTAATACAACACTGGTGGACCACTAGGGGTAATACAACATCTATACAACACTGGTGGACCACTAGGGGTAATACAACATCTATACAACACTGGTGGACCACTAGGGGTAATACAACACTGGTGGACCACTAGGGGTAATACAACACTGGGGGACCACTAGGGGTAATACAACACTGGGGGACCACTAGGGGTAATACAACACTGGTGGACCACTAGGGGTATTACAACATCTATACAACACTGGGGGACCACTAGGGGTAATACAACATCTATACAACACTGGGGGACCACTAGAGGTAATACAACACTGGGGGACCACTAGGGGTAATACAACATCTATACAACACTGGTGGACCACTAGGGGTAATACAACATCTATACAACACTGGGGGACCACTAGGGGTAATACAACATCTATACAACAACACTAGGGGTAATATAACACTGGTGGACCACTAGGGGTAATACAACATCTATACAACACTGGGGGACCACTAGGGGTATACAACACTGGTGGACCACTAGGGGTAATAAAACACTGGTGGACCACTAGGGGTAATACAACATCTATACAACACTGGGGGACCACTAGGGGTAATACAACATCTATACAACACTGGTGAACCACTAGGGGTAATACAACATCTATACAACACTGGTGGACCACTATGGGTAATACAACATCTATACAACACTGGTGGACCACTAGGGGTAATACAACACTGGTGGACCACTAGGGGGTAATACAACATCTATACAACACTGGTGGACCACTAGGGGTAATACAACATCTATACAACACTGGTGGACCACTAGGGGTAATATAACAATACAACACTGGTGGACCACTAGGGGTAATACAACACTGGTGGACCACTAGGGGTAATACAACATCTATACAACACTGGTGAACCACTAGGGGTATTACAACATCTATACAACACTGGTGGACCACTAGGGGTAATATAACACTGGTGGACCACTAGGGGTAATACAACATCTACACTGGTGAACCACTAGGGGTAATACAACATCTATACAACACTGGTGAACCACTAGGGGTAATATAACATCTATACAACACTGGTGGACCACTAGGGGTAATACAACATCTATACAACACTGGTGGACCACTAGGGGTAATATAACACTGGGGGACCACTAGGGGTAATACAACATCTATACAACACTGGTGGACCACTAGGGGAAATACAACATCTATACAACACTGGTGAACCACTAGGGGTAATACAACATCTATACAACACTGGTGGACCACTAGGGGTATTATAACACTGGTGGACCACTAGGGGAAATAAAACATCTATACAACACTGGGGGACCACTAGGGGTAATATAACACTGGTGGACCACTAGGGGTAATACAACATCTATACAACACTGGGGGACCACTAGGGGTAATATAACACTGGTGGACCACTAGGGGTAATACAACATCTATACAACACTGGGGGACCACTAGGGGTAATACAACACTGGTGGACCACTAGGGGTAATAAAACACTGGTGGACCACTAGGGGTAATACAACATCTATACAACACTGGGGGACCACTAGGGGTAATACAACATCTATACAACACTGGTGAACCACTAGGGGTAATACAACATCTATACAACACTGGTGGACCACTATGGGTAATACAACATCTATACAACACTGGTGGACCACTAGGGGTAATACAACACTGGTGGACCACTAGGGGTAATACAACATCTATACAACACTGGTGGACCACTAGGGGTAATACAACATCTATACAACACTGGTGGACCACTAGGGGTAATATAACATCTATACAACACTGGTGGACCACTAGGGGTAATATAACACTGGTGGACCACTAGGGGTAATACAACATCTATACAACACTGGTGAACCACTAGGGGTATTACAACATCTATACAACACTGGTGGACCACTAGGGGTAATATAACACTGGTGGACCACTAGGGGTAATACAACATCTATACAACACTGGTGAACCACTAGGGGTAATACAACATCTATACAACACTGGTGAACCACTAGGGGTAATATAACATCTATACAACACTGGTGAACCACTAGGGGTAATACAACATCTATACAACACTGGTGGACCACTAGGGGTAATATAACACTGGGGGACCACTAGGGGTAATACAACATCTATACAACACTGGTGGACCACTAGGGGAAATACAACATCTATACAACACTGGTGAACCACTAGGGGTAATACAACATCTATACAACACTGGTGGACCACTAGGGGTAATACAACACTGGTGGACCACTAGGGGTAATATAACACTGGTGGACCACTAGGGGTAATACAACACTGGTGGACCACTAGGGGTAATACAACATCTATACAACACTGGTGGACCACTAGGGTAATACAACACTGGGGACCAGTAGGGGTACAACATCTATACAACACTGGGCGACCACTAGGGGTAATACAACATCTATACAACACTGGTGGACCACTAGGGGTAATATAACATCTATACAACACTGGTGGACCACTAGGGGTAATACACCATCTATACAACACTGGTGGACCACTAGGGGTAATACAACATCTATACAACACTGGTGGACCACTAGGGGTAATACAACACTGGTGGACCACTAGGGGTAATATAACATCTATACAACACTGGGGGACCACTAGGGGTAATACAACACTGGTGGACCACTAGGGGTAATACAACATCTATACAACACTGGTGGACCACTAGGGGTAATATAACATCTATACAACACTGGTGGACCACTAGGGGTAATATAACATCTATACAACACTGGTGGACCACTAGGGGTAATACAACACTGGTGGACCACTAGGGGTAATACAACACTGGTGGACCACTAGGGGTAATACAACATCTATACAACACTGGTGGACCACTAGGGGTAATACAACACTGGTGGACCACTAGGGGTAATACAACACTGGGGGACCACTAGGGGTAATACAACACTGGGGGACCACTAGGGGTAATACAACACTGGTGGACCACTAGGGGTATTACAACATCTATACAACACTGGGGGACCACTAGGGGTAATACAACATCTATACAACACTGGGGGACCACTAGAGGTAATACAACACTGGGGGACCACTAGGGGTAATACAACATCTATACAACACTGGTGGACCACTAGGGGTAATACAACATCTATACAACACTGGGGGACCACTAGGGGTAATATAACACTGGTGGACCACTAGGGGTAATACAACATCTATACAACACTGGGGGACCACTAGGGGTAATACAACACTGGTGGACCACTAGGGGTAATACAACATCTATACAACACTGGTGGACCACTAGGGGTAATATAACATCTATACAACACTGGTGGACCACTAGGGGTAATACAACATCTATACAACACTGGTGACCACTAGGGGTAATACAACATCTATACAACACTGGGGGACCACTAGGGGTAATACAACATCTATACAACACTGGTGGACCACTAGGGGTAATACAACACTGGTGGACCACTAGGGGTAATACAACACTGGTGGACCACTAGGGGTAATACAACATCTATACAACACTGGTGGACCACTAGAGGTAATACAACACTGGTGGACCACTAGGGGTAATACAACATCTATACAACACTGGTGGACCACTAGGGTAATACAACACTGGTGGACCACTAGGGTAATACAACACTGGTGGACCACTAGGGGTAATACAACATCTATACAACACTGGTGGACCACTAGGGGTAATACAACATCTATACAACACTGGTGGACCACTAGAGGTAATACAACACTGGGGGACCACTAGGGGTAATACAACACTGGGGGACCACTGGGGGTAATACAACACTGGTGGACCAATACAACATCTATACAACACTGGGGACCACTAGGGATAATACAACATCTATACAACACTGGGGACCACTAGGGTAATACAACACTGGGGACCACTAGGGGTAATACAACATCTATACAACACTGGTGGACCACTAGGGGTAATACAACATCTATACAACACTGGTGGACCACTAGGGGTAATACAACACTGGGGGACCAGTAGGGGTAATACAACATCTATACAACACTGGGCGACCACTAGGGGTAATACAACATCTATACAACACTGGTGGACCACTAGGGGTAATATAACATCTATACAACACTGGTGGACCACTAGGGGTAATACACCATCTATACAACACTGGTGGACCACTAGGGGTAATACAACATCTATACAACACTGGTGGACCACTAGGGGTAATACAACACTGGTGGACCACTAGGGGTAATATAACATCTATACAACACTGGGGGACCACTAGGGGTAATACAACACTGGTGGACCACTAGGGGTAATACAACATCTATACAACACTGGTGGACCACTAGGGGTAATATAACATCTATACAACACTGGTGGACCACTAGGGGTAATATAACATCTATACAACACTGGTGGACCACTAGGGGTAATACAACACTGGTGGACCACTAGGGGTAATACAACACTGGTGGACCACTAGGGGTAATACAACATCTATACAACACTGGTGGACCACTAGGGTAATACAACACTGGTGGACCACTAGGGGTAATACAACACTGGGGGACCACTAGGGGTAATACAACACTGGGGGACCACTAGGGGTAATACAACACTGGTGGACCACTAGGGGTATTACAACATCTATACAACACTGGGGGACCACTAGGGTAATACAACATCTATACAACACTGGGGACCACTAGAGGTAATACAACACTGGGGGACCACTAGGGGTAATACAACATCTATACAACACTGGTGGACCACTAGGGGTAATACAACATCTATACAACACTGGGGGACCACTAGGGGTAATATAACACTGGTGGACCACTAGGGGTAATACAACATCTATACAACACTGGGGGACCACTAGGGGTAATACAACACTGGTGGACCACTAGGGGTAATACAACATCTATACAACACTGGTGGACCACTAGGGGTAATATAACATCTATACAACACTGGTGGACCACTAGGGGTAATACAACATCTATACAACACTGGTGAACCACTAGGGGTAATACAACATCTATACAACACTGGGGGACCACTAGGGGTAATACAACATCTATACAACACTGGTGGACCACTAGGGGTAATACAACACTGGTGGACCACTAGGGGTAATACAACACTGGTGGACCACTAGGGGTAATACAACATCTATACAACACTGGTGGACCACTAGAGGTAATACAACACTGGTGGACCACTAGGGGTAATACAACATCTATACAACACTGGTGGACCACTAGGGGTAATACAACACTGGTGGACCACTACAACACTGGTGGACCACTAGGGGTAATACAACATCTATACAACACTGGTGGACCACTAGGGGTAATACAACATCTATACAACACTGGTGGACCACTAGAGGTAATACAACACTGGGGGACCACTAGGGGTAATACAACACTGGGGGACCACTGGGGGTAATACAACACTGGTGGACCACTAGGGGTATTACAACATCTATACAACACTGGGGGACCACTAGGGATAATACAACATCTATACAACACTGGGGGACCACTAGAGGTAATACAACACTGGGGGACCACTAGGGGTAATACAACATCTATACAACACTGGTGGACCACTAGGGGTAATACAACATCTATACAACACTGGGGGACCACTAGGGGTAATACAACATCTATACAACACTGGTGGACCACTAGGGGTATTATAACACTGGTGGACCACTAGGGGAAATACAACATCTATACAACACTGGGGGACCACTAGGGGTAATACAACATCTATACAACACTGGGGGACCACTAGGGGTAATATAACACTGGTGGACCACTAGGGGTAATACAACATCTATACAACACTGGGGGACCACTAGGGGTAATACAACACTGGTGGACCACTTGGGGTAATACAACACTGGTGGACCACTAGGGGTAATACAACACTGGTGGACCACTAGGGGTAATACAACATCTATACAACACTGGTGAACCACTAGGGGTATTATAACATCTATACAACACTGGTGAACCACTAGGGGTAATACAACATCTATACAACACTGGTGGACCACTAGGGGTAATATAACACTGGGGGACCACTAGGGGTAATACAACATCTATACAACACTGGTGGACCACTAGGGGTACAACATCTATACAACACTGGTGGACCACTAGGGGTAATACAACATCTATACAACACTGGTGGACCACTAGGGGTAATACAACACTGGGGGACCACTAGGGGTAATACAACATCTATACAACACTGGTGGACCACTAGGGGTAATACAACATCTATACAACACTGGTGGACCACTAGGGGTAATACAACATCTATACAACACTGGGGACCACTAGGGGTACACTGGTGGACTACTAGAGGTAATACAACATCTATACAACACTGGTGGACCACTAGGGGTAATATAACAACACTAGGGGTAATATAACACTGGTGGACCACTAGGGGTAATACAACACTGGTGGACCACTAGGGTAATACAACACTGGTGGACCACTAGGGGTAATATAACATCTATACAACACTGGGGGACCACTAGGGGTAATACAACATCTATACAACACTGGTGGACCACTAGGGGTAATACAACACTGGTGGACCACTAGGGTAATACAACATCTATACAACACTGGTGGACCACTAGGGGTAATATAACATCTATACAACACTGGGGACCACTAGGGTAATACAACACTGGTGGACCACTAGGGTAATACAACACTGGTGGACCACTAGGGTAATACAACATCTATACAACACTGGTGGACCACTAGGGGTAATACAACACTGGTGGACCACTAGGGTAATACAACACTGGTGGACCACTAGGGGTAATACAACATCTATACAACACTGGGGACCACTAGGGGTAATACAACATCTATACAACACTGGTGGACCACTAGGGGTAATACAACATCTATACAACACTGGGGACCACTAGGGTAATACAACATCTATACAACACTGGTGAACCACTAGGGGTAATACAACATCTATACAACACTGGTGGACCACTAGGGGTAATACAACATCTATACAACACTGGTGGACCACTAGGGGTAATACAACACTGGTGGACCACTAGGGGTAATACAACATCTATACAACACTGGTGGACCACTAGGGGTAATACAACATCTATACAACACTGGTGGACCACTAGGGGTAATACAACACTGGGGGACCACTAGGGGTAATACAACATCTATACAACACTGGTGGACCACTAGGGGTAATACAACATCTATACAACACTGGTGAACCACTAGGGGTAATACAACACAACACTGGTGAACCACTAGGGGTAATATAACATCTATACAACACTGGTGAACCACTAGGGGTAATACAACATCTATACAACACTGGTGGACCACTAGGGTAATATAACACTGGGGGACCACTAGGGGTAATACAACATCTATACAACACTGGTGGACCACTAGGGAAATACAACATCTATACAACACTGGTGAACCACTAGGGGTAATACAACATCTATACAACACTGGTGGACCACTAGGGGTAATACAACACTGGTGGACCACTAGGGGTAATATAACACTGGTGAACCACTAGGGGTAATACAACACTGGTGGACCACTAGGGGTAATACAACATCTATACAACACTGGTGGACCACTAGGGGTAATACAACACTGGGGGACCAGTAGGGGTAATACAACATCTATACAACACTGGGCGACCACTAGGGGTAATACAACATCTATACAACACTGGTGGACCACTAGGGGTAATATAACATCTATACAACACTGGTGGACCACTAGGGGTAATACACCATCTATACAACACTGGTGGACCACTAGGGGTAATACAACATCTATACAACACTGGTGGACCACTAGGGGTAATACAACACTGGTGGACCACTAGGGGTAATATAACATCTATACAACACTGGGGGACCACTAGGGGTAATACAACACTGGTGGACCACTAGGGGTAATACAACATCTATACAACACTGGTGGACCACTAGGGGTAATATAACATCTATACAACACTGGTGGACCACTAGGGGTAATATAACATCTATACAACACTGGTGGACCACTAGGGGTAATACAACATCTATACAACACTGGTGGACCACTAGGGGTAATACAACACTGGTGGACCACTAGGGGTAATACAACATCTAGGGGTAATACAACATCTATACAACACTGGTGGACCACTAGGGGTAATACAACACTGGTGGACCACTAGGGGTAATACAACACTGGGGGACTACTAGGGGTAATACAACACTGGGGGACCACTAGGGGTAATACAACACTGGTGGACCACTAGGGGTATTACAACATCTATACAACACTGGGGGACCACTAGGGGTAATACAACATCTATACAACACTGGGGGACCACTAGAGGTAATACAACACTGGGGGACCACTAGGGGTAATACAACATCTATACAACACTGGTGGACCACTAGGGGTAATACAACATCTATACAACACTGGGGGACCACTAGGGGTAATATAACACTGGTGGACCACTAGGGGTAATACAACATCTATACAACACTGGGGGACCACTAGGGGTAATACAACACTGGTGGACCACTAGGGGTAATACAACATCTATACAACACTGGTGGACCACTAGGGGTAATATAACATCTATACAACACTGGTGGACCACTAGGGGTAATACAACATCTATACAACACTGGTGAACCACTAGGGGTAATACAACATCTATACAACACTGGGGGACCACTAGGGGTAATACAACATCTATACAACACTGGTGGACCACTAGGGGTAATACAACACTGGTGGACCACTAGGGGTAATACAACACTGGTGGACCACTAGGGGTAATACAACATCTATACAACACTGGTGGACCACTAGAGGTAATACAACACTGGTGGACCACTAGGGGTAATACAACATCTATACAACACTGGTGGACCACTAGGGGTAATACAACACTGGTGGACCACTAGGGGTAATACAACACTGGTGGACCACTAGGGGTAATACAACATCTATACAACACTGGTGGACCACTAGGGGTAATACAACATCTATACAACACTGGTGGACCACTAGAGGTAATACAACACTGGGGGACCACTAGGGGTAATACAACACTGGGGGACCACTGGGGGTAATACAACACTGGTGGACCACTAGGGGTATTACAACATCTATACAACACTGGGGGACCACTAGGGGTAATACAACATCTATACAACACTGGGGGACCACTAGGGGAGGTAATACAACACTGGGGACCACTAGGGGTAATACAACATCTATACAACACTGGTGGACCACTAGGGGTAATACAACATCTATACAACACTGGGGGACCACTAGGGGTAATACAACATCTATACAACACTGGTGGACCACTAGGGTATTATAACACTGGTGGACCACTAGGGAAATACAACATCTATACAACACTGGGGACCACTAGGGGTAATATAACACTGGTGGACCACTAGGGGTAATACAACATCTATACAACACTGGGGACCACAACACTGGTGGACCACTAGGGGTAATACAACATCTATACAACACTGGGGACCACTAGGGGTAATACAACACTGGTGGACCACTGGGGTAATACAACACTGGTGGACCACTAGGGGTAATACAACACTGGTGGACCACTAGGGTAATACAACATCTATACAACACTGGTGGACCACTAGGGGTAATACAACATCTATACAACACTGGTGACCACTAGGGGTAATACAACATCTATACAACACTGGTGGACCACTAGGGTAATATAACACTGGTGGACCACTAGGGTAATACAACATCTATACAACACTGGTGGACCACTAGGGTAATACAACACTGGTGGACCACTAGGGGTAATACAACATCTATACAACACTGGTGGACCACTAGGGTAATACAACATCTATACAACACTGGTGGACCACTAGGGTAATACAACACTGGGGGACAACATCTATACAACACTGGTGGACCACTAGGGTAATACAACATCTATACAACACTGGTGGACCACTAGGGGTAATACAACATCTATACAACACTGGTGGACCACTAGGGGTAATACAACATCTATACAACACTGGGGACCACTGTACTACAACACTGGTGGACACTAGGGGTAATACAACATCTATACAACACTGGTGGACCACTAGGGGTAATATAACACTGGTCTATACAACACTGGTGGACCACTAGGGGTAATACAACACTGGTGGACCACTAGGGTATACAACACTGGTGGACCACTAGGGTAATACAACATCTATACAACACTGGGGGACCACTAGGGGTAATACAACATCTATACAACACTGGTGGACCACTAGGGTAATACAACACTGGTGGACCACTAGGGTAATACAACACTGGTGGACCACTAGGGGTAATACAACACTGGTGGACCACTAGGGTAATACAACATCTATACAACACTGGGGGACCACTAGGGTAATACAACACTATGGACCACTAGGGGTAATATAACACTGGTGGACCACTAGGGGTAATACAACATCTATACAACACTGGTGGACCACTAGGGGTAATACAACACTGGTGGACCACTAGGGGTAATACAACATCTATACAACACTGGTGGACCACTAGGGTAATACAACATCTATACAACACTGGTGGACCACTAGGGGTAATACAACATCTATACAACACTGGTGGACCACTAGGGGTAATACAACATCTATACAACACTGGGGGACCACTAGGGTAATACAACATCTATACAACACTGGTGGACCACTAGGGGTAATACAACATCTATACAACACTGGTGGACCACTAGGGGTAATACAACATCTATACAACACTGGGGGACCACTAGGGGTAATACAAACATGGACCACTAGGGTAATACAACATGGACCACTAGGGTATACAACACTCTATACAACACTGGTGGACCACTAGGGGTAATACAACATCTATACAACACTGGTGGACCACTAGGGGTAATACAACATCTATACAACACTGGTGGACCACTAGGGTAATACAACACTGGTGGACCATACAACAACCATCTATACAACACTGGTGGACCACTAGGGTAATACAACATCTATACAACACTGGTGGACCACTAGGGGTAATACAACACTGGTGGACCACTGGGGTAATACAACATCTATACAACACTGGTGGACCACTAGGGGTAATACAACATCTATACAACACTGGTGGACCACTAGGGTAATACAACATCTATACAACACTGGTGGACCACTAGGGTAATACAACACTGGTGGACCACTAGGGTAATACATCTATACAACACTGGTGGACCACTAGGGGTAATACAACACTGGTGGACCACTAGGGGTAATACAACACTGGTGGACCACTGGGGTAATACAACACTGGTGGACCACTAGGGGTAATACAACATCTATACAACACTGGTGGACCACTAGGGGTAATACAACACTGGTGGACCATCTATACAACACTGGTGGACCACTAGGGTAATACAACATCTATACAACACTGGGGGACCACTAGGGGTAATACAACATCTATACAACACTGGTGGACCACTAGGGGTATTACAACATCTATACAACACTGGGGGACCACTAGGGTATACAACATCTATACAACACTGAGGTAATACAACACTGGGGGACCACTAGGGGTAATACAACATCTATACAACACTGGTGGACCACTAGGGGTAATACAACATCTATACAACACTGGGGACCACTAGGGGTAATACAACATCTATACAACACTGGGGACCACTAGGGGTAATATAACACTGGTGGACCACTAGGGTAATACAACATCTATACAACACTGGGGGACCACTAGGGTAATATAACATCTATACAACAACATAGGGGTAATACAACACTGGTGGACCACTAGGGGTAATACAACATCTATACAACACTGGTGGACCACTAGGGTAATACAACACTGGTGGACCACTAGGGTAATACAACATCTATACAACACTGGTGGACCACTAGGGGTAATACAACATCTATACAACACTGGTGGACCACTGGACCACTATACAACACTGGGGACCACTAGGGGTAATACAACATCTATACAACACTGGTGGACCACTAGGGACAACACTACAACACTGGTGAACCACTAGGGGTAATACAACATCTATACAACACTGGGGGACCACTAGGGGTAATACAACATCTATACAACACTGGTGGACCACTAGGGGTAATACAACATCTATACAACACTGGTGGACCACTAGGGGTAATACAACATCTATACAACACTGGTGAACCACTAGGGTAATACAACATCTACAACACTGGTGGACCACTAGGGGTACAACATCTATACAACACTGGTGGACCACTAGGGTAATACAACACTGGTGGACCACTAGGGGACAACATCTATACAACACTGGTGGACCACTAGGGTAATACAACATCTATACAACACTGGTGGACCACTAGGGGTAATATAACATCTATACAACACTGGGGACCACTAGGGGTAATATAACACTGGTGGACCACTAGGGTAATACAACATCTATACAACACTGGTGAACCACTAGGGGTAATACAACATCTATACAACACTGGTGGACCACTAGGTAAATATACAACACTGGGGGACCACTAGGGGTAATACAACATCTATACAACACTGGTGGACCACTAGGTAATACAACATCTATACAACACTGGTGGACCACTAGGGGTAATACAACATCTATACAACACTGGTGAACCACTAGGGACCACTATACAACACTGGTGGACCACTAGGGTAATACAACATCTATACAACACTGGTGGACCACTAGGGGTAATACAACATCTATACAACACTGGTGGACCACTAGGGTAATATAACACTGGTGGACCACTAGGGTAATACAACATCTATACAACACTGGGGACCACTAGGGGTAATACAACACTGGTGGAACATACAACATCTATACAACACTGGTGGACCACTACTGGTGGGGTAATACAACATCTATACAACACTGGTGGACCACTAGGGGTAATACAACACTGGTGGACCACTAGGGTAATACAACACTGGTGGACCACTAGGGTACAACATCTATACAACACTGGTGGACCACTAGGGGTAATACAACATCTATACAACACTGGTGGACCACTAGGGGTAACAACATCTATACAACACTGGGGACCACTAGGGTAATACAACACTGGTGGACCACTAGGGTAATACAACATCTATACAACACTGGGGGACCACTAGGGTAATACAACATCTATACAACACTGGTGGACCACTAGGGGTAATACAACATCTATACAACACTGGTGGACCACTAGGGGTAATACAACATCTATACAACACTGGTGGACCACTAGGGGTAATACAACATCTATACAACACTGGTGGGGGTAATACAACATCTATACAACACTGGTGGACCACTAGGGGTAATATAACACTGGTGGACCACTAATACAACATCTATACAACACTGGTGGACCACTAGGGTAATATAACACTGGTGGACCACTAGGGTAATACAACATCTATACAACACTGGGGACCACTAGGGGTAATACAACATCTATACAACACTGGTGGACCACTAGGGGTAATACAACATCTATACAACACTGGTGGACCACTAGGGGTAATACAACATCTATACAACACTGGTGGACCACTAGGGGTAATACAACATCTATACAACACTGGTGGACCACTAGGGGTACAACATCTATACAACACTGGTGGACCACTAGGGGTAATACAACATCTATACAACACTGGTGGACCACTAGGGTAATACAACATCTATACAACACTGGTGGACCACTAGGGTAATACAACATCTATACAACAACACTAGGGTAATACAACATCTATACAACACTGGTGGACCACTAGGGTATCTATACAACACTGGGGACCACTAGGGGTATACAACACTGGTGGACCACTAGGGGTAATACAACATCTATACAACACTGGTGGACCACTAGGGTAATACAACATCTATACAACACTGGTAATACAACACTGGACCACTAGGGTAATACAAATCTATACAACACTGGTGGACCACTAGGGGTAATACAACATCTATACAACACTGGTGGACCACTAGGGGTAATACAACATCTATACAACACTGGTGGACCACTAGGGGTAATATAACACTGGTGGACCACTAGGGGTAATACAACATCTATACAACACTGGGGGACCACTAGGGGTAATACAACATCTATACAACACTGGTGGACCACTAGGGGTAATACAACATCTATACAACACTGGTGAACCACTAGGGTAATACAACATCTATACAACACTGGTGAACCACTAGGGGTAATATAACATCTATACAACACTGGTGAACCACTAGGGGTAATACAACATCTATACAACACTGGTGGACCACTAGGGGTAATATAACACTGGGGACCACTAGGGTAATACAACATCTATACAACACTGGTGGACCACTAGGGGAAATACAACATCTATACAACACTGGTGAACCACTAGGGTAATACAACATCTATACAACACTGGTGGACCACTAGGGGTAATACAACACTGGTGGACCACTAGGGTAATATAACACTGGTGAACCACTAGGGGTAATACAACACTGGTGGACCACTAGGGTAATACAACATCTATACAACACTGGTGGACCACTAGGGGTAATACAACACTGGGGGACCAGTAGGGTAATACAACATCTATACAACACTGGGGACCACTAGGGGTAATACAACATCTATACAACACTGGTGGACCACTAGGGGTAATATAACATCTATACAACACTGGTGGACCACTAGGGTAATACACCATCTATACAACACTGGTGGACCACTAGGGGTAATACAACATCTATACAACACTGGACCACTAGGGGTAATACAACACTGGTGGACCACTAGGGGTAATATAACATCTATACAACACTGGGGACCACTAGGGTAATACAACACTGGTGGACCACTAGGGGTAATACAACATCTATACAACACTGGTGGACCACTAGGGTAATATAACATCTATACAACACTGGTGGACCACTAGGGGTAATATAACATCTATACAACACTGGTGGACCACTAGGGGTAATACAACATCTATACAACACTGGTGGACCACTAGGGTAATACAACACTGGTGGACCACTAGGGGTAATACAACACTGGTGGACCACTAGGGTACAACATCTATACAACACTGGTGGACCACTAGGGGTAATACAACACTGGTGGACCACTAGGGTAATACAACACTGGGGGACCACTAGGGGGTAATACAACACTGGGGACCACTAGGGGTAATACAACACTGGTGGACCACTAGGGGTATTACAACATCTATACAACACTGGGGACCACTAGGGTAATACAACATCTATACAACACTGGGGGACCACTAGAGGTAATACAACACTGGGGGACCACTAGGGTAATACAACATCTATACAACACTGGTGGACCACTAGGGTAATACAACATCTATACAACACTGGGGGACCACTAGGGGTAATACAACATCTATACAACACTGGTGGACCACTAGGGGTATTATAACACTGGTGGACCACTAGGGTACAACATCTATACAACACTGGGGACCACTAGGGGTAATATAACACTGGTGGACCACTAGGGTAATACAACATCTATACAACACTGGGGGACCACTAGGGGTAATATAACACTGGTGGACCACTAGGGTAATACAACATCTATACAACACTGGGGACCACTAGGGTAATACAACACTGGTGGACCACTAGGGGTAATACAACATCTATACAACACTGGTGGACCACTAGGGGTAATATAACATCTATACAACACTGGTGGACCACTAGGGTAATACAACATCTATACAACACTGGTGAACCACTAGGGGTAATACAACATCTATACAACACTGGGGGACCACTAGGGGTAATACAACATCTATACAACACTGGTGGACCACTAGGGGTAATACAACACTGGTGGACCACTAGGGGTAATACAACACTGGTGGACCACTAGGGGTAATACAACATCTATACAACACTGGTGGACCACTAAAGGTAATACAACACTGGTGGACCACTAGGGGTAATATAACATCTATACAACACTGGTGGACCACTAGGGGTAATACAACATCTATACAACACTGGTGAACCACTAGGGGTAATACAACATCTATACAACACTGGGGACCACTAGGGTAATACAACATCTATACAACACTGGTGGACCACTAGGGGTAATACAACACTGGTGGACCACTGGGGTAATACAACACTGGTGGACCACTAGGGGTAATACAACATCTATACAACACTGGTGGACCACTAGGGGTAATACAACATCTATACAACACTGGTGGACCACTAGGGTAATACAACACTGGGGGACCACTAGGGTAATACAACACTGGGGGGGGTAATACAACACTGGTGGACCACTAGGGGTAATACAACATCTATACAACACTGGTGGACCACTAGGGTAATACAACATCTAGGGTAATACAACACTGGTGGACCACTAGGGGTAATACAACATCTATACAACACTGGTGGACCACTAGGGTAATACAACACTGGTGGACCACTAGGGTAATACAACATCTATACAACACTGGTGGACCACTAGGGGTAATACAACATCTATACAACACTGGTGGACCACTAGGGGTAATACAACACTGGTGGACCACTATCTATACAACACTGGTGGACCACTAGTAATACAACATCTATACAACACTGGTGGACCACTAGGGTAATACAACATCTATACAACACTGGTGGACCACTAGGGTAATACAACACTGGTGGACCACTAGGGGTAATACAACACTGGGGGACCACTAGGGTAATACAACACTGGGGACCACTAGGGGTAATACAACACTGGTGGACCACTAGGGTAATACAACATCTATACAACACTGGGGGACCACTAGGGGTAATACAACATCTATACAACACTGGGGGATACACAACACTGGGGGACCACTAGGGGTATCTATACAACACTGGTGGACCACTAGGGGTACAACATCTATACAACACTGGGGGACCACTAGGGTAATACAACATCTATACAACACTGGTGGACCACTAGGGGTAATACAACATCTATACAACACTGGTGGACCACTAGGGGTAATATAACACTGGTGGACCACTAGGGGTAATACAACATCTATACAACACTGGTGGACCACTAGGGGTAATACAACACTGGTGGACCACTAGGGGTAATACAACACTGGTGGACCACTAGGGGTAATACAACATCTATACAACACTGGTGGACCACTAGGGTAATACAACATCTATACAACACTGGTGGACCACTAGGGGTAATACAACATCTATACAACACTGGTGGACCACTAGGGTAATACAACACTGGACCACTAGGGGACAACACTATACAACACTGGTGGACCACTAGGGGTAATACAACATCTATACAACACTGGTGGACCACTAGGGTACAACATCTATACAACACTGGTGGACCACTAGGGGTAATACAACATCTATACAACACTGGTGGACCACTAGGGGTAATACAACATCTATACAACACTGGTGGACCACTAGGGGTAATACAACATCTATACAACACTGGTGGACCACTAGGGGTAATACAACATCTATACAACACTGGTGGACCACTAGGGGTAATACAACACTGGTGGACCACTAGGGGTAATACAACATCTATACAACACTGGTGGACCACTAGGGGTAATACAACATCTATACAACACTGGTGGACCACTAGGGGTAATACAACATCTATACAACACTGGTGGACCACTAGGGGGTAATACAACATCTATACAACACTGGTGGACCA
Organism: Oncorhynchus nerka; assembly: GCF_034236695.1. Taxonomy (NCBI): domain Eukaryota; kingdom Metazoa; phylum Chordata; class Actinopteri; order Salmoniformes; family Salmonidae; genus Oncorhynchus; species Oncorhynchus nerka. The sequence goes on from NC_088398.1 coordinate 86,467,964, forward strand.
CTAGGGGTAATACAACATCTATACAACACTGGTGGACCACTAGGGGTAATACAACATCTATACAACACTGGTGGACCACTAGGGGTAATACAACATCTATACAACACTGGGGGACCACTAGGGGTAATACAACATCTATACAACACTGGTGGACCACTAGGGGTAATACAACATCTATACAACACTGGTGGACCACTAGGGTAATACAACATCTATACAACACTGGTGGACCACTAGGGGTACAACATCTATACAACACTGGTGGACCACTAGGGGTAATACAACACTGGTGGACCACTAGGGGTAATACAACATCTATACAACACTGGTGGACCACTAGGGGTAATACAACATCTATACAACACTGGTGGACCACTAGGGGTAATACAACATCTATACAACACTGGTGGTGGTAATACAACACTGGTAGGGGTAATACAACATCTATACAACACTGGTGGACCACTAGGGGTAATACAACATCTATACAACACTGGTGGACCACTAGGGGTAATACAACATGGACCACTAGGGGTATACAACACTGGTGGACCACTAGGGTAATACAACATCTATACAACACTGGTGGACCACTAGGGGTAATACAACATCTATACAACACTGGTGGACCACTAGGGGTATACAACATCTATACAACACTGGTGGACCACTAGGGTAATACAACACTGGGGGACCACTACAACATACAACACTGGTGGACCACTAGGGTAATACAACATCTATACAACACTGGTGGACCACTAGGGTAATACAACATCTATACAACACTGGTGGACCACTAGGGTAATATACAACACTGGTGGACCACTAGGGGTAATACAACATCTATACAACACTGGTAGGGGTAATATAACACTGGTGGACCACTAGGGGTAATACAACATCTATACAACACTGGTGGACCACTAGGGGTAATACAACACTGGTGGACCACTATACAACACTGGTGGACCACTAGGGTAATACAACATCTATACAACACTGGTGGACCACTAGGGTAATACAACATCTATACAACACTGGTGGACCACTAGGGGTAATACAACATCTATACAACACTGGTGGACCACTAGGGGTAATACAACATCTATACAACACTGGTGGACCACTAGGGGTAATACAACATCTATACAACACTGGTGGACCACTAGGGGTAATACAACATCTATACAACACTGGGGGACCACTAGGGGTAATACAACATCTATACAACACTGGTGGACCACTAGGGGTAATACAACATCTATACAACACTGGTGGACCACTAGGGGTAATACAACATCTATACAACACTGGTGAACCACTAGGGGTAATACAACATCTATACAACACTGGTGGACCACTAGGGGTAATACAACATCTATACAACACTGGTGGACCACTAGGGGTAATACAACACTGGTGGACCACTAGGGGTAATACAACATCTATACAACACTGGTGGACCACTAGGGGTAATACAACATCTATACAACACTGGTGGACCACTAGGGGTAATACAACATCTATACAACACTGGTGGACCACTAGGGGTAATATAACACTGGTGGACCACTAGGGGTAATACAACATCTATACAACACTGGTGAACCACTAGGGGTAATACAACATCTATACAACACTGGTGGACCACTAGGGGTAATATAACAGGGTAATACAACATCTATACAACACTGGTGAACCACTAGGGGTAATACAACATCTATACAACACTGGTGGACCACTAGGGGTAATACAACATCTATACAACACTGGTGAACCACTAGGGGTAATACAACATCTATACAACACTGGTGAACCACTAGGGGTAATATAACATCTATACAACACTGGTGAACCACTAGGGGTAATACAACATCTATACAACACTGGTGGACCACTAGGGGTAATATAACACTGGGGGACCACTAGGGGTAATACAACATCTATACAACACTGGTGGACCACTAGGGTAATACAACATCTATACAACACTGGTGGACCACTAGGGGTAATACAACATCTATACAACACTGGTGGACCACTAGGGGTAATACAACATCTATACAACACTGGTGGACCACTAGGGTAATACAACATCTATACAACACTGGTGGACCACTAGGGGTAATACAACACTATACAACACTGGTGGACCACTAGGGTAATACAACATCTATACAACACTGGTGGACCACTAGGGTAATACAACATCTATACAACACTGGTGGACCACTAGGGGTAATACAACATCTATACAACATACAACACTGGTGGACCACTAGGGGTAATACAACATCTATACAACACTGGTGGACCACTAGGGTAATACAACATCTATACAACACTGGGGGACCACTAGGGTAATACAACATCTATACAACACTGGTGGACCACTAGGGGTAATATAACACTGGTGGACCACTAGGGGTAATACAACATCTATACAACACTGGTGGACCACTAGGGTAATACAACATCTATACAACACTGGTGGACCACTAGGGGTAATACAACACTGGTGGAACAGGGGTAATACAACACTGGTGGACCACTAGGGTAATACAACATCTATACAACACTGGTGGACCACTAGGGTAATACAACATCTATACAACACTGGTGGACCACTAGGGGTAATACAACATCTATACAACACTGGTGGACCACTAGGGGTAATACAACATCTATACAACACTGGTGGACCACTAGGGGTAATACAACATCTATACAACACTGGTGGACCACTAGGGGTAATACAACATCTATACAACACTGGTGGACCACTAGGGGTAATACAACATCTATACAACACTGGTGGACCACTAGGGGTAATACTAACACTGGTGGACCACTAGGGGTAATACAACATCTATACAACACTGGTGAACCACTAGGGGTAATACAACATCTATACAACACTGGTGGACCACTAGGGGTAATACAACACTGGTGGACCACTAGGGGTAATACAACACTGGTGGACCACTAGGGGTAATACAACATCTATACAACACTGGTGGACCACTAGGGGTAATACAACATCTATACAACACTGGTGGACCACTAGGGTAATACAACATCTATACAACACTGGTGGACCACTAGGGGTAATACAACACTGGTGGACCACTAGGGGTAATACAACATCTATACAACACTGGTGGACCACTAGGGGTAATACAACATCTATACAACACTGGTGGACCACTAGGGGTAATACAACACTGGTGGACCACTAGGGGTAATACAACATCTATACAACACTGGTGGACCACTAGGGTAATACAACATCTATACAACACTGGTGGACCACTAGGGGTAATACAACATCTATACAACACTGGTGGACCACTAGGGGTAATACAACATCTATACAACACTGGTGGACCACTAGGGGTAATACAACATCTATACAACACTGGTGGACCACTAGGGGTAATACAACATCTATACAACACTGGTGGACCACTAGGGGTAACATACAACATCTATACAACACTGGTGGACCACTAGGGGTAATACAACATCTATACAACACTGGTGAACCACTAGGGTAATACAACATCTATACAACACTGGTGGACCACTAGGGGTAATACAACACTGGTGGACCACTAGGGGTAAATAACACTGGTGAACCACTAGGGTAATACAACACTGGTGGACCACTAGGGGTAATACAACATCTATACAACACTGGTGGACCACTAGGGGTAATACAACACTGGGGGACCTATACAACACTGGTACAACCACTAGGGGTAATACAACATCTATACAACACTGGTGGACCACTAGGGGTAATACAACATCTATACAACACTGGTGGACCACTAGGGGTAATACAACATCTATACAACACTGGTGGACCACTAGGGGTAATACAACATCTATACAACACTGGTGGACCACTAGGGGTAATACAACACTGGTGGACCACTAGGGGTAATACAACATCTATACAACACTGGTGGACCACTAGGGGTAATACAACACTGGTGGACCACTAGGGGTAATACAACATCTATACAACACTGGTGGACCACTAGGGGTAATATAACATCTATACAACACTGGTGGACCACTAGGGGTAATATAACATCTATACAACACTGGTGGACCACTAGGGGTAATACAACATCTATACAACACTGGTGGACCACTAGGGGTAATACAACATCTATACAACACTGGTGGACCACTAGGGGTAATACAACATCTATACAACACTGGTGGACCACTAGGGGTAATACAACACTGGTGGACCACTCTATACAACACTGGGGGACCACTAGGGGTAATACAACACTGGGGGACCACTAGGGGTAATACAACACTGGTGGACCACTAGGGGTATTACAACATCTATACAACACTGGGGGACCACTAGGGGTAATACAACATCTATACAACACTGGGGGACCACTAGAGGTAATACAACACTGGGGGACCACTAGGGGTAATACAACATCTATACAACACTGGTGGACCACTAGGGGTAATACAACATCTATACAACACTGGTGGACCACTAGGGGTAATACAACATCTATACAACACTGGTGGACCACTAGGGGTAATACAACACTGGTGGACCACTAGGGGTAATACAACATCTATACAACACTGGGGGACCACTAGGGGTAATATAACACTGGTGGACCACTAGGGTAATACAACATCTATACAACACTGGTGGACCACTAGGGGTAATATAAACTGGTGGACCACTAGGGGTAATACAACATCTATACAACACTGGTGGACCACTAGGGTAATATACAACACTGGTGGACCACTAGGGGTAATACAACATCTATACAACACTGGTGGACCACTAGGTAATACAACATCTATACAACACTGGTGGACCACTAGGGGTAATACAACATCTATACAACACTGGTGGACCACTAGGGGTACAACATCTATACAACACTGGTGGACCACTATACAACACACAACACTGGTGGACCACTAGGGTAATACAACACTGGTGGACCACTAATACAACACTGGTGGACCACTAGGGGTAATACAACATCTATACAACACTGGTGGACCACTAGGGGTAATACAACATCTATACAACACTGGTGGACCACTAGGGTAATACAACATCTATACAACACTGGTGGACCACTAGGGGTAATACAACATCTATACAACACTGGTGGACCACTAGGGTAATACAACATCTATACAACACTGGTGGACCACTAGGGGTAATACAACATCTATACAACACTGGTGGACCACTAGGGGTAATACAACATCTATACAACACTGGTGGACCACTAGGGTAATACAACATCTATACAACACTGGTGGACCACTAGAGGTAATACAACACTGGGGGACCACTAGGGGTAATACAACACTGGGGGACCACTGGGGGTAATACAACACTGGTGGACCACTAGGGGTATTACAACATCTATACAACACTGGGGGACCACTAGGGGTAATACAACATCTATACAACACTGGGGACCACTAGGGTAATACAACACTGGTGGACCACTAGGGTAATACAACATCTATACAACACTGGTGGACCACTAGGGGTAATACAACATCTATACAACACTGGTGGACCACTAGGGGTAATACAACATCTATACAACACTGGTGGACCACTAGGGGTACAACATCTATAACACTGGTGGACCACTAGGGAAATACAACATCTATACAACACTGGTGGACCACTAGGGGTAATATAACACTGGTGGACCACTAGGGGTAATACAACATCTATGGGGGGACCACTAGGGGTAATATAACACTGGTGGACCACTAGGGGTAATACAACATCTATACAACACTGGTGGACCACTACTGGTGGGTAATACAACACTGGTGGACCACTATACAACACTGGTGGACCACTAGGGGTAATACAACATCTATACAACACTGGTGGACCACTAGGGGTAATACAACATCTATACAACACTGGTGAACCACTAGGGTAATACAACAATACAAACATCTATACAACACTGGTGGACCACTAGGGGTAATACAACATCTATACAACACTGGTGGACCACTAGGGGTAATACAACATCTATACAACACTGGTGGACCACTAGGGGTAATACAACATCTATACAACACTGGTGGACCACTAGGGGTACAACATCTATACAACACTGGTGGACCACTAGGGGTATACAACACTATGGTGAACCACTAGGGTAATACAACACTGGTGGACAACACTGGTGGACCACTAGGGTAATACAACACTGGTGGACCACTAGGGGTAATACAACATCTATACAACACTGGTGGACCACTAGGGTAATACAACATCTATACAACACTGGTGGACCACTAGGGGTAATACAACATCTATACAACACTGGTGGACCACTAGGGGTAATACAACATCTATACAACACTGGTGGACCACTAGGGTACAACATCTATACAACACTGGTGGACCACTAGGGGTAATACAACATCTATACAACACTGGTGAACCACTAGGGGTAATACAACATCTATACAACACTGGTGGACCACTAGGGTAATACAACATCTATACAACACTGGTGGACCACTAGGGTAATACAACATCTATACAACACTGGTGGACCACTAGGGGTAATACAACATCTATACAACACTGGTGGACCACTAGGGGTAATACAACATCTATACAACACTGGTGGACCACTAGGGGTAATACAACACTATGGACCACTGGTGTAATACAACATCTATACAACACTGGTGGACCACTAGGGGTAATATAACATCTATACCACTAGGGGTGGTGGACCACTAGGGGTAATATAACACTGGTGGACCACTAGGGTAATACAACATCTATACAACACTGGTGGACCACTAGGGGTAATACAACATCTATACAACACTGGTGGACCACTAGGGTAATACAACATCTATACAACACTGGTGGACCACTAGGGGTAATATAACACTGGTGGACCACTAGGGTAATACAACATCTATACAACACTGGTGGACCACTAGGGGTAATACAACATCTATACAACACTGGTGGACCACTAGGGGTAATACAACATCTATACAACACTGGTGGACCACTAGGGGTAATACAACATCTATACAACACTGGTGGACCACTAGGGGTAATACAACATCTATACAACACTGGTGGACCACTAGGGTAATACAACATCTATACAACAGGGGTAATACAACATCTATACAACACTGGTGGACCACTAGGGTAATACAACATCTATACAACACTGGTGGACCACTAGGGTAATACAACATCTATACAACACTGGTGAACCACTAGGGGTAATACAACATCTATACAACACTGGGGGACCACTAGGGGTAATACAACATCTATACAACACTGGTGGACCACTAGGGTAATACAACATCTATACAACACTGGTGAACCACTAGGGTAATACAACATCTATACAACACTGGTGGACCACTAGGGTAATACAACATCTATACAACACTGGTGGACCACTAGGGGTAATACAACACTGGTGGACCACTAGGGTAATACAACATCTATACAACACTGGTGGACCACTAGGGGTAATATAACACTGGGGACCACTAGGGTAATACAACATCTATACAACACTGGTGGACCACTAGGGGTAATATAACACTGGTGGACCACTAGGGGTAATACAACATCTATACAACACTGGTGGACCACTAGGGGTAATACAACATCTATACAACACTGGTGGACCACTAGGGGTAATATAACATCTATACAACACTGGTGGACCACTAGGGGTAATATAACACTGGTGGACCACTAGGGGTAATACAACATCTATACAACACTGGTGAACCACTAGGGGTAATACAACATCTATACAACACTGGTGGACCACTAGGGGTAATACAACATCTATACAACACTGGTGAACCACTAGGGGTAATACAACATCTATACAACACTGGTGAACCACTAGGGGTAATATAACATCTATACAACACTGGTGAACCACTAGGGGTAATACAACATCTATACAACACTGGTGGACCACTAGGGGTAATATAACACTGGGGGACCACTAGGGGTAATACAACATCTATACAACACTGGTGGACCACTAGGGGTAATACAACACTGGTGGACCACTAGGGGTAATATAACACTGGTGAACCACTAGGGGTAATACAACATCTATACAACACTGGTGAACCACTAGGGGTAATACAACATCTATACAACACTGGTGGACCACTAGGGGTAATACAACACTGGTGGACCACTAGGGGTAATATAACACTGGTGAACCACTAGGGGTAATACAACACTGGTGGACCACTAGGGGTAATACAACATCTATACAACACTGGTGGACCACTAGGGGTAATATAACATCTATACAACACTGGTGGACCACTAGGGGTAATATAACACTGGTGGACCACTAGGGGTAAACAACATCTATACAACACTGGTGGACCACTAGGGTAATACAACATCTATACAACACTGGTGGACCACTAGGGGTAATATAACACTGGTGGACCACTAGGGTAATACAACATCTATACAACACTGGTGAACCACTAGGGTAATACAACATCTATACAACACTGGTGGACCACTAGGGGTAATACAACATCTATACAACACTGGTGAACCACTAGGGGTAATACAACACTGGTGAACCACTAGGGGTAATACAACACTGGTGGACCACTAGGGGTAATACAACATCTATACAACACTGGTGGACCACTAGGGGTAATATAACACTGGGGGACCACTAGGGGTAATACAACATCTATACAACACTGGTGGACCACTAGGGGTAATACAACACTGGTGGACCACTAGGGTAATACAACACTGGTGGACCAATACAACACTGGTGGACCACTAGGGGTAATACAACATCTATACAACACTGGTGGACCACTAGGGTAATACAACATCTATACAACACTGGTGGACCACTAGGGGTAATACAACATCTATACAACACTGGTGGACCACTAGGGTAATACAACATCTATACAACACTGGTGGACCACTAGGGGTAATACAACATCTATACAACACTGGTGGACCACTAGGGGTAATACAACATCTATACAACACTGGTGGACCACTAGGGGTAATACAACATCTATACAACACTGGTGGACCACTAGGGGTAATACAACATCTATACAACACTGGTGGACCACTAGGGGTAATACAACATCTATACAACACTGGTGGACCACTAGGGTAATACAACACTGGTGGACCACTAGGGTAATACAACATCTATACAACACTGGTGGACCACTAGGGTAATATAACACTGGGGGACCACTAGGGGGTAATACAACATCTATACAACACTGGTGGAGGGTAATATAACACTGGTGGGGGTAATACAACATCTATACAACACTGGTGGACCACTAGGGTAATACAACATCTATACAACACTGGTGGACCACTAGGGGTAATACAACATCTATACAACACTGGTGGACCACTAGGGGTAATATAACACTGGTGGACCACTAGGGGTAATACAACATCTATACAACACTGGTGAACCACTAGGGGTAATACAACATCTATACAACACTGGTGGACCACTAGGGGTAATACAACATCTATACAACACTGGTGGACCACTAGGGGTAATACAACATCTATACAACACTGGTGAACCACTAGGGGTAATACAACATCTATACAACACTGGTGAACCACTAGGGGGTAATACAACATCTATACAACACTGGTGGACCACTAGGGTAATATAACACTGGTGGACCACTAGGGGTAATACAACATCTATACAACACTGGTGGACCACTAGGGTAATACAACACTGGTGGACCACTAGGGTAATACAACATCTATACAACACTGGTGGACCACTAGGGGTAATACAACATCTATACAACACTGGTGGACCACTAGGGGTAATACAACATCTATACAACATAGGGTAATACAACACTGGTGGACCACTAGGGGTAATACAACATCTATACAACACTGGTGGACCACTAGGGGTAATATAACATCTATACAACACTGGTGGACCACTAGGGGTAATATAACACTGGTGGACCACTAGGGGTAATACAACATCTATACAACACTGGTGAACCACTAGGGGTCTATACAACACTGGTGGACCACTAGGGTAATATAACACTGGTGGACCACTAGGGGTAATACAACATCTATACAACACTGGTGAACCACTAGGGGTAATACAACATCTATACAACACTGGTGGACCACTAGGGGTAATACAACATCTATACAACACTGGTGAACCACTAGGGGTAATACAACATCTATACAACACTGGTGAACCACTAGGGGTAATATAACATCTATACAACACTGGTGAACCACTAGGGTAATACAACATCTATACAACACTGGTGGACCACTAGGGGTAATATAACACTGGGGACCACTAGGGGGTAATACAACATCTATACAACACTGGTGGACCACTAGGGGTAATACAACACTGGTGGACCACTAGGGGTAATATAACACTGGTGAACCACTAGGGGTAATACAACATCTATACAACACTGGTGGACCACTAGGGGTAATACAACATCTATACAACACTGGTGGACCACTAGGGGTAATACAACACTGGTGGACCACTAGGGGTAATATAACACTGGTGAACCACTAGGGGTAATACAACACTGGTGGACCACTAGGGGTAATACAACATCTATACAACACTGGTGGACCACTAGGGGTAATACAACACTGGGGGACCACTAGGGGTAATACAACATCTATACAACACTGGTGGACCACTAGGGGTAATACAACATCTATACAACACTGGTGGACCACTAGGGTAATACAACATCTATACAACACTGGTGGACCACTAGGGGTAATACAACATCTATACAACACTGGTGGACCACTAGGGTAATACAACATCTATACAACACTGGTGGACCACTAGGGTAATACAACATCTATACAACACTGGTGGACCACTAGGGGTAATACAACACTGGTGGACCACTAGGGGTAATACAACATCTATACAACACTGGTGGACCACTAGGGGTAATACAACATCTATACAACACTGGTGGACCACTAGGGGTAATACAACATCTATACAACACTGGGGGACCACTAGGGGTAATACAACATCTATACAACACTGGTGGACCACTAGGGGTAATACAACATCTATACAACACTGGTGGACCACTAGGGGTAATACAACACTATACAACACTGGTGGATACAACATCTATACAACACTGGTGGACCACTAGGGTAATACAACATCTATACAACACTGGTGGACCACTAGGGGTAATACAACATCTATACAACACTGGTGGACCACTAGGGGTAATACAACATCTATACAACACTGGTGGACCACTAGGGGTAATACAACATCTATACAACACTGGTGGACCACTAGGGTAATACAACATCTATACAACACTGGTGGACCACTAGGGGTAATACAACATCTATACAACACTGGTGGACCACTAGGGGTACAACATCTATACAACACTGGTGGACCACTAGGGTAATACAACATCTATACAACACTGGTGGACCACTAGGGGTAATACAACATCTATACAACACTGGTGGACCACTAGGGGTAATACAACATCTATACAACACTGGTGGACCACTAGGGTAATACAACACTGGTGGACCACTAGGGGTAATACAACATCTATACAACACTGGTGGACCACTAGGGTAATACAACATCTATACAACACTGGTGGACCACTAGGGGTAATACAACATCTATACAACACTGGTGAACCACTAGGGTAATACAACATCTATACAACACTGGTGGACCACTAGGGGTAATACAACATCTATACAACACTGGTGGACCACTAGGGTAATACAACATCTATACAACACTGGTGGACCACTAGGGGTAATACAACATCTATACAACACTGGTGGACCACTAGGGTAACAACATCTATACAACACTGGTGGACCACTAGGGGCAATACAACATCTATACAACACTGGTGGACCACTAGGGGTAATACAACACTGGTGGACCACTAGGGGTAATACAACATCTATACAACACTGGTGGACCACTAGGGGTAATACAACATCTATACAACACTGGTGGACCACTAGGGTAATACAACATCTATACAACACTGGTGGACCACTAGGGGTAATACAACATCTATACAACACTGGTGGACCACTAGGGTAATACAACACTGGTGGACCACTAGGGGTAATACAACATCTATACAACACTGGTGGACCACTAGGGTACAACATCTATACAACACTGGTGGACCACTAGGGGTAATACAACATCTATACAACACTGGTGGACCACTAGGGTAATACAACACTACAACACTGGGGACCACTAGGGGTAATACAACATACAACATCTATACAACACTGGTGGACCACTAGGGGTAATACAACATGGACCATACAACACTGGTGGACCACTAGGGGTAATACAACACTGGTGGACCACTAGGGTAATACAACATCTATACAACACTGGTGGACCACTAGGGTAATACAACATCTATACAACACTGGTGGACCACTAGGGTAATACAACATCTATACAACACTGGTGGACCACTAGGGTAATACAACACTGGTGGACCACTAGGGGACATCTATACAACACTGGTGGACCACTAGGGTAATACAACATCTATACAACACTGGTGGACCACTAGGGGTATCTATACAACACTGGTGGACCACTAGGGTAATACAACATCTATACAACACTGGTGGACCACTAGGGTACAACACTGGTGGACCACTAGGGTAATACAACATCTATACAACACTGGTGGACCACTAACACTGGTGGACCACTAGGGGTAATACAACATCTATACAACACTGGTGGACCACTAGGGGTAATACAACATCTATACAACACTGGTGGACCACTAGGGGTAATACAACATCTATACAACACTGGTGGACCACTAGGGGTAATACAACATCTATACAACACTGGTGGACCACTAGGGGTAATACAACACAACATCTATACAACACTGGTGGACCACTAGGGTAATATAACACTGGGGGACCACTAGGGGTAATACAACATCTATACAACACTGGTGGACCACTAGGGGTAATACAACACTGGTGGACCACTAGGGGTAATACAACATCTATACAACACTGGTGAACCACTAGGGGTAATACAACATCTATACAACACTGGTGAACCACTAGGGGTAATACAACATCTATACAACACTGGTGGACCACTAGGGTAATACAACACTGGTGGACCACTAGGGGTAATACAACATCTATACAACACTGGTGAACCACTAGGGTATCTATACAACACTGGTGGACCACTAGGGTAATACAACATCTATACAACACTGGTGGTAGGTAATATAACACTGGGGGACCACTAGGGTAATACAACATCTATACAACACTGGTGGACCACTAGGGGTAATACAACACTGGTGGACACACACTGGTTGGGGTAATACAACACTGGTGGACCACTAGGGGTAATACAACATCTATACAACACTGGTGGACCACTAGGGGTAATACAACATCTATACAACACTGGTGGACCACTAGGGGTAATACAACATCTATACAACACTGGTGGACCACTAGGGGTAATACAACATCTATACAACACTGGTGAACCACTAGGGGTAATACAACATCTATACAACACTGGGGGACCACTAGGGGTAATACAACATCTATACAACACTGGTGGACCACTAGGGGTAATACAACATCTATACAACACTGGTGAACCACTAGGGGTAATACAACATCTATACAACACTGGTGGACCACTAGGGGTAATACAACATCTATACAACACTGGTGGACCACTAGGGGTAATACAACACTGGTGGACCACTAGGGGTAATACAACATCTATACAACACTGGTGGACCACTAGGGGTAATATAACACTGGGGGACCACTAGGGGTAATACAACATCTATACAACACTGGTGGACCACTAGGGGTAATATAACACTGGTGGACCACTAGGGGTAATACAACATCTATACAACACTCGTGAACCACTAGGGGTAATACAACATCTATACAACACTGGTGGACCACTAGGGGTAATATAACATCTATACAACACTGGTGGACCACTAGGGGTAATATAACACTGGTGGACCACTAGGGGTAATACAACATCTATACAACACTGGTGAACCACTAGGGGTAATACAACATCTATACAACACTGGTGGACCACTAGGGGTAATACAACATCTATACAACACTGGTGAACCACTAGGGGTAATACAACATCTATACAACACTGGTGAACCACTAGGGGTAATATAACATCTATACAACACTGGTGAACCACTAGGGGTAATACAACATCTATACAACACTGGTGGACCACTAGGGGTAATATAACACTGGGGGACCACTAGGGGTAATACAACATCTATACAACACTGGTGGACCACTAGGGGTAATACAACACTGGTGGACCACTAGGGGTAATATAACACTGGTGAACCACTAGGGGTAATACAACATCTATACAACACTGGTGAACCACTAGGGGTAATACAACATCTATACAACACTGGTGGACCACTAGGGGTAATACAACACTGGTGGACCACTAGGGGTAATATAACACTGGTGAACCACTAGGGGTAATACAACACTGGTGGACCACTAGGGGTAATACAACATCTATACAACACTGGTGGACCACTAGGGGTAATATAACATCTATACAACACTGGTGGACCACTAGGGGTAATATAACACTGGTGGACCACTAGGGGTAATACAACATCTATACAACACTGGTGAACCACTAGGGGTAATACAACATCTATACAACACTGGTGGACCACTAGGGGTAATATAACACTGGTGGACCACTAGGGGTAATACAACATCTATACAACACTGGTGAACCACTAGGGGTAATACAACATCTATACAACACTGGTGGACCACTAGGGGTAATACAACATCTATACAACACTGGTGAACCACTAGGGGTAATACAACATCTATACAACACTGGTGAACCACTAGGGGTAATATAACATCTATACAACACTGGTGGACCACTAGGGGTAATACAACATCTATACAACACTGGTGGACCACTAGGGGTAATATAACACTGGGGACCACTAGGGTAATACAACATCTATACAACACTGGTGGACCACTAGGGGTAATACAACACTGGTGGACCACTATACAACACTGGTGGACCACTAGGGTAATACAACATCTATACAACACTGGTGGACCACTAGGGTAATACAACATCTATACAACACTGGTGGACCACTAGGGGTAATACAACACTGGTGGACCACTAGGGGTAATATAACACTGGTGAACCACTAGGGGTAATACAACACTGGTGGACCACTAGGGGTAATACAACATCTATACAACACTGGTGGACCACTAGGGGTAATACAACACTGGGGGACCACTAGGGGTAATACAACATCTATACAACACTGGTGGACCACTAGGGGTAATACAACACTGGTGGACCACTTGGGGTAATACAACACTGGTGGACCACTAGGGGTAATACAACATCTATACAACACTGGGGGACCACTAGGGGTAATACAACATCTATACAACACTGGTGGACCACTAGGGGTAATACAACATCTATACAACACTGGTGGACCACTAGGGGTAATACAACATCTATACAACACTGGTGGACCACTAGGGGTAATACAACATCTATACAACACTGGTGAACCACTAGGGGTAATACAACATCTATACAACACTGGGGGACCATTAGGGGTAATACAACATCTATACAACACTGGTGGACCACTAGGGGTAATACAACATCTATACAACACTGGGGGACCACTAGGGGTAATACAACATCTATACAACACTGGTGAACCACTAGGGGTAAGTATACAACATCTATACAACACTGGTGGACCACTAGGGGTAATACAACATCTATACAACACTGGTGGACCACTAGGGGTAATACAACACTGGTGGACCACTAGGGGTACAACATCTATACAACACTGGTGGACCACTAGGGTAATATAACACTGGTGGACCACTAGGGTACAACATCTATACAACACTGGTGGACCACTAGGGTAATATAACACTGGTGGACCACTAGGGGTAATACAACATCTATACAACACTGGTGAACCACTAGGGTACAACATCTATACAACACTGGTGGACCACTAGGGGTAATACAACATCTATACAACACTGGTGGACCACTAGGGTAATATAACACTGGTGGACCACTAGGGGTAATACAACATCTATACAACACTGGTGAACCACTAGGGGTAATACAACATCTATACAACACTGGTGGACCACTAGGGTAAATAACACTGGTGGACCACAACATCTATACAACACTGGTGAACCACTAGGGGTAATACAACATCTATACAACACTGGTGGACCACTAGGGTAATACAACATCTATACAACACTGGTGGACCACTAGGGGTAATACAACATCTATACAACACTGGTGAACCACTAGGGGTAATACAACATCTATACAACACTGGTGAACCACTAGGGTAATACAACATCTATACAACACTGGTGGACCACTAGGGGTAATATAACACTGGGGGACCACTAGGGTAATACAACATCTATACAACACTGGTGGACCACTAGGGGTAATACAACATGGACCACTAATACAACACTGGTGAACCACTAGGGGTAATACAACATCTATACAACACTGGTGAACCACTAGGGTAATACAACATCTATACAACACTGGTGGACCACTAGGGTAATACAACACTGGTGGACCACTAGGGGTAATACTGGTGAACACTCTATACAACACTGGTGGACCACTAGGGTAATACAACATCTATACAACACTGGTGGACCACTAGGGTAATACAACACTGGGGGACCACTAGGGGTAATACAACATCTATACAACACTGGTGGACCACTAGGGGTAATATAACATCTATACAACACTGGTGGACCACTAGGGGTAATACACCATCTATACAACACTGGTGGACCACTAGGGGTAATACAACATCTATACAACACTGGTGGACCACTAGGGGTAATACAACACTGGTGGACCACTAGGGGTAATACAACATCTATACAACACTGGTGGACCACTAGGGGTAATACAACACTGGGGGACCACTAGGGGTAATACAACATCTATATAACACTGGTGGACCACTAGGGGTAATACAACATCTATACAACACTGGGGGACCACTAGGGGTAATACAACATCTATACAACACTGGTGGACCACTAGGGGTAATATAACACTGGGGGACCACTAGGGGTAATACAACACTGGTGGACCACTAGGGGTAATATAACATCTATACAACACTGGGGGACCACTAGGGGTAATACAACACTGGTGGACCACTAGGGGTAATACAACATCTATACAACACTGGTGGACCACTAGGGGTAATATAACATCTATACAACACTGGTGGACCACTAGGGGTAATATAACATCTATACAACACTGGTGGACCACTAGGGGTAATACAACATCTATACAACACTGGTGGACCACTAGGGGTAATACAACATCTATACAACACTGGTGGACCACTAGGGGTAATACAACACTGGTGGACCACTAGGGGTAATACAACACTGGGGGACCACTAGGGGTAATACAACACTGGGGGACCACTAGGGGTAATACAACACTGGTGGACCACTGGTATTACAACATCTATACAACACTGGGGACCACTAGGGGTAATACAACATCTATACAACACTGGGGGACCACTAGAGGTAATACAACACTGGGGACCACTAGGGTAATACAAACATCTATACAACACTGGTGGACCACTAGGGGTAATACAACATCTATACAACACTGGTGAACCACTAGGGGTAATACAACATCTATACAACACTGGTGGACCACTAGGGGTAATACAACATCTATACAACACTGGGGGACCACTAGGGGTAATACAACATCTATACAACACTGGTGGACCACTAGGGGTATTATAACACTGGTGGACCACTAGGGGCAATACAACATCTATACAACACTGGGGGACCACTAGGGGTAATATAACACTGGTGGACCACTAGGGGTAATACAACATCTATACAACACTGGGGGACCACTAGGGGTAATATAACACTGGTGGACCACTAGGGGTAATACAACATCTATACAACACTGGGGGACCACTAGGGGTAATACAACACTGGTGGACCACTAGGGGTAATACAACATCTATACAACACTGGTGGACCACTAGGGGTAATATAACATCTATACAACACTGGTGGACCACTAGGGGTAATACAACATCTATACAACACTGGTGAACCACTAGGAGTAATACAACATCTATACAACACTGGTGAACCACTAGGGGTAATACAACATCTATACAACACTGGGGGACCACTAGGGGTAATACAACATCTATACAACACTGGTGAACCACTAGGGGTAATACAACATCTATACAACACTGGTGAACCACTAGGAGTAATACAACATCTATACAACACTGGGGGACCACTAGGGGTAATACAACATCTATACAACACTGGTGGACCACTAGGGGTAATACAACATCTATACAACACTGGGGGACCACTAGGGGTAATACAACATCTATACAACACTGGTGGACCACTAGGGGTAATACAACATCTATACAACACTGGTGGACCACTAGGGGTAATACAACATCTATACAACACTGGTGAACCACTAGGGGTAATACAACATCTATACAACACTGGTGGACCACTAGGAGTAATACAACATCTATACAACACTGGTGGACCACTAGGGGTAATACAACATCTATACAACACTGGGGGACCACTAGGGGTAATACAACATCTATACAACACTGGTGAACCACTAGGGGTAATACAACATCTATACAACACTGGTGGACCACTAGGGGTAATACAACACTGGGGGACCACTAGGGGCAATACAACATCTATACAACACTGGTGGACCACTAGGGGTAATACAACACTGGTGGACCACTAGGGGTAATACAACATCTATACAACACTGGTGGACCACTAGGGGTAATATAACACTGGGGGACCACTAGGGGTAATACAACATCTATACAACACTGGTGGACCACTAGGGGTAATATAACACTGGTGGACCACTAGGGGTAATACAACATCTATACAACACTGGTGGACCACTAGGGGTAATACAACACTGGTGGACCACTAGGGGTAATACAACATCTATACAACACTGGTGGACCACTAGGGGTAATACAACATCTATACAACACTGGTGGACCACTAGGGGTAATACAACACTGGTGGACCACTAGGGGTAATATAACATCTATACAACACTGGTGGACCACTAGGGGTAATACAACATCTATACAACACTGGTGGACCACTAGGGGTAATACAACATCTATACAACACTGGTGAACCACTAGGGGTAATACAACATCTATACAACACTGGTGGACCACTAGGGGTAATACAACACTGGTGGACCACTAGGGGTAATATAACACTGGTGAACCACTAGGGGTAATACAACACTGGTGGACCACTAGGGGTAATACAACATCTATACAACACTGGTGGACCACTAGGGGTAATACAACACTGGGGGACCACTAGGGGTAATACAACATCTATACAACACTGGTGGACCACTAGGGGTAATATAACATCTATACAACACTGGTGGACCACTAGGGGTAATACAACATCTATACAACACTGGTGGACCACTAGGGGTAATACAACATCTATACAACACTGGTGGACCACTAGGGGTAATACAACACTGGTGGACCACTAGGGGTAATACAACACTGGTGGACCACTAGGGGTAATACAACATCTATACAACACTGGTGGACCACTAGGGGTAATACAACATCTATACAACACTGGTGGACCACTAGGGGTAATACAACACTGGTGGACCACTAGGGGTATTACAACACTGGTGAACCACTAGGGGTAATACAACACTGGTGGACCACTAGGGGTAATACAACACTGGTGGACCACTAGGGGTAATACAACATCTATACAACACTGGTGGACCACTAGGGGTAATACAACACTGGGGGACCACTAGGGGTAATACAACATCTATACAACACTGGTGGACCACTAGGGGTAATACAACATCTATACAACACTGGTGGACCACTAGGGGTAATATAACACTGGTGGACCACTAGGGGTAATACAACACTGGTGGACCACTAGGGGTAATACAACACTGTTGGACCACTAGGGGTAATACAACACTGGTGGACCACTAGGGGTAATACAACACTGGTGGACCACTAGGGGTAATACAACACTGGTGGACCACTAGGGGTAATACAACACTGGTGGACCACTAGGGGTAATACAACATCTATACAACACTGTTGGACCACTAGGGGTAATACAACACTGGTGGACCACTAGGGGTAATATAACACTGGTGGACCACTAGGGGTAATACAACACTGGTGGACCACTAGGGGTAATACAACACTGGTGGACCACTAGGGGTAATACAACATCTATACAACACTGTTGGACCACTAGGGGTAATACAACACTGGTGGACCACTAGGGGTAATACAACATCAATACAACACTGGTGAACCACTAGGGGTAATATAACACTGGTGGACCACTAGGGGTAATACAACATCTATACAACACTGGTGGACCACTAGGGGTAATATAACATCTATACAACACTGGTGGACCACTAGGGGTAATACAACATCTATACAACACTGGTGAACCACTAGGAGTAATACAACATCTATACAACACTGGTGAACCACTAGGGGTAATACAACATCTATACAACACTGGGGGACCACTAGGGGTAATACAACATCTATACAACA
This sequence comes from Oncorhynchus nerka, assembly GCF_034236695.1. Classification (NCBI taxonomy): domain Eukaryota; kingdom Metazoa; phylum Chordata; class Actinopteri; order Salmoniformes; family Salmonidae; genus Oncorhynchus; species Oncorhynchus nerka. The sequence goes on from NC_088398.1 coordinate 86,488,916, forward strand.
CTGGTGAACCACTAGGGGTAATACAACATCTATACAACACTGGTGAACCACTAGGAGTAATACAACATCTATACAACACTGGGGGACCACTAGGGGTAATACAACATCTATACAACACTGGTGGACCACTAGGGGTAATACAACATCTATACAACACTGGGGGACCACTAGGGGTAATACAACATCTATACAACACTGGTGGACCACTAGGGGTAATACAACATCTATACAACACTGGTGGACCACTAGGGGTAATACAACATCTATACAACACTGGTGAACCACTAGGGGTAATACAACATCTATACAACACTGGTGGACCACTAGGAGTAATACAACATCTATACAACACTGGTGGACCACTAGGGGTAATACAACATCTATACAACACTGGGGGACCACTAGGGGTAATACAACATCTATACAACACTGGTGAACCACTAGGGGTAATACAACATCTATACAACACTGGTGGACCACTAGGGGTAATACAACACTGGGGGACCACTAGGGGCAATACAACATCTATACAACACTGGTGGACCACTAGGGGTAATACAACACTGGTGGACCACTAGGGGTAATACAACATCTATACAACACTGGTGGACCACTAGGGGTAATATAACACTGGGGACCACTAGGGTAATACAACATCTATACAACACTGGTGGACCACTAGGGTAATATAACACTGGTGGACCACTAGGGGTAATACAACATCTATACAACACTGGTGGACCACTAGGGGTAATACAACACTGGTGGACCACTAGGGGTAATACAACATCTATACAACACTGGTGGACCACTAGGGGTAATACAACATCTATACAACACTGGTGGACCACTAGGGGTAATACAACACTGGTGGACCACTAGGGGTAATATAACATCTATACAACACTGGTGGACCACTAGGGGTAATACAACATCTATACAACACTGGTGGACCACTAGGGGTAATACAACATCTATACAACACTGGTGAACCACTAGGGGTAATACAACATCTATACAACACTGGTGGACCACTAGGGGTAATACAACACTGGTGGACCACTAGGGGTAATATAACACTGGTGAACCACTAGGGGTAATACAACACTGGTGGACCACTAGGGGTAATACAACATCTATACAACACTGGTGGACCACTAGGGGTAATACAACACTGGGGAACCACTAGGGGTAATACAACATCTATACAACACTGGTGGACCACTAGGGGTAATATAACATCTATACAACACTGGTGGACCACTAGGGGTAATACAACATCTATACAACACTGGTGGACCACTAGGGGTAATACAACATCTATACAACACTGGTGGACCACTAGGGGTAATACAACACTGGTGGACCACTAGGGGTAATACAACACTGGTGGACCACTAGGGGTAATACAACATCTATACAACACTGGTGGACCACTAGGGGTAATACAACATCTATACAACACTGGTGGACCACTAGGGGTAATACAACACTGGTGGACCACTAGGGGTATTACAACACTGGTGAACCACTAGGGGTAATACAACACTGGTGGACCACTAGGGGTAATACAACACTGGTGGACCACTAGGGGTAATACAACATCTATACAACACTGGTGGACCACTAGGGGTAATACAACACTGGGGGACCACTAGGGGTAATACAACATCTATACAACACTGGTGGACCACTAGGGGTAATACAACATCTATACAACACTGGTGGACCACTAGGGGTAATATAACACTGGTGGACCACTAGGGGTAATACAACACTGGTGGACCACTAGGGGTAATACAACACTGTTGGACCACTAGGGGTAATACAACACTGGTGGACCACTAGGGGTAATACAACACTGGTGGACCACTAGGGGTAATACAACACTGGTGGACCACTAGGGGTAATACAACACTGGTGGACCACTAGGGGTAATACAACACTGGTGGACCACTAGGGGTAATACAACATCTATACAACACTGTTGGACCACTAGGGGTAATACAACACTGGTGGACCACTAGGGGTAATATAACACTGGTGGACCACTAGGGGTAATACAACACTGGTGGACCACTAGGGGTAATACAACACTGGTGGACCACTAGGGGTAATACAACATCTATACAACACTGTTGGACCACTAGGGGTAATACAACACTGGTGGACCACTAGGGGTAATACAACATCAATACAACACTGGTGAACCACTAGGGGTAATATAACACTGGTGGACCACTAGGGGTAATACAACATCTATACAACACTGGTGGACCACTAGGGGTAATATAACATCTATACAACACTGGGGGACCACTAGGGGTAATGCAACATCTATACAACACAGGTGGACCACTAGGGGTAATACAACATCTATACAACACTGGTGGACCACTAGGGGTAATACAACACTGGTGGACCACTAGGGGTAATACAACACTGGTGGACCACTAGGGGTAATACAACACTGGTGGACCACTAGGGGTAATACAACACTGGTGGACCACTAGGGGTAATACAACACTGGTGGACCACTAGGGGTAATACAACATCTATACAACACTGGTGGACCACTAGGGGTAATACAACATCTATACAACACTGGGAGACCACTAGTGGTAATACAACATCTATACAACACTGGGGGACCACTAGGGGGTAAAACAACATCTATACAACACTGGTGAACCACTAGGGGTAATACAACATCTATACAACACTGGGGGACCACTAGGGGTAATACAACACTGGTGGACCACTAGGGGTAATACAACATCTATACAACACTGGTGGACCACTAGGGGTAATATAACACTGGTGGACCACTAGGGGTAATACAACACTGGGGGACCACTAGGGGTAATACAACATCTATACAACACTGGTGGACCACTAGGGGTAATACAACATCTATACAACACTGGTGGACCACTAGGGGTAATACAACATCTATACAACACTGGGGGACCACTAGGGGGTAAAACAACATCTATACAACACTGGTGAACCACTAGGGGTAATACAACATCTATACAACACTGGGGGACCACTAGGGGTAATACAACATCTATACAACACTGGTGGACCACTAGGGGTAATACAACATCTATACAACACTGGTGAACCACTAGGGGTAATACAACATCTATACAACACTGGTGGACCACTAGGGGTAATACAACACTGGTGGACCACTAGGGGTAATACAACACTGGTGGACCACTAGGGGTAATACAACATCTATACAACACTGGTGGACCACTAGGGGTAATATAACACTGGTGGACCACTAGGGGTAATACAACATCTATATAACACTGGGGGACCACTAGGGGTAATACAACACTGGTGGACCACTAGGGGTAATATAACATCTATACAACACTGGGGGACCACTAGGGGTAATACAACATCTATACAACACTGGTGGACCACTAGGGGTAATACAACACTGGTGGACCACTAGGGGTAATATAACACTGGTGGACCACTAGGGGTAATATAACACTGGTGGACCACTAGGGGTAATACAACACTAGTGGACCACTAGGGGTAATACAACATCTATACAACACTGGTGGACCACTAGGGGTATTTCAACACTGGTGGACCACTAGGGGTAATACAACACTGGTGGACCACTAGGGGTAATATAACACTGGTGGACCACTAGGGGTAATACAACATCTATACAACACTGGTGGACCACTAGGGGTAATACAACATCTATACAACACTGGTGGACCACTAGGGGTAATACAACATCTATACAACACTGGTGGACCACTAGGGGTAATACAACATCTATACAACACTGGTGGACCACTAGGGGTAATACAACATCTATACAACACTGGGGGACCACTAGGGGTAATACAACATCTATACAACACTGGTGAACCACTAGGGGTAATACAACATCTATACAACACTGGTGAACCACTAGGGGTAATACAACATCTATACAACACTGGGGGACCACTAGGGGTAATACAACATCTATACAACACTGGTGGACCACTAGGGGTAATACAACATCTATACAACACTGGTGAACCACTAGGGGTAATACAACATCTATACACCACTGGGGGACCACTAGGGGTAATACAACATCTATACAACACTGGTGGACCACTAGGGGTAATACAACATCTATACAACACTGGGGACCACTAGGGGGTAATACAACATCTATACAACACTGGTGGACCACTAGGGGTAATACAACATCTATACAACACTGGGGGACCACTAGGGGTAATACAACATCTATACAACACTGGTGAACCACTAGGGGTACTACAACATCTATACAACACTGGTGAACCACTAGGGGTAATACAACATCTATACAACACTGGGGGACCACTAGGGGTAATACAACATCTATACAACACTGGTGGACCACTAGGGGTAATACAACATCTATACAACACTGGTGGACCACTAGGGGTAATACAACACTGGTGGACCACTAGGGGTAATATAACACTGGTGGACCACTAGGGGTAATACAACATCTATACAACACTGGTGGACCACTAGGGGTAATACAACATCTATACAACACTGGTGGACCACTAGGGGTAATACAACATCTATACAACACTGGTGGACCACTAGGGGTAATACAACATCTATACAACACTGGTGGACCACTAGGGGTAATACAACATCTATACAACACTGGTGGACCACTAGGGGTACAACATCTATACAACACTGGTGGACCACTGGACACTGGTGGACCACTAGGGGTAATACAACATCTATACAACACTGGGGGACCACTAGGGGTAATACAACATCTATACAACACTGGTGGACCACTAGGGGTAATACAACACTGGTGGACCACTAGGGGTAATACAACATCTATACAACACTGGTGAACCACTAGGGGTAATACAACATCTATACAACACTGGTGGACCACTAGGGGTAATACAACATCTATACAACACTGGGGGACCACTAGGGGTAATACAACATCTATACAACACTGGTGGACCACTAGGGGTAATACAACATCTATACAACACTGGGGGACTACTAGGGGTAATACAACACTGGTGGACCACTAGGGGTAATATAACACTGGGGGACCACTAGGGGTAATACAACATCTATACAACACTGGTGAACCACTAGGGGTAATATAACATCTATACAACACTGGGGGACCACTAGGGGTAATACAACATCTATACAACACTGGTGAACCACTAGGGGTAATACAACATCTATACAACACTGGTAATACAACATCTATACAACACTGGTGGACCACTAGGGGTAATATAACATCTATACAACACTGGGGGACCACTAGGGGTAATAGAACATCTATACAACACTGGTGGACCACTAGGGGTAATACAACACTGGGGGACCACTAGGGGTAATATAACATCTATACAACACTGGGGGACCACTAGGGGTAATACAACATCTATACAACACTGGTGGACCACTAGGGGTAATACAACACTGGGGGACCACTAGGGGTAATACAACACTGGTGAACCACTAGGGGTAATACAACATCTATACAACACTGGTGGACCACTAGGGGTAATAGAACATCTATACAACACTGGTGGACCACTAGGGGTAATACAACACTGGGGGACCACTAGGGGTAATATAACACTGGTGGACCACTAGGGGTAATACAACATCTATACAACACTGGGGGACCACTAGGGGTAATACAACATCTATACAACACTGGTGGACCACTAGGGGTAATACAACACTGGTGGACCACTAGGGGTAATATAACACTGGTGGACCACTAGGGGCAATACAACATCTATACAACACTGGTGGACCACTAGGGGTAATACAACACTGGTGGACCACTAGGGGTAATATAACACTGGTGGACCACTAGGGGCAATACAACATCTATACAACACTGGTGGACCACTAGGGGTAATATAACACTGGTGGACCACTAGGGGTAATACAACACTGGTGGACCACTAGGGGTAATACAACACTGGTGGACCACTAGGGGTAATATAACACTGGTGGACCACTAGGGGCAATACAACATCTATACAACACTGGTGGACCACTAGGGGTAATACAACACTGGTGGACCACTAGGGGTAATACAACACTGGTGAACCACTAGGAGTAATACAACATCTATACAACACTGGTGAACCACTAGGGGTAATACAACATCTATACAACACTGGTGGACCACTAGAGGTAATATAACACTGGGGGACCACTAGGGGTAATACACCATCTATACAACACTGGTGAACCACTAGGGGTAATACAACATCTATACAACACTGGTGGACCACTAGGGGTAATAGAACATCTATACAACACTGGGGGACCACTAGGGGTAATACAACATCTATACAACACTGGTGGACCACTAGGGGTAATATAACACTGGGGGACCACTAGGGGTAATACAACACTGGTGGACCACTAGGGGTAATATAACATCTATACAACACTGGTGGACCACTAGGGGTAATACAACATCTATACAACACTGGGGGACCACTAGGGGTAATACAACACTGGTGGACCACTAGGGGTAATACAACACTGGTGGACCACTAGGGGTAATACAACATCTATACAACACTGGTGGACCACTAGGGGTAATATAACATCTATACAACACTGGGGGACCACTAGGGGTAATACAACACTGGTGGACCACTAGGGGCAATACAACATCTAAACAACACTGGTGGACCACTAGGGGTAATATAACACTGGTGGACCACTAGGGGTAATACAACACTGGTGGACCACTAGGGGTAATACAACACTGGTGGACCACTAGGGGTAATATAACACTGGTGGACCACTAGGGGCAATACAACATCTATACAACACTGGTGGACCACTAGGGGTAATACAACACTGGTGGACCACTAGGGGTAATACAACACTGGTGAACCACTAGGAGTAATACAACATCTATACAACACTGGTGAACCACTAGGGGTAATACAACATCTATACAACACTGGTGGACCACTAGAGGTAATACAACATCTATACAACACTGGTGAACCACTAGGGGTAATACAACATCTATACAACACTGGTGAACCACTAGGGGTAATACAACATCTATACAACACTGGGGGACCACTAGGGGTAATACAACATCTATACAACACTGGTGGACCACTAGGGGTAATACAACATCTATACAACACTGGGGGACCACTAGGGGTAATACAACACTGGTGGACCACTAGGGGTAATACAACACTGGGGGACCACTAGGGGTAATACAACATCTATACAACACTGGGGGACCACTAGGGGTAATACAACATCTATACAACACTGGGGGACCACTAGGGGTAATACAACATCTATACAACACTGGTGAACCACTAGGGGTAATACAACATCTATACAACACTGGTGGACCACTAGGGGTAATATAACACTGGTGGACCACTAGGGGTAATACAACACTGGTGGACCACTAGGGGTAATACAACATCTATACAACACTGGTGGACCACTAGGGGTAATATAACACTGGTGGACCACTAGGGGTAATACAACACTGGTGGACCACTAGGGGTAATACAACACTGGTGGACCACTAGGGGTAATACAACACTGGTGGACCACTAGGGGTAATACAACATCTATACAACACTGGTGGACCACTAGGGGTAATACAACATCTATACAACACTGGTGGACCACTAGGGGTAATACAACATCTATACAACACTGGTGGACCACTAGGGGTAATATAACATCTATACAACACTGGGGGACCACTAGGGGTAATACAACATCTATACAACACTGGTGGACCACTAGGGGTAATACAACATCTATACAACACTGGGGGACCACTAGGGGTAATACAACATCTATACAACACTGGTGGACCACTAGGGGTAATACAACACTGGGGGACCACTAGGGGTAATACAACATCTATACAACACTGGTGGACCACTAGGGGTAATACAACACTGGTGGACCACTAGGGGTAATACAACATCTATACAACACTGGTGGACCACTAGGGGTAATACAACATCTATACAACACTGGTGGACCACTAGGGGTAATACAACACTGGTGAACCACTAGGGGTAATACAACATCTATACAACACTGGTGGACCACTAGGGGTAAAACAACATCTATACAACACTGGTGAACCACTAGGGGTAATACAACACTGGTGGACCACTAGGGGTAATACAACACTGGTGGACCACTAGGGGTAATACAACACTGGTGGACCACTAGGGGTAATACAACACTGGTGGACCACTAGGGGTAATACAACACTGGTGGACCACTAGGGGTAATACAACATCTATACAACACTGGGGGACCACTAGGGGTAATACAACATCTATACAACACTGGGGGACCACTAGGGGTAATACAACACTGGTGGACCACTAGGGGTAATACAACACTGGTGGACCACTAGGGGTAATACAACACTGGGGGACCACTAGGGGTAATACAACACTGGTGGACCACTAGGGGTAATACAACACCGGTGGACCACTAGGGGTAATACAACACTGGTGGACCACTAGGGGTAATACAACACTGGGGGACCACTAGGGGTAATACAACACTGGTGGACCACTAGGGGTAATACAACATCTATACAACACTGGTGGACCACTAGGGGTAATACAACATCTATACAACACTGGTGGACCACTAGGGGTAATATAACACTGGTGGACCACTAGGGGTAATACAACATCTATACAACACTGGGGGACCACTAGGGGTAATACAACATCTATACAACACTGGTGGACCACTAGGGGTAATACAACATCTATACAACACTGGGGGACCACTAGGGGTAATACAACATCTATACAACACTGGTGGACCACTAGGGGTAAAACAACACTGGTGGACCACTAGGGGTAATACTATAGACTATTGACGATTTGAGAAGGTTGTGGAGGGACAATAGAGCCCTGAGTACCAGGCCATTAGGACCTGATGGAGGGACATTAGAGCCCTGAGTACCAGGCCATTAGGACCTGATGGTGGGACATTAGAGCCCTGAGTACCAGGCTGTTAGGACCTGATGGAGGGACAATAGAGCCCTGAGTACCAGGCCATTAGGGACTGATGGAGGGACAATAGAGCCCTGAGTACCAGACCATTAGGACCTGATGGAGGGACATTAGAGCCCTGAGTACCAGGCTGTTAGGACCTGATGGAGGGACAATAGAGCCCTGAGTACCAGGCCATTAGGGACTGATGGAGGGACAATAGAGCCCTGAGTACCAGACCATTAGGACCTGATGGAGGGACAATAGAGCCCTGAGTACCAGGCAATTATGACCTGATGGTGGGACATTAGAGCCCTGTGTACCAGGCCATTAGGGCCTGATGGAGGGACAGTAGAGCCCTGAGTACCAGGCCATTAGGACCTGATGGAGGGACAATAGAGCCCTGAGTACCAGGCCATTAGGACCTGATGGAGGGACAATAGAGCCCTGAGTACCAGGCCATTAGGACCTGATGGAGGAACAATTGATTCCTGAGTACCAGGCCATTAGGACCTGATGGAGGAGCAATAGAGCCCTGAGTACCAGGCCGTTAGTACCTGATGGTCGTTAGTGAGTTGGGTCGGCTACTACTAAGGCATGTACAGAGTGCATAAGAGGATATTACCGTGACTCAACAGTCATGTAGAATATTAGTGCAGTCATGAATCATGACCGCCGGGGCGTGGCGTTGTCTAAACATACCTGGCATCTTCAGGAGTCTCTGCGTAGATGTGGTAGGTTCTCTCTTCAGTCACAATGTTCAGAGAATTCTCCTTAGCATGGTTATCTACTATGTCCCTGTAGACAGCAGGATAGGACACCACAGGTTAGAGACGGAGTAGGAATTGGAGAATTTAGGTTAGCTGCAGTAGGCCAACATTGCATTTCATTGGAAATGACACCAGGGCTCTGTCCAAAATGGAACACTAGTGCACTATTTTTGACAAGGGCCTATAGCATCAAAAGTAGTGCACTACATAGGGAATAGGATGTAGGAGAACTATGGGCCCTGGTTAAAAGTAGTGCACTCCACAGGGGAATAGGGTGCCATTTGGAACACAGCCCAGGCTCTTACTTGGCGGAGCGGATGTCGATGGTCCCCCTCAGTTTCTCCTCGCTGTCGCTCTCAAAGTACATGAGTTTATCGTCTCTCAGTACGAACCAGCGCAGCTTCCAGTTCCGTCTGGACAGAGTGGACATGCCACCTCCCTTCTTATACAGCCAGCCACTCTTCAGACTGTCCTGCTTAGCCCTGAACCACATGAAGGTTTCGTCCTTCAATACACACCACCTCCGTCGCCACGGGATCATCAGTCCACCTGGGAGAGAGAGATTGTCACATTATCTTTCTTCTTCCACCAGCTTGGTTATATGTTTACTTTGGCAACGCAAGTTTGGAAGTTAACTTTCCATGCCAATAAAGTGTATTAAATTGAACTGAATTGAGCGAGAGGGGGGGGAGGAATAGAGAAAGAGGGAAGAGAAAGGAGAGAGAATGGAGAGAGGAATAGAGAAATAGGGAGATAGAGGAGAGAGAGAGAGGGGGAGGAGAGAGAGAAGGGAGAGAGAGGAATAGAAAAAGAGGGAAGAGAGAGGAGAGAGAGGAATGGGGATATAAGGAGAGAGGGGAGAGAGAGAGAAATAGAGAAATAGGGAGAGAGAAGAGAGAGAGAGAGGGGGGAGAGAGAGAAGGGAGTTAGAAGGGAGAGAGAGGGGAGAGAGTGGGGGAGAGAAAGAGGGGGAGGGGAGAGAGAGAGGAATAGAGGAATAGGGAAGAGAGAGCGGGGGGAGAGAGAGGAATAGAGAGAGAGGGGGAGAGAGAGGAATAGAGAGAGAGGGGAGAGAGAGGAATAGAGAAAGAGGGGGAGAGAGAGAGGGGAGAGAGAGGAATAGAGAGAGAGGGGTGAGAGAGAGGAATAGAGAGAGAGGGGAGAGAGAGGAATAGAGAAAGAGGGGGGAGAGAGAGAGGGGAGAGAGAGGAATAGAGAGAGAGGGGGGAGAGAGAGAGAGAGAGGGGGGAGAGAGAGAAATAGAGAAAGAGAGGGAAAGAGAGAGAGAGACAGGTCCACTCCCCAACCAAGAATATGTGTATTAGACTACTGGAGCTCTACAACATAACAGAAGCCTGCTAGACTACTAGATCTCTACAACATAATAGAAGCCTGCTAGACTACTGGATCTCTACAACATAACAGAAGCCTGCTAGACTACTGGATCTCTACAACATAACAGAAGCCTGCTAGACTACTGGATCTCTACAACATAACAGGTGCCTGAAACATCTACATGCCTGTCGACCAGTGGTTTATCTAGCATCTGTCCCAAATAGCACCCTATCCCCCATGGGCCCTGGTCAAAAGTAGTGCACTATATAGGGAATAGGGTGCCGTTGGTGAATGTACTCACCCTTCATGTAGAGGTAGCTGTGAAAGTATGGAGGCCCAGAGCCGTTCAGTATATTGACCCTTCCATTGGAGACCTCCTCGTCTGTGTCCACATAACCATCGGTGCTTGTGTCACTGTCGATAAACTGAACATCATAGACATAGACATATTATTACACAGCTAATGTCTAGCCTGAGCACACACAGATCTGGGACCAGGCTGGGATAGTATGGTTCTGTTATAGATCTGGGACCAGGCTAGGATAGTATGGTTCTGTTATAGATCTGGGACCAGGCTAGGATAGAATGGTTCTGTTATAGATCATGGACCAGGCTAGGATAGTATGGTTCTGTTAGTGATGTAGATCTGGGACCAGGGTAGGATAGTATGGTTTTGTTGTAGGTATGGGACCAGGCTAGGATAGTATGGTTCTGTTATAGATCTGGGACCAGGCTAGGATAGTATGGTTCTGTTATAGATCTGGGACCAGGCTAGGATAGTATAGTTCTGTTTTAGATCTGGGACCAGGCTAGGATAGTATGGTTCTGTTATAGATCTGGGACCAGAATGGAATAGTATGGTTCTGTTATAGATCTGGGACCAGGCTAGGATAGTATGGTTCTGTTATAGATCTGGGACCAGGCTAGGATATTATGGTTCTGTTAGTGATGTTACAGATCTGGACCAGGCTAGGATAGTATGGTTCTGTTATAGATCTGGACCAGGCTAGGATAGTATGGTTCTGTTGTAGGTCTGGGACCAGGCTAGGATAGTGTGGTTCTGTTAGTGATGTTATAGGTCTGGGACCAGGCTAGGATAGTATGGTTCTGTTAGTGATGTTATAGGTCTGGGACAAGGCTAGGATAGTATGGTTCTGTTATAGATCTGGACCAGGCTAGGATAGTATGGTTATGTTGTAGGTCTGGGACCAGGCTAGGATAGTATGGTTCTGTTATAGATCTGGACCAGGCTAGGATAGTATGGTTCTGTTATTGATCTGGGACCAGAATGGGATAGTATGGTTCTGTTATAGATCTGGGACCAGGCTAGGATGGTATGGTTCTGTTATAGATCTGGGACCAGGCTAGGATAGTATGGTTCTGTTATAGATCTGGGACCAGGCTAGGATAGTATGGTTCTGTTGTAGGTCTGGGACCAGGCTAGGATAGTATGGTTCTGTTGTAGGTCTGGGACCAGGCTAGAATAGTATGGTTCTGTTGTAGGTCTGGGACCAGGCTAGGATAGTATGGTTCTGTTATAGATCTGGGACCAGGCTAGGATAGTATGGTTCTGTTATTGATCTGGGACCAGAATGGGATAGTATGGTTCTGTTATAGATCTGGGACCAGGCTAGGATAGTATGGTTCTGTTATTGATCTGGGACCAGGCTATGATAGTATGGTTATGTTAGTGATGTTACAGATCTGGACCAGGCTAGGATAGTATGGTTCTGTTGTAGGTCTGGGACCAGGCTAGGATAGTATGGTTCTGTTATAGATCTGGGACCAGGCTAGGATAGTATGGTTCTGTTATAGATCTGGGACCAGGCTAGGATAGTATGGTTCTGTTATAGATCTGGGACCAGGCTAGGATAGTATGGTTCTGTTATAGATCTGGACCAGGCTAGGATAGTATGGTTGTTGTAGGTCTGGGACCAGGCTAGGATAGTATGGTTCTGTTATAGATCTGGGACCAGGCTAGGATAGTATGGTTCTGTTATAGATCTGGGACCAGGCTAGGAATGTATGGTTCTGTTATAGATCTGGGACCAGGCTAGTATAGTATGGTTCTGTTATAGATCTGGGACCAGGCTAGGATAGTATGGTTCTGTTGTAGGTCTGGGACCAGGCTAGGATAGTATGGTTCTGTTGTAGGTCTGGGACCAGGCTAGGATAGTATGGTTCTGTTATAGATCTGGGACCAGGCTAGGATAGTATGGTTCTGTTATAGATCTGGGACCAGGCTAGGATAGTATGGTTATGTTATAGATCTGGGACCAGAATGGGATAGTATGGTTCTGTTATAGATCTGGGACCAGGCTAGGATAGTATGGTTCTGTTATTGATCTGGGACCAGGCTAGGATATTATGGTTCTGTTAGTGATGTTACAGATCTGGACCAGGCTAGGATAGTATGGTTCTGTTGTAGGTCTGGGACCAGGCTAGGATAGTGTGGTTCTGTTAGTGATGTTATAGGTCTGGGACCAGGCTAGGATAGTATGGTTCTGTTATAGATCTGGGACCAGGCTAGGATAGTATGGTTCTGTTATTGATCTGGGACCAGGCTAGGATATTATGGTTCTGATAGTGATGTTACAGATCTGGACCAGGCTAGGATAGTATGGTTCTGTTATAGATCTGGACCAGGCTAGGATAGTATGGTTCTGTTGTAGGTCTGGGACCAGGCTAAGATAGTATGGTTATGTTATAAATCTGGGACCAGGCTAGGATAGTATGGTTCTGTTATAGATCTGGGACCAGGCTAGGATAGTATGATTCTGTTATAGATCTGGGACCAGGCTAGGATAGAATGGTTCTGTTATAGATCTGGGACCAGGCTAGGATAGTAGGGTTCTGTTATAGATCTGGGACCAGGCTAGGAATGTATGGTTCTGTTATAGATCTGGGACCAGGCTAGGATAGTATGGTTCTGTTATAGATCTGGGACCAGGCTAAGATAGTATAGTTCTGTTATAGATCTGGGACCAGGCTAGGATAGTATGGTTACAAAAGGTCTATTTGACTGAAAGGCCTTTCTACTATTTGAATCATGTATATATACACTCCTTCCTTGGCCTCCAACTGCTCTTAATCATGTATATATTTTTTGATCCATACTGGATATTTTTCTGCCACCCTGAGATTCAGGGCCAGTGGTCAGGTATTCTGCCGCTGTGTACTCTCTGTTTAGGGCCAGTGGTCAGGTATTCTGCCGCTGTGTACTCTCTGTTTAGGGCCAGTGGTCAGGTATTCTGCCGCTGTGTACTCTCTGTTTAAGGCCAAATGGCATTCTAGTTTGCTCTGTTTTTTTGTTGATTCTTTCCAATGTGTGATTTGTCTCTCCCTCCCTCCCTCCCTCCCTCCCTACCCTGGGCTCTCCAACCCTGTTCCTGTAGCTACCCAGTACTCTGTATGCCATGGGCTCTCCAACCCTGTTTCCTGTGCCATGGCTCCAACCCTGTTCCCCAGTACTCTGTATACCATTGGCTCTCCAACCCTGTTCCTGCAGCTACCCAGTACTCTGTATAACATGGGCTCTCCAACCCTGTTCCTGCAGCTACCCAGTACTCTGTATACCATGGGCTCTCCAACCCTGTTCCTGCAGCTACCCAGTACTCTGTATAACATGGGCTCTCCAACCCTGTTCCTGCAGCTACCCAGTACTCTCTACACCATGGGCTCTCCTACCCTGTTCCTGCAGCTACCCAGTACTCTGTATACCATGGGCTCTCCAACCCTGTTCCTGTAGCTACCCAGTACTCTGTATACCCTGGGCTCTCCAACCCTGTTCCTGCAGATACCCAGTACTCTGTATACCATGGGCTCTCCAACCCTGTTCCTGCAGCTACCCAGTACTCTGTATACCCTGGGCTCTCCAACCCTGTTCCTGCAGCTACCCAGTACTCTCTACACCATGGGCTCTCCTACCCTGTTCCTGCAGCTACCCAGTTCTCTGTATACCATGGGCTCTCCAACCCTGTTCCTGCAGCTACCCAGTACTCTGTATAACATGGGCTCTCCAACCCTGTTCCTGCAGCTACCCAGTACTCTGTATACCATGGGCTCTCCAACCCTGTTCCTGCAGCTACCCAGTACTCTGTATACCATGGGCTCTCCAACCCTGTTCCTGCAGCTACCCAGTACTCTCTATACCATGGGCTCTCCAACCCTGTTCCTGCAGCTACCCAGTACTCTGTATACCATGGGCTCTCCTACCCTGTTCCTGCAGCTACCCAGTACTCTGTATACCATGGGCTCTCCTACCCTGTTCCTGCAGCTACCCAGTACTCTGTATGCCATGGACTCTCCAACCCTGTTCCTGCAGATACCCAGTACTCTGTATGCCATGGACTCTCCAACCCTGTTCCTGCAGCTACCCAGTACTCTGTATACCATGGGCTCTCCAACCCTGTTCCTGCAGCTACCCAGTACTCTGTATGCCATGGACTCTCCTACCCTGTTCCTGCAGCTACCCAGTACTCTGTATACCATGGGCTCTCCTACCTTGTTCCTGCAGCTACCCAGTACTCTGTATACCATGGGCTCTCCTACCCTGTTCCTGCAGCTACCCAGTACTCTGTATACCATGGGCTCTCCTACCCTGTTCCTGCAGCTACCCAGTACTCTGTATACCATGGGCTCTCCTCCTACCCTGTTCCTGTAGCTACCCCAAGTGCTTAATTATTGAAAACAAATTCAATTTGTTGGGGAAGCTCAATAGTAACATGTTTTCACAATGAAACATATTTCATTAAACTGTTGACGGGGAGGAGATGGAAACGCATGGTACTGTATAGTTAAAGTTATTATGAAAAGATATGTTTTTAAATCCCCTATTACTAGGCTATTCACTACAAATTGTAGGCTAACTGTAAACTGGCCTGCTCAATCAATGAACCAACAGCATCGCCTAGGGCTGTATGTTCTCTCCCAGACTCATGGGTAGAACGTTTGGGGCAGAAGGTAACCAGTCTACCCATGATGCATCATAATACAGTCTACACTCAAAGGCCAGTAATAGAATTTGTTTAATTTTGGAGTATAGGGTATAGCAGGGA
This sequence comes from Oncorhynchus nerka, assembly GCF_034236695.1. Classification (NCBI taxonomy): domain Eukaryota; kingdom Metazoa; phylum Chordata; class Actinopteri; order Salmoniformes; family Salmonidae; genus Oncorhynchus; species Oncorhynchus nerka. The sequence continues at coordinate 86,505,143 of NC_088398.1, forward strand.
AGGGCAACTTAGATGGGGGTGGGGGCCACCAACTTAGATGGGGTTGGGGGCCACGAACTTAGATGGGGGTGGGGGCCACGAACTTAGATGGGGTGGGGGCCACGAACTTAGATGGGGGTGGGGGCCACGAACTTAGATGGGGGTGGGGGCCACGAACTTAGATGGGGGTGGGGGCCACCAATTTAGATGGGGGTGGGGGCCACCAACTTAGATGGGGGTGGGGGCCACCAATTTAGATGGGGTGGGGGCCACCAACTTAGATGGGGTGGGGGCCACCAATTTAGATGGGGGTGGGGGCCACCAACTTAGATGGGGTTGGGGGCCCCCAATTTAGATGGGGGTGGGGGCCACCAATTTAGATGGGGGTGGGGGCCACCAATTTAGATGGGGTTGGGGGCCACCAATTTAGAAATTGGGGGTGGGGGCCACCAATTTAGATGGGGTGGGGGCCACCAATTTAGATGGGGTTGGGGGCCACCAATTTAGATGGGGTTGGGGGCCACCAATTTAGATGGGGGTGGGGGCCACCAATTTAGATGGGGTTGGGGGCCACCAACTTAGATGGGGTTGGGGGCCACCAATTTAGATGGGGTTGGGGGCCACCAATTTAGATGGGGTTGGGGGCCACCAATTTAGATGGGGTTGGGGGCCACCAACTTAGATGGGGTTGGGGGACACCAACTGAGATGGGGTTGGGGGACACCAACTTAGATGGGGTTGGGGGCCACCAACTTAGATGGGGGGTGGGGGCCACCAACTGAGATGGGGTTGGGGGCCACCAACTTAGATGGGGGGTGGGGGCCACCAAAAAGCAGAACTCATCATGAGAGGTCGCAGTGGCTCGTGGGTCTGCGTACCCACATCCATGATGAGTTAATTTCCTGGATTATACACATCTCGCCACAGGGTGGAGACAAATGTTTGCAGCTTTGAATATGATAACTGATGATCAATGGGCCCCACCCCGTTCGGTAATTCAAAGCTTTGAATATGATAACTGATGATCAATGGGCCCCGTTCGGTAATTCAAAGCTTTGAATATGATAACTGATGATCAATGGGCCCCGTTCGGTAATTCAAAGCTTTGAATATGATAACTGATGATCAATGGGCCCCACCCCGTTCGGTAATTCAAAGCTTTGAATATGATAACTGATGATAAATGGGCCCCACCCCGTTCGGTAATTCAAAGCTTTGAATATGATAACTGATGATCAATGGGCCCCGTTCGGTAATTCAAAGCTTTGAATATGATAACTGATGATCAATGGGCCCCGTTCGGTAATTCAAAGCTTTGAATATGATAACTGATGATCAATGGGCCCGTTCGGTAATTCAAAGCTTTGAATATGATAACTGATGATCAATGGGCCCCGTTCGGTAATTCAAAGCTTTGAATATGATAACTGATGATCAATGGGCCCCGTTCGGTAATTCAAAGCTTTGAATATGATAACTGATGATCAATGGGCCCCGTTCGGTAATTCAAAGCTTTGAATATGATAACTGATGATAAATGGGCCCCGTTCGGTAATTCAAAGCTTTGAATATGATAACTGATGATCAATGGGCCCCGTTCGGTAATTCAAAGCTTTGAATATGATAACTGATGATCAATGGGCCCCACCCCGTTCGGTAATTCGACAATGCTTACTACAAGTTTAGATACAGTAGCTGACCGCTAGACTAACTTACCAACTAACTGACCTATTAATCTAACTGTCAACAGTAAGTTGGGTCCTCGACTGGGTACCTGGTCTGCAAAGGGGGGGGGACCGCCAGTTGCCCATCGTGAGGCTAGACCAATTATATAACAAAGATGTCTTAAATCAGCCATGTGTCATATGTGGTTGGCTATGTATTGTATAACAGCACGATTATTATCAGGGTTTTTTTCAGGCTTGGGCTCATAGATGGACCGATGCTTATGCATCAGCTCTAATATGCTTATGGGTGAATGAATCATCCCCTTTAGAAAGGGCTGTCCAGTTTGTTGTTAGGCTTTGAAACAACATCCACAACAAACATGTTTTACACTGTTAAAACCTGTTATTGAACTGCTTTCCTCAAATTAATCATTACACCCGAGTTAGAGTGGTTAAAGGGACAATAGAGCACTGAGTACCAGGCCATTAGGGACAATAGAGCACTGAGTACCAGGCCATTAGGGACAATAGAGCCCTGAGTACCAGGCCGTTAGGACCTGATGGAGGGACAATAGAGCCCTGAGTACCAGGCCATTAGGGACAATAGAGCCCTGAGTACCTGGCCATTAGGGACAATAGAGCCCTGAGTACCTGGCCATTAGGACCTGATGGAGGGACAATAGAGCCCTGAGTACCAGGCCGTTAGGACCTGATGGAGGGACAATAGAGCCCTGAGTACCAGGCCGTTAGGACCTGATGGAGGGACAATAGAGCCCTGAGTACCTGGCCATTAGGACCTGATGGAGGGACAATAGAGCCCTGAGTACCAGGCCGTTAGGACCTGATGGAGGGACAATAGAGCCCTGAGTACCAGGCCGTTAGGACCTGATGGAGGGACAATAGAGCCCTGAGTACCAGGCTGTTAGGACCTGATGGAGGGACAATAGAGCCCTGAGTACCTGGCCATTAGGACCTGATGGAGGGACAATAGAGCCCTGAGTATCAGACCATTAGGACCTGATGGTATTTAGCAAGTTTAGGTACCACCAAAGCATGTCTAGAGTGCAGAAAAGGAGATTGCTGTGACTCAACGTTCATGTGGAATTTTACTGCGGTCATGACTCATGATTGCCCGTGCGGCGGTAACACTGTCACCACAACAGCTCTAGCTGTAGTCTGTCAGAACAATATGACTGGGAGCCATGTGATCTGGGAGCCATGTGATCTGGGAGCCATGTGATCTGGGAGCCATGTGATCTGGGAAACACATGCTGCAGAAGTTCCGTCCAACGGATCTGTGTAGCTAGATATGAGTAGTACTCCGTCAATATAAGGACAATCCATTTCAATCTACTGTAACACTGTAGCATAACGACTAAAAAGCTAAAGGAAAACGCTCTTTTAACACTTTCAGTTTGTAGAACTGTTTCAGTATATCAGTCTGTTTCAGTATATCAATCTGTTTCAGTATATCAATCTGTTTCAGTATATCAATCTGTTTCAGTATATCAGTCTGTTTCAGTATATCAGTCTGTTTCAGTATATCAATCTGTTTCAGTATATCGATCTGTTTCAGTATATCGATCTGTTTCAGTATATCAGTCTGTTTCAGTATATCGATCTGTTTCAGTTTCAGTATATCAGTCTGTTTCAGTATATCAATCTGTTTCAGTATATCAATCTGTTTCAGTATATCAGTCTGTTTCAGTATATCGATCTGTTTCAGTATATCGATCTGTTTCAGTATATCAGTCTGTTTCAGTATATCAATCTGTTTCAGTATATCAATATGTTTCAGTATATCAGTCTGTTTCAGTATATCAGTCTGTTTCAGTATATCAGTCTGTTTCAGTATATCAATCTGTTTCAGTATATCGATCTGTTTCAGTATATCAGTCTGTTTCAGTATATCAATCTGTTTCAGTATATCAATCTGTTTCAGTATATCGATCTGTTTCAGTTTCAGTATATCAATCTGTTTCAGTATATCAGTCTGTTTCAGTATATCGATCTGTATCGATCTTGAAAAGAGCGGATGCTTAATGACTAACATGTAAATGTAAACATAGTACTCACAGAGTCTGAGCTGCCTCTGAAGGAGTCCAGGCTGTTCTGAGTACAGGATGATTTCCTCAGCACCTCCTCATCAGTAGCATGTCCGTCCGTGATACTGGCTCCGTCTCCCGAGCCTGTACTCCCCTGCACCTCCTCAAACTCCTCCTGGTCACAGTCTGACTCTGTGTCTGGTAGGATGCTAAAGGAGATCTCCTCCCTGGCTCCTGGGACAGGCCCAGTGGGCATAAAGTCTACCCTAGAGGGAGCCACGTCTCCTCTTCTCACTGGCACAGCCTCAGGGACTGTGGTGGGCATAACGTCTACCCTGGCGCAGGGTCTGTTGGGTATAACCTCGAATCTTCTGGGTACTCTGTTGATGTCTGGAGCCACCTCTGTTCTCCTGGTGGGTTGGTGGCACAAAGCTTTACCTCCTCCGGTGGTGAGGGCAGGGAGAGGAGGTGGAGCAGGGTGGTGTGTAGGGACACTAGATCCATAGGAGGTGAGGGGGTAGTAAACAGGGGGGCAACACGGGGCCTGTGAGAGGGCCAGGGCCTGTGCTACTAGTCCCTCAGCGAAGGCCGGAGGAGGAGGAGGGAGGGAAGAGAAGAGCTCCTGGTCCAGAGGGATCTCCGCAGGGAGAGGGAAGTCAGGAAGGGGGATACCACTACCGGGACACTCCTCCTTAGCATGGAAGCCCTCATCCACCTCATCCACCTCTTCCTCGGCCCGGGCCAGGGGAGCGGCGCTCTCTGAGGGGTCGTGGAGATTCTCCTCGCTGGACAGACTCTGTTCCAGACCCCCAAAGTCCAGGAGCTCCAGGAACTCTGTAGCCACGCGAGACGCCTCCTTCTCCAGCCGGTAGATCTCTGCGTCCCTCCTCTGCCGGAGCTCCTCCCCGTTCCCTCCAAGGCCGTCCCCTAACATGGACACCCCGTCCTCCTTCTGGCGCTGCAGTCTCTCAATCTCCTTCTCCAGTCGAAGGATCTCCTCCATCTGACGGGACTCCTCCTCAGAGGTGTGAGGGTGCAGGGAGTGGGACAGGGACACCTCCTTGTGGTACACCTCCTCATGGGGAGCAAGATACTCCATCCTCAGGGAGTTCCTAAAGAGAGAGAAGAAGAGAAAGAACATGATTAGATGGTTGGCTGATGGCTGACAGTACAGTACCAGTGTATGTTGGTTGGTTGGCTGATGGCTGACAGTACAGTACCAGTGTATGTTGGTTGGCTGATGGCTGGCAGTACAGTACCAGTGTATGTTGGTTGGTTGGCTGATGGCTGACAGTACAGTACCAGTGTATGTTGGTTGGTTGGTTGGCTGACAGTAAAGTACCAGTGTATGTTGGTTGGCTGATGGCTGACAGTACAGTACCAGTGTATGTTGGTTGGCTGATGGCTGACAGTACAGTACCAGTGTATGTTGGTTGGCTGATGGCTGGCAGTACAGTACCAGTGTATGTTGGTTGGTTGGTGGCTGACAGTACAGTACCAGTGTATGTTGGTTGGTTGGCTGACAGTACAGTACCAGTGTATGTTGGTTGGTTGGTTGGTGGCTGACAGTACAGAACCAGTGTATGTTGGTTGGCTGATGGCTGACAGTACAGTACCAGTGTATGTTGGTTGGCTGATGGCTGACAGTACAGTACATTATGTTGGTTGGTTGGTGGCTGACAGTACAGTACCAGTGTATGTTGGTTGGCTGATGGCTGACAGTACAGTACCAGTGTATGTTGGTTGGCTGATGGCTGACAGTACAGTACCAGTGTATGTTGGTAGGCTGATGGCTGACAGTACCAGTGTATGTTGGTAGGCTGATGGCTGACAGTACAGTACCAGTGTATGTTGGTTGGTTGGCTGATGGCTGACAGTACAGTACCAGTGTATGTTGGTTGGCTGATGGCTGACAGTACAGTACCAGTGTATGTTGGTAGGCTGATGGCTGACAGTACAGTACCAGTGTATGTTGGTTGGCTGATGGCTGACAGTACAGTACCAGTGTATGTTGGTAGGCTGATGGCTGACAGTACAGTACCAGTGTATGTTGGTTGGCTGATGGCTGACAGTACAGTACCAGTGTATGTTGGTTGGCTGATGGCTGACAGTACAGTACCAGTGTATGTTGGTTGGCTGATGGCTGACAGTACAGTACCAGTGTATGTTGGTTGGTAGGCTGATGGCTGACAGTACAGTACCAGTGTATGTTGGTTGGCTGATGGCTGGAAGTACAGTACCAGTGTATGTTGGTTGGCTGATGGCTGGCAGTACAGTACCAGTGTATGTTGGTTGGCTGATGGCTGGCAGTACAGTACCAGTGTATGTTGGTTGGTTGGCTGATGGCTGACAGTACAGTACCAGTGTATGTTGGTTGGCTGATGGCTGACAGTACCAGTGTATGTTGGTCGGCTGATGGCTGACAGTACAGTACCAGTGTATGTTGGTCGGCTGATGGCTGACAGTACAGTACCAGTGTATGTTGGTTGGCTGATGGCTGACAGTACAGTACCAGTGTATGTTGGTTGGCTGATGGCTGACAGTACAGTACCAGTGTATGTTGGTTGGTTGGCTGATGGCTGACAGTACAGTACCAGTGTATGTTGGTTGGTTGGCTGATGGCTGACAGTACAGTACCAGTGTATGTTGGTTGGTAGGCTGATGGCTGACAGTACAGTACCAGTGTATGTTGGTTGGTTGGCTGATGGCTGACAGTACAGTACCAGTGTATGTTGGTTGGTTGGCTGATGGCTGACAGTACAGTACCAGTGTATGTTGGTTGGTTGGCTGATGGCTGACAGTACAGTACCAGTGTATGTTGGTTGGTTGGCTGATGGCTGACAGTACAGTACCAGTGTATGTTGGTTGGTTGGTTGGCTGACAGTAAAGTACCAGTGTATGTTGGTTGGCTGATGGCTGATAGTAAAGTACCAGTGTATGTTGGTTGGCTGATGGCTGACAGTACAGTACCAGTGTATGTTGGTTGGCTGATGGCTGATAGTAAAGTACCAGTGTATGTTGGTTGGCTGATGGCTGACAGTACCAGTGTATGTTGGTTGGTTGGTTGGCTGATGGCTGACAGTACAGTACCAGTGTATGTTGGTAGGCTGATGGCTGACAGTACAGTACCAGTGTATGTTGGTAGGCTGATGGCTGACAGTACAGTACCAGTGTATGTTGGTTGGTAGGCTGATGGCTGACAGTACAGTACCAGTGTATGTTGGTTGGCTGATGGCTGACAGTACAGTACCAGTGTATGTTGGTTGGCTGATGGCTGACAGTACAGTACCAGTGTATGTTGGTTGGCTGATGGCTGACAGTACAGTACCAGTGTATGTTGGTTGGCTGATGGCTGACAGTACAGTACCAGTGTATGTTGGTTGGCTGATGGCTGACAGTACAGTACCAGTGTATGTTGGTTGGCTGATGGCTGGAAGTACAGTACCAGTGTATGTTGGTTGGCTGATGGCTGGCAGTACAGTACCAGTGTATGTTGGTTGGCTGATGGCTGGCAGTACAGTACCAGTGTATGTTGGTTGGTTGGCTGATGGCTGACAGTACAGTACCAGTGTATGTTGGTAGGCTGATGGCTGACAGTACCAGTGTATGTTGGTAGGCTGATGGCTGACAGTACAGTACCAGTGTATGTTGGTTGGTTGGCTGATGGCTGACAGTACAGTACCAGTGTATGTTGGTTGGCTGATGGCTGACAGTACAGTACCAGTGTATGTTGGTAGGCTGATGGCTGACAGTACAGTACCAGTGTATGTTGGTTGGCTGATGGCTGACAGTACAGTACCAGTGTATGTTGGTAGGCTGATGGCTGACAGTACAGTACCAGTGTATGTTGGTTGGCTGATGGCTGACAGTACAGTACCAGTGTATGTTGGTTGGCTGATGGCTGACAGTACAGTACCAGTGTATGTTGGTAGGCTGATGGCTGACAGTACAGTACCAGTGTATGTTGGTTGGCTGATGGCTGACAGTACAGTACCAGTGTATGTTGGTAGGCTGATGGCTGACAGTACAGTACCAGTGTATGTTGGTTGGCTGATGGCTGACAGTACAGTACCAGTGTATGTTGGTTGGCTGATGGCTGACAGTACAGTACCAGTGTATGTTGGTTGGCTGATGGCTGATAGTAAAGTACGAGTGTATGTTGGTTGGCTGATGGCTGACAGTACCAGTGTATGTTGGTTGGTTGGTTGGCTGATGGCTGACAGTACAGTACCAGTGTATGTTGGTAGGCTGATGGCTGACAGTACAGTACCAGTGTATGTTGGTAGGCTGATGGCTGACAGTACAGTACCAGTGTATGTTGGTTGGCTGATGGCTGACAGTACAGTACCAGTGTATGTTGGTTGGCTGATGGCTGACAGTACAGTACCAGTGTATGTTGGTTGGCTGATGGCTGACAGTACAGTACCAGTGTATGTTGGTTGGTAGGCTGATGGCTGACAGTACAGTACCAGTGTATGTTGGTTGGTAGGCTGATGGCTGACAGTACAGTACCAGTGTATGTTGGTTGGTAGGCTGATGGCTGACAGTACAGTACCAGTGTATGTTGGTTGGCTGATGGCTGACAGTACAGTACCAGTGTATGTTGGTTGGCTGATGGCTGACAGTACAGTACCAGTGTATGTTGGTTGGCTGATGGCTGACAGTACAGTACCAGTGTATGTTGGTTGGCTGATGGCTGGAAGTACAGTACCAGTGTATGTTGGTTGGCTGATGGCTGGCAGTACAGTACCAGTGTATGTTGGTTGGCTGATGGCTGGCAGTACAGTACCAGTGTATGTTGGTTGGTTGGCTGATGGCTGACAGTACAGTACCAGTGTATGTTGGTTGGCTGATGGCTGACAGTACAGTACCAGTGTATGTTGGTTGGCTGATGGCTGACAGTACAGTACCAGTGTATTTTGGTCGGCTGATGGCTGACAGTACAGTACCAGTGTATGTTGGTTGGCTGATGGCTGACAGTACAGTACCAGTGTATGTTGGTTGGCTGATGGCTGACAGTACAGTACCAGTGTATGTTGGTTGGCTGATGGCTGACAGTACAGTACCAGTGTATGTTGGTTGGTTGGCTGATGGCTGACAGTACAGTACCAGTGTATGTTGGTTGGTAGGCTGATGGCTGACAGTACAGTACCAGTGTATGTTGGTTGGTTGGCTGATGGCTGACAGTACAGTACCAGTGTATGTTGGTTGGTTGGCTGATGGCTGACAGTACAGTACCAGTGTATGTTGGTTGGTTGGCTGATGGCTGACAGTACAGTACCAGTGTATGTTGGTTGGTTGGCTGATGGCTGACAGTACAGTACCAGTGTATGTTGGTTGGTTGGTTGGCTGACAGTAAAGTACCAGTGTATGTTGGTTGGTTGATGGCTGATAGTAAAGTACCAGTGTATGTTGGTTGGCTGATGGCTGACAGTACAGTACCAGTGTATGGTGGTTGGCTGATGGCTGACAGTACCAGTGTATGTTGGTTGGTTGGTTGGCTGATAGTACAGTACCAGTGTATGTTGGTTGGTTGGCTGATGGCTGACAGTACAGTACCAGTGTATGTTGGTTGGTTGGCTGATGGCTGACAGTACAGTACCTGTGTATGTTGGTTGGTTGGCTGATGGCTGGCAGTACAGTACCAGTGTATGTATGTTGGTTGGCTGATGGCTGACAGTACAGTACCAGTGTATGTTGGTAGGCTGATGGCTGACAGTACAGTACCAGTGTATGTTGGTTGGTTGGTTGGCTGACAGTACAGTACCAGTGTATGTTGGTTGGCTGATGGCTGACAGTACAGTAACAGTGTATGTTGGTAGGCTGATGGCTGACAGTACAGTACCAGTGTATGTTGGTAGGCTGATGGCTGACAGTACAGTACCAGTGTATGTTGGTTGGTAGGCTGATGGCTGACAGTACAGTACCAGTGTATGTTGGTTGGCTGATGGCTGACAGTACAGTACCAGTGTATGTTGGTTGGTTGGCTGATGGCTGACAGTACCAGTGTATGTTGGTTGGCTGATGGCTGACAGTACAGTACCAGTGTATGTTGGTTGGTAGGCTGATGGCTGACAGTACAGTACCAGTGTATGTTGGTTGGCTGATGGCTGACAGTACAGTACCAGTGTATGTTGGTTGGTTGGCTGATGGCTGACAGTACAGTACCAGTGTATGTTGGTTGGTTGGCTGATGGCAGTGTATGTTGGTTGGCTGATGGCTGACAGTACCAGTGTATGTTGGTTGGCTGATGGCTGACAGTACGGTACCAGTGTATGTTGGTTGGTTGGCTGATGGCTGACAGTACAGTACCAGTGTATGTTGGTTGGTTGGTGGCTGACAGTACAGTACCAGTGTATGTTGGTTGGCTGATGGCTGACAGTACAGTACCAGTGTATGTTGGTTGGCTGATGGCTGACAGTACAGTACCAGTGTATGTTGGTTGGTTGGCTGATGGCTGACAGTACAGTACCAGTGTATGTTGGTTGGCTGATGGCTGACAGTACAGTACCAGTGTATGTTGGTTGGTTGGCTGATGGCTGACAGTAAAGTACCAGTGTATGTTGGTTGGCTGATGGCTGACAGTACAGTACCAGTGTATGTTGGTTGGCTGATGGCTGACAGTACAGTACCAGTGTATGTTGGTTGGTTGGTGGCTGACAGTACAGTACCAGTGTATGTTGGTTGGCTGATGGCTGACAGTACAGTACCAGTGTATGTTGGTTGGTTGGCTGATGCTGACAGTACAGTACCAGTGTATGTTGGTTGGCTGATGGCTGACAGTACAGTACCAGTGTATGTTGGTTGGCTGATGGCTGACAGTACAGTACCAGTGTATGTTGGTTGGTTGGCTGATGGCTGACAGTACAGTACCAGTGTATGTTGGTAGGCTGATGGCTGACAGTACAGTACCAGTGTATGTTGGTTGGCTGATGGCTGACAGTACAGTACCAGTGTATGTTGGTTGGTTGGTGGCTGACAGTACAGTACCAGTGTATGTTGGTTGGCTGATGGCTGACAGTACAGTACCAGTGTATGTTGGTTGGTTGGCTGATGCTGACAGTACAGTACCAGTGTATGTTGGTTGGCTGATGGCTGACAGTACAGTACCAGTGTATGTTGGTTGGCTGATGGCTGACAGTACAGTACCAGTGTATGTTGGTTGGTTGGCTGATGGCTGACAGTACAGTACCAGTGTATGTTGGTAGGCTGATGGCTGACAGTACAGTACCAGTGTATGTTGGTTGGCTGATGGCTGACAGTACAGTACCAGTGTATGTTGGTTGGTTGGCTGATGGCTGACAGTACAGTACCAGTGTATGTTGGTAGGCTGATGGCTGACAGTACAGTACCAGTGTATGTTGGTTGGCTGATGGCTGACAGTACAGTACCAGTGTATGTTGGTTGGTTGGCTGATGGCTGACAGTAAAGTACCAGTGTATGTTGGTTGGCTGATGGCTGACAGTACAGTACCAGTGTATGTTGGTTGGCTGATGGCTGACAGTACAGTACCAGTGTATGTTGGTTGGTTGGCTGATGGCTGACATTACAGTACCAGTGTATGTTGGTTGGTTGGCTGATGGCTGACAGTACAGTACCAGTGTATGTTGGTTGGTTGGCTGATGGCTGACATTACAGTACCAGTGTATGTTGGTAGGCTGATGGCTGACAGTACAGTACCAGTGTATGTTGGTTGGCTGATGGCTGACAGTACAGTACCAGTGTATGTTGGTTGGTTGGCTGATGGCTGACTGTAAAGTACCAGTGTATGTTGGTTGGCTGATGGCTGACAGTACAGTACCAGTGTATGTTGGTTGGCTGATGGCTGACAGTACAGTACCAGTGTATGTTGGTTGGCTGATGGCTGACAGTACAGTACCAGTGTATGTTGGTTGGCTGATGGCTGACAGTACAGTACCAGTGTATGTTGGTTGGCTGATGGCTGACAGTAAAGTACCAGTGTATGTTGGTTGGTTGGCTGATGGCTGACAGTACAGTACCAGTGTATGTTGGTTGGTTGGTTGGTGGCTGATAGTAAAGTACCAGTGTATGTTGGTAGGCTGATGGCTGACAGTACAGTACCAGTGTATGTTGGTTGGTTGGTGGCTGACAGTAAAGTACCAGTGTATGTTGGTTGGCTGATGGCTGACAGTACAGTACCAGTGTATGTTGGTCGGCTGATGGCTGACAGTACAGTACCAGTGTATGTTGGTTGGTTGGCTGATGGCTGACAGTAAAGTACCAGTGTATGTTGGTTGGCCGATGGCTGACAGTACAGTACCAGTGTATGTTGGTTGGCTGATGGCTGACAGTACAGTACCAGTGTATGTTGGTAGGCTGATGGCTGACAGTACCAGTGTATGTTGGTTGGCTGATGGCTGACAGTACAGTACCAGTGTATGTTGGTTGGCTGATGGCTGACAGTACAGTACCAGTGTATGTTGGTTGGCTGATGGCTGACAGTACAGTACCAGTGTATGTTGGTTGGCTGATGGCTGACAGTACAGTACCAGTGTATGTTGGTTGGTTGGCTGATGGCTGACATTACAGTACCAGTGTATGTTGGTAGGCTGATGGCTGACAGTACAGTACCAGTGTATGTTGGTTGGCTGATGGCTGACAGTACAGTACCAGTGTATGTTGGTTGGTTGGCTGATGGCTGACAGTACAGTACCAGTGTATGTTGGTTGGCTGATGGCTGACAGTACAGTACCAGTGTATGTTGATTGGCTGATGGCTGACAGTACAGTACCAGTGTATGTTGGTTGGCTGACAGTACAGTACCAGTGTATGTTGGTTGGCTGATGGCTGCCAGTACCAGTGTATGTTGATTGGCTGATGGCTGACAGTACAGTACCAGTGTATGTTGGTTGGCTGATGGCTGACAGTACAGTACCAGTGTATGTTGATTGGCTGATGGCTGACAGTACAGTACCAGTGTATGTTGGTTGGCTGATGGCTGACAGAACAAGTAACAGTGTATGTTGGTTGGCTGATGGCTGACAGAACAAGTAACAGTGTATGTTGGTGTACCTGTTGTTAGCTGTAGTGTTTTTCTTCTCTTCCTGTCCGTTGCTAAGCTCCTCCTCTTTTCTACTCAGTGCTTCATGCTCCTGTTGTAGTCTCAGTCTCTCCTCATTCTTCCTCAACTGCTCCAGCTCTAACACCCTTTGTCTCTCCTCCTCTTCCTCTCTCCTTCTCCGCTCCTCTTCCTCTCTCCTCCTCCGCTCCTCCTCCTCTTCCTCCCTCCTCCTCCGTTCCTCCTGCTCTCGTCTCGTCTCCTCTTCCTGCCTCCTGCTCTCCTCCTCCCTACTCTTCCTCTCCTCCTCCTCCCTCTGCCTTCTCTCCTCCTCCTCCCTCCTCCTTTTCTCCTCAGAGAGCTGTCGATAGAGGCCTCGGGCCAGCCGACCACGTTGGTGTTTCTGGAGAAGGACAGCTGCAGCACGGAGCCGCAGGAACACGCGTCTCCAGAAGTGAGCCCTGTAGTTCTTCTGGATGGTGATGGTGCTGGTCAGGACCCTCCTATAGTGCTTCCTATGGGGACACATATAGTCAGTCACTACCTCTTATAGTGCTTCCTATGGGGAGGGGACAACACAAGACAAGTCACTGTCTGGCTGTCCACTCATTGTTCAAACAACATTTCACCCACAATGCCCCTCTCCCTCACCCACAGGACCCCCACCCAGACTCTCCACTCTACTCTATCTGGAGCTCTACTCTTTATCCTAGTCTGGAGCTCTACTCTCTACTCTACTCTGTCTGGAGCTCTACTCTACTCTACTCTGTCTGGAGCTCTACTCTCTACTCTACTCTGTCTGGAGCTCTACACTACTCTACTCTGACTGGAGCTCTACTCTACTCTACTCTGATTGGAGCTCTACTATACTCTGATTGGAGCTCTACTCTACTCTACTCTGTCTGGAGCTCTACTCTCTACTCTACTCTGACTGGTGCTCTACTCTACGCTACTCTACTCTGTCTGGAGCTCTACTCTACTCTGTCTGGAGCTCTACTCTCTACTCTACTCTGACTGGAGCTCTACTCTCTACTCTACTCTGACTGGAGCTCTACTCTACTCTGACTGGAGCTCTACTCTCTACTCTACTCTGACTGGAGCTCTACTCCACTCTGTCTGGAGCTCTACTCTCTACTCTACTCTGACTGGAGCTCTACTCTACTCTGTCTGGAGCTCTACTCTCTACTCTACTCTGAATGGAGCTCTACTCTACTCTACTCTGTCTGGAGCTCTACTCTACTCTGTCTGGAGCTCTACTCTACTCTATTCTGATTGGAGCTCTACTCTCTACTCTACTCTGTCTGGAGCTCTACTCTACTCTGTCTGGAGCTCTACTCTCTACTCTACTCTGACTGGAGCTCTACTCTACTCTACTCTGACTGGAGCTCTACTCTCCTCTACTCTGTTTGTAGCTCTACTCTCTACTCTACTCTGACTGGAGCTCTACTCTACTCTGTCTGGAGCTCTACTCTCTACTCTACTCTGACTGGAGCTCTACTCTCTACTCTACTCTGACTGGAGCTCTACTCTACTCTGTCTGGAGCTCTACTCTACTCTACTCTGCCTGGAGCTCTACTCTACTGTACTCTGCTCTGTCTGGAGCTCTACTCTCTACTCTACTCTGCCTGGAGCTCTACTCTACTCTGACTGGAGCTCTACTCTACTCTGACTGGAGCTCTACTCTTTACTATAGTCTGTCTGGAGATCTACTCTCTCCTCTACTCTGTCTGGAACTCTACTCTTATCTGGAGCTCTGCTCTCTACTCTACTCTGATTGGAGCTCTACTCTACTCTGTCTGGAGCTCTACTCTACTCTGTCTGGAGCTCTACTCTACTATACTCTGACTGGAGCTCTACTCTCTACTCGACTCTGTCTGGAGCTCTACTCTACTCTGTCTGGAGCTCTACTCTACTCTGACTGGAGCTCTACACTACTCTGTCTGGAGCTCTACTCTCCTCTACTCTGTCTGGAGCTCTACTCTACTCTACTCTGCTCTGTCTGGAGCTCTACTCTCTACTCTACTCTGCCTGGAGCTCTACTCTACTCTGTCTGGAGCTCTACTCTTTACTATAGTCTGTCTGGAGATTTACTCTCTCCTCTACTCTGTCTGGAACTCTACTCTTATCATGAGCTCTGCTCTCTACTCTACTCTGATTGGAGCTCTACTCTACTCTGTCTGGAGCTCTACTCTACTATACTCTGACTGGAGCTCTACTCTTTACTATAGTATGTATGGAGCTCTACTCTTTACTATAGTATGTCTGGAGCTCTACTCTGTACTCTACTCTGACTGGAGCTCTACTTTACTCTGTCTGGAGCTCTACTCTTTACTATAGTATGTCTGGAGCTCTACTCTTTACTATAGTATGTCTAGAGCTCTACTCTCTCTAGTCTGTCTGGAGCTCTACTCTACTCTGACTGGAGCTCTACTCTCTACTCTACTCTGACTGGAGCTCTACTCTACTCTGTCTGGAGCTCTACTCTCTACTCTACTCTGACTGGAGCTCTACTTTACTCTGTCTGGAGCCCTACTCTCTACTCTACTCTGACTGGAGCTCTACTCTCTACTCTACTCTGACTGGAGCTCTACTCTACTCTGTCTGGAGCTCTACTCTCTACTCTACTCTGCCTGGAGCTCTACTCTACTCTGTCTGGAGCTCTACTCTTTACTATAGTCTGTCTGGAGATTTACTCTCTCCTCTACTCTGTCTGGAACTCTACTCTTATCATGAGCTCTGCTCTCTACTCTACTCTGATTGGAGCTCTACTCTACTCTGTCTGGAGCTCTACTCTACTATACTCTGACTGGAGCTCTACTCTCTACTCGACTCTGTCTGGAGTTCTACTCTTTACTATAGTATGTATGGAGCTCTACTCTTTACTATAGTATGTCTGGAGCTCTACTCTGTACTCTACTCTGACTGGAGCTCTACTTTACTCTGTCTGGAGCTCTACTCTTTACTATAGTATGTATGGAGCTCTACTCTTTACTATAGTATGTCTGGAGCTCTACTCTGTACTCTACTCTGACTGGAGCTCTACTCTACTCTGTCTGGAGCTCTACTCTCTACTCTACTCTGACTGGAGCTCTACTTTACTCTGTCTGGAGCTCTACTCTCTACTCTACTCTGACTGGAGCTCTACTCTACTCTACTCTGATTGGAGCTCTACTCTACTCTGATTGGAGCTCTACACTACTCTACTCTGTCTGGAGCTCTACTCTCTACTCTACTCTGACTGGAGCTCTACTCTACGCTACTCTACTCTGTCTGGAGCTCTACTCTACTCTGTCTGGAGCTCTACTCTCTACTCTACTCTGACTGGAGCTCTACTCTCTACTCTACTCTGACTGGAGCTCTACTCTACTCTGACTGGAGCTCTACTCTCTACTCTACTCTGACTGGAGCTCTACTCCACTCTGTCTGGAGCTCTACTCTCTACTCTACTCTGACTGGAGCTCTACTCTACTCTGTCTGGAGCTCTACTCTCTACTCTGAATGGAGCTCTACTCTACTCTACTCTGTCTGGAGCTCTACTCTACTCTGTCTGGAGCTCTACTCTACTCTATTCTGATTGGAGCTCTACTCTCTACTCTACTCTGTCTGGAGCTCTACTCTACTCTGTCTGGAGCTCTACTCTCTACTCTACTCTGACTGGAGCTCTACTCTACTCTACTCTGACTGGAGCTCTACTCTCCTCTACTCTGTTTGGAGCTCTACTCTCTACTCTACTCTGACTGGAGCTCTACTCTACTCTGTCTGGAGCTCTACTCTCTACTCTACTCTGACTGGAGCTCTACTCTCTACTCTACTCTGACTGGAGCTCTACTCTACTCTGTCTGGAGCTCTACTCTACTCTACTCTGCCTGGAGCTCTACTCTACTGTACTCTGCTCTGTCTGGAGCTCTACTCTCTACTCTACTCTGCCTGGAGCTCTACTCTACTCTGACTGGAGCTCTACTCTACTCTGTCTGGAGCTCTACTCTTTACTATAGTCTGTCTGGAGATCTACTCTCTCCTCTACTCTGTCTGGAACTCTACTCTTATCTGGAGCTCTGCTCTCTACTCTACTCTGATTGGAGCTCTACTCTACTCTGTCTGGAGCTCTACTCTACTCTGTCTGGAGCTCTACTCTACTATACTCTGACTGGAGCTCTACTCTCTACTCGACTCTGTCTGGAGCTCTACTCTACTCTGTCTGGAGCTCTACTCTACTCTACTCTGACTGGAGCTCTACACTACTCTGTCTGGAGCTCTACTCTCCTCTACTCTGTCTGGAGCTCTACTCTACTCTACTCTGCTCTGTCTGGAGCTCTACTCTCTACTCTACTCTGCCTGGAGCTCTACTCTACTCTGTCTGGAGCTCTACTCTTTACTATAGTCTGTCTGGAGATTTACTCTCTCCTCTACTCTGTCTGGAACTCTACTCTTATCATGAGCTCTGCTCTCTACTCTACTCTGATTGGAGCTCTACTCTACTCTGTCTGGAGCTCTACTCTACTATACTCTGACTGGAGCTCTACTCTCTACTCGACTCTGTCTGGAGTTCTACTCTTTACTATAGTATGTATGGAGCTCTACTCTTTACTATAGTATGTCTGGAGCTCTACTCTGTACTCTACTCTGACTGGAGCTCTACTTTACTCTGTCTGGAGCTCTACTCTTTACTATAGTATGTCTGGAGCTCTACTCTCTCTAGTCTGTCTGGAGCTCTACTCTACTCTGACTGGAGCTCTACTCTCTACTCTACTCTGACTGGAGCTCTACTCTACTCTGTCTGGAGCTCTGCTCTCTACTCTACTCTGACTGGAGCTCTACTTTACTCTGTCTGGAGCTCTACTCTCTACTCTACTCTGACTGGAGCTCTACTCTCTACTCTACTCTGACTGGAGCTCTACTCTACTCTACTCTGCCTGGAGCTCTACTCTCTACTCTACTCTGCCTGGAGCTCTACTCTACTCTGACTGGAGCTCTACTCTACTCTGTCTGGAGCTCTACTCTTTACTATAGTCTGTCTGGAGATCTACTCTCTCCTCTACTCTGTCTGGAACTCTACTCTTATCTGGAGCTCTGCTCTCTACTCTACTCTGATTGGAGCTCTACTCTACTCTGTCTGGAGCTCTACTCTATTATACTCTGACTGGAGCTCTACTCTCTACTCGACTCTGTCTGGAGCTCTACTCTACTCTACTCTGTCTGGAGCTCTACTCTACTCTGTCTGGAGCTCTACTCTCTACTCTACTCTGACTGGAGCTCTACTCTACTCTGTCTGGAGGTCTACTCTTTACTATAGTCTGTCTGGAGATCTACTCTCTCCTCTACTCTGTCTGGAACTCTACTCTTATCTGGAGCTCTGCTCTCTACTCTACTCTGATTGGAGCTCTACTCTACTCTGTCTGGAGCTCTACTCTATTATACTCTGACTGGAGCTCTACTCTCTACTCGACTCTGTCTGGAGCTCTACTCTACTCTACTCTGTCTGGAGCTCTACTCTACTCTGTCTGGAGCTCTACTCTCTACTCTACTCTGACTGGAGCTCTACTCTGTCTGGAGCTCTACTCTACTCTGTCTGGAGCTCTACTCTACTGTACTCTGACTGGAGCTCTACTCTCCTCTACTCTGTCTGGAGCTCTACTCTACTCTACTCTGCTCTGTCTGGAGCTCTACTCTCTACTCTACTCTGCCTGGAGCTCTACTCTACTCTGACTGGAGCTCTACTCTACTCTGCCTGGAGCTCTACTCTACTCTGCCTGGAGCTCTACTCTACTCTGACTGGAGCTCTACTCTACTCTGTCTGGAGCTCTACTCTTTACTATAGTCTGTCTGGAGATTTACTCTCTCCTCTACTCTGTCTGGAACTCTACTCTTATCTGGAGCTCTGCTCTCTACTCTGATTGGAGCTCTACTCTACTCTGTCTGGAGCTCTACTCTACTCTGTCTGGAGCTCTACTCTACTATACTCTGTCTGGAGCTCTACTCTCTACTCGACTCTGTCTGGAGCTCTACTCTTTACTATAGTATGTATGGAGCTCTACTCTTTACTATAGTATGTCTGGAGCTCTACTCTGTACTCTACTCTGACTGGAGCTCTACTTTACTCTGTCTGGAGCTCTACTCTTTACTATAGTATGTCTGGAGCTCTACTCTTTACTATAGTATGTCTGGAGCTCTACTCTCTCCTCTAATCTGTCTGGAGCTCTACTCTACTCTGTCTGGAGCTCTACTCTACTCTACTCTACTCTGTCTGGAGCTCTACTCTACTCTACTCTGTTTGGAGCTCTACTCTACTCTATTCTGTCTGGAGCTCTACTCTCTACTTTACTCTACTCTGTCTGGAGCTCTACTCTACGCTGACTCGAGCTCTACTCTCTCCTCTACTCAAACAAAAACTTTATCAACTGTATTTTATAAAATAATGTTAGAGCACTAAACATTCATGACATTGAAACTGTAGGACTGTCTAATCTTTCTAGAAATGGTAGCAGCAGCTAGATGTTAATCAAGGTTCGTAATATCCACAATACTGTAATTACTATCCTTATCAGCCTGGTCTCTGAGAAAAACATAGGATATTTTACTAAAACCTGTGCCACTCCATTTAGTATGATATGTTTCTTTACGTTAGGTTACATTACATTAACTACCAGATGTAAGATAATACATGTGCATCTGGGACACTCAAGTATGGTAGTATGGTACGTTTGGTATGGACAGTAGGTTAACAATGTAGCATGTCGTACTAAAGCAGTCGAACATAGCATATCATACTAAAGCAGTCGAACAAAGCATATCAGACTAAAGCAGTCGAACATAGCATATCAGACTAAAGCAGTCGAACATAGCATATCATACTAAAGCAGTCGAACATAGCATATCAGACTAAAGCAGTCGAACATAGCATATCAGACTAAAGCAGTCGAACATAGCATATCAGACTAAAGCAGTCGAACATAGCATATCATACTAAAGCAGTCGAACATAACATATCAGACTAAAGCAGTCGAACAAAGCATATCAGACTAAAGCAGTCGAACATAGCATATCAGACTAAAGCAGTCGAACAAAGCATATCGTACTAAAGCAGTCGAACATAGCATATCAGACTAAAGCAGTCGAACATAGCATATCAGACTAAAGCAGTCGAACATAGCATATCAGACTAAAGCAGTCGAACATAGCATATCGTACTAAATGGGTTCAATTAAGACGTAGGATACTATACGTCCTACAATTCCTTTTAGGTAGGCCAATGTAATGTAATCTAAAGTAAAGTAACATATATTAACTGGAGTGGCACAGATTTGACTAAAAATATAATGGATTTGGCTCTGAGACCAGGTTGCATTTATAGCTTGATAATCCAGATATGACTGGTTCTATGTATCTCGACACTGGTACGGATCTTCCTACACTTATTCTGGAACACAGTCCAACACAGTCCAAACAGTCCACACAGTCCAACACAGTCCAAACACAGTCCAAACACAGTCCAAACAGTCCAAACACAGTCCAAACACAGTCCAACACAGTCCAAACACAGTCCAAACAGTCCAAACACAGTCCCCAACAGGCCCAGCTCCAGTACTCACCTTGCCACATAGCTGAGTATGTGCGCCCGGATCACCATGCCCGCCTGTCTCCGCACCTCTTCCCTCTCCTTCTCCAGCCGGTGTTCCAGCTCTTCCTTCAGGAACACCTGCAGGACATGACACATGGCACGTCCAGTCAGAGAGAGGGATGGAGGTTAGGCCCGCACGGCAGGCCCGCACGGCACGGCCCGCACGGCACGGTCGGGGAGGGCAGAGAGAGGGGGGTGGTGGAGGTTAGTTCCTCTTGATAAGGTCCAAGGTGGGTTGCTGTAGGCCCTGATGTTTGTCACAGAGCAGAGCTATAGCTAGTTACTACTGTTCCTGACACTCTCCCTGACTGCAGAGAGCCCAGCTGAAGACTGCTACTGTGCTGCTGCAGAGAGTCATGGTGTTGTGTTGTTAGTCCCACAGCGAGCGGCCATTCTGTCTATCTGTGTTTCCCTTCTGTTGCTCTCTCTCTCTGGCTGCTACTGAGGTGACCAGGGAGAGAGAGAGAGAGACTAGAAGGGAGGAGAGCCAGAGAAGAGGGGAGGGGAGAGACAGAGGGGAAGGCACTGCTAGGCAGAGAGAGACAGAGGGGAGGGCACTGCTAGGCAGAGAGAGGCAGGGATAGAGACACATAGAGGGGAGGGCACTGCTAGGCAGAGAGAGGCAGGGAGAAGAGGGGAGGGGGAGGGAGAGACACATAGAGGGGAGGGCACTGCTAGGCAGAGAGAGGCAGGGATAGAGACACAGAGGGGAGGGCACTGCTAGGCAGAGAGAGGCAGGGATAGAGACACAGAGGGGAGGGCACTGCTAGGCAGAGAGAGGCAGGGATAGAGACACATAGAGGGGAGGGCACTGCTAGGCAGAGAGAGGCAGGGATAGAGACACATAGAGGGGAGGGCACTGCTAGGCAGAGAGAGGCAGGGATAGAGACACATAGAGGGGAGGGCACTGCTAGGCAGAGAGAGGCAGGGATAGAGACACATAGAGGGGAGGGCACTGCTAGGCAGAGAGAGGCAGGGATAGAGACACAGAGGGGAGGGCACTGCTAGGCAGAGAGAGGCAGGGATAGAGACACATAGAGGGGAGGGCACTGCTAGGCAGAGAGAGACAGAGGGGAGGGCACTGCTAGGCAGAGAGAGACAGAGGGGAGGGCACTGCTAGGCAGAGAGAGGCAGGGAGAGACAGAGGGGAGGGCACTGCTAGGCAGAGAGAGGCAGGGATAGAGACACATAGAGGGGAGGGCACTGCTAGGCAGAGAGAGGCAGGGATAGAGACACAGAGGGGAGGGCACTGCTAGGCAGAGAGAGGCAGGGATAGAGACACATAGAGGGGAGGGCACTGCTAGGCAGAGAGAGGCAGGGATAGAGACACAGAGGGGAGGGCACTGCTAGGCAGAGAGAGGCAGGGATAGAGACACAGAGGGGAGGGCACTGCTAGGCAGAGAGAGGCAGGGATAGAGACACAGAGGGGAGGGGGAGGGAGAGACACAGAGGGGAGGGGGAGGGAGAGACACAGAGGGGAGGGCACTGCTAGGCAGAGAGAGGCAGGGATAGAGACACATAGAGGGGAGGGGGAGGGAGAGACACATAGAGGGGGGGGGAGGGAGAGACACATAGAGGGGAGGGGGAGGGAGAGACACAGAGGGGAGGGCACTGCTAGGCAGAGAGAGGCAGGGATAGAGACACAGAGGGGAGGGCACTGCTAGGCAGAGAGAGGCAGGGATAGAGACACAGAGGGGAGGGGAGGGAGAGACACATAGAGGGGAGGGGGAGGGAGAGACACATAGAGGGGAGGGCACTGCTAGGCAGAGAGAGGCAGGGATAGAGACACATAGAGGGGAGGGCACTGCTAGGCAGAGAGAGGCAGGGATAGAGACACAGAGGGGAGGGGGAGGGAGAGACACATAGAGGGGAGGGCACTGCTAGGCAGAGAGAGGCTGGGATAGAGACACAGAGGGGAGGGCACTGCTAGGCAGAGAGAGGCAGGGAGAAGAGGGGAGGGGGAGGGAGAGACACATAGAGGGGAGGGCACTACTAGGCAGAGAGAGGCAGGGAGAAGAGGGGAGGGGGAGGGAGAGACACATAGAGGGGAGGGCACTGCTAGGCAGAGAGAGGCAGGGATAGAGACACATAGAGGGGAGGGCACTGCTAGGCAGAGAGAGGCAGGGATAGAGACACAGAGGGGAGGTTGTCAGGAAGAGAGACATTATCCTCTGATAGTGTCCCTGTCCCAGCTGGGTTGTCAGACAGAGAGACATTATCCTGTGATAGTGTCCCTGTCCCAGCTGGGTTGTCAGGATGAGAGACATTATCCTGTGATAGTGTCTCTGACCCAGCTGGGTTGTCAGGCAGAGAGACATTATCCTGTGATAGTGTCTCTGACCCAGCTGGGTTGTCAGGCAGAGAGACATTATCATGTGATAGTGTCCCTGACCCAGCTGGGTTGTCAGGAAGATAGACATTATCCTGTGATAGTGTCCCTGACCCAGCTGGGTTGTCAGAAAGAGAGACATTATCCTGTGATAGTGTCCCTGTCCCAGCTGGGTTGTCAGACAGAGAGACACCCCGAAACCCTCCCAGCCCGAGGTCTCTATTCTTCTCCCTTCTCGGTAACCTATCACACTGAAACCCCCCCAGCCCGAGGTCCTTGTTCTTCTCCCTTCTCGGTAACCTATCACCCTGAAACCCCCCCAGCCCGAGATCCTTGTTCTTCTCCCTTCTCGGTAACCTATCACCCTGAAACCCTCCCAGCCCGAGGTCCCTATTCTTCTCCCTTCTCGGTAACCTATCACCCTGAAACCCCCCCAGCCCGAGGTCCTTGTTCTTCTCCCTTCTCGGTAACCTATCACCCTGAAACCCCCCCAGCCTGAGGTCCTTGTTCTTCTCCCTTATTGGTAACCTATCATCCTGAAACCCCCTCAGGCCGAGCCACACACATTACAGGTAGCAGAGTACACTCTGTGATGGTGTGTGTGTGTGTGTGAGACGCGTCGTCAGGGCCAGCGTACCTTAGTCTTCCCCAGCTGCCAGTCTCTCTTGGCAGGGTCGTATGACATCAGCAGCTCTGTACACCTCCCTCTCGGGTCATCTGGCGGAAGGTTGTCTTTCATCATGTACCTGCACAGAGAACGCAGACACAGATCAGGCCAGAGAACAAACACACACACATCCCAGCTAGCATATTTGGTTCCTCGGAAGTTGTGGGAACGTATGTTTTTTGTTTCACATTGGTTGTGGGAATGGAGCCAT
This sequence comes from Oncorhynchus nerka, assembly GCF_034236695.1. Classification (NCBI taxonomy): domain Eukaryota; kingdom Metazoa; phylum Chordata; class Actinopteri; order Salmoniformes; family Salmonidae; genus Oncorhynchus; species Oncorhynchus nerka. The sequence continues at coordinate 86,528,678 of NC_088398.1, forward strand.
AAGTTTCCTGACCGGTAAAACTGAAAGTGAAAGGTTGCCTGTTCTGGGAACGTTTATTTATAAGTTGCAGGGAGGTTCTGAGGGGTTCTCCTCTGGTTCCTTGAATGTTTTCCAGGGAGGTTCTGAGGGGTTCTACTCTGGTTCCTTGAATGTTTTCCAGGGAGGTTCTGAGGGGTTCTACTCTGGTTCCTTGAATGTTTTCCAGGGAGGTTCTGAGGGGTTCTACTCTGGTTCCTTGAATGTTTTCCAGGGAGGTTCTGAGGGGTTCTACTCTGGTTCCTTGAATGTTTTCCAGGGAGGTTCTGAGGGGTTCTACTCTGGTTCCTTGAATGTTTTCCAGGGAGGTTCTGAGGGGTTCTCCTCTGGTTCCTTGAATGTTTTCCAGGGAGGTTCTGAGGGGTTCTACTCTGGTTCCTTGAATATTTTCCTGGCAGGTTTTATTAACGCTCTGAGAATGGAAATGACAGGTTACTTATGCGTAGATATTGTAGTCTAGTCATGGTTCATCCTGTGGATTATGGCGCCGGAGGAGGTGGCTGCTGTTTTACGATCCCCTAACCAATTGTGTGTGTTTTTCTGCGTTATTTGTAACTTATTGTACTTAATGGTTCTGCCACTGTGTCTTATGACCGAAAAGAGCTTCTAGATATCAGGACAGCGATTTCACACTTGTACTTTTTCTTTAACAAGTCCGGACGGAAAGGATTTACTTCAGATGCCCGATAAGGAGAAAGAGACGGAGATATCGGGGACGAAGGTCTGGGTGCCCTTGTAAGGATCTGAAACGAGCGGGTAATCTCCCTTTACCATCGGTCCTATTAGCCAACGTACAATCAATGGAAAATAAAATAGACGAACTACGATCGCGTATACACTACCATTCAAAAGTTTGGAGTCACTTAGAAATGTCCTTGTTTTTTAAAGAAAAGCACCTTTTTTGTTCATTAAAATAACATCAAATTGATCCGAAATACAGTTTAGAAATGGTTAATGTTGTACATTACTATTGTAGCTGGAAACGGCAGATTTTTAATGGAATATCTACATAGGCGTACAGAGGCCCATTATCAGCAACCATCACTCCTGTGTTCCAATGGAATATCTACATAGGAGTACAGAGGCCCATTACCAGCAACCATCACTCCTGTGTTCCAATGGAATATCTACATAGGAGTACAGAGACCCATTATCAGCAACCATCACTCCTGTGTTCCAATGGAATATCTACATAGGAGTACAGAGGCCCATTATCAGCAACCATCACTCCTGTGTTCCAATGGAATATCTACATAGACGTACAGAGGCCCATTACCAGCAACCATCACTCCTGTGTTCCAATGGAATATCTACATAGGAGTACAGAGGCCCATTATCAGCCACCATCACTCCTGTGTTCCAATGGAATATCTACATAGGAGTACAGAGGCCCATTATCAGCAACCATCACTCCTGTGTTCCAATGGAATATCTACATAGGAGTACAGAGGCCCATTATCAGCAACCATCACTCCTGTGTTCCAATGGAATATCTACATAGGAGTACAGAGGCCCATTATCAGCAACCATCACTCCTGTGTTCCAATGGAATATCTACATAGACGTACAGAGGCCCATTATCAGCAACCATCACTCCTGTGTTCCAATGGAATATCTACATAGACGTACAGAGGCCCGTTATCAGCAACCATCACTCCTGTGTTCCAATGGAATATCTACATAGGAGTACAGAGGCCCATTATCAGCAACCATCACTCCTGTGTTCCAATGGAATATCTACATAGGAGTACAGAGACCCATTATCAGCAACCATCACTCCTGTGTTCCAATGGAATATCTACATAGGAGTACAGAGGCCCATTATCAGCAACCATCACTCCTGTGTTCCAATGGAATATCTACATAGGAGTACAGAGACCCATTATCAGCAACCATCACTCCTGTGTTCCAATGGAATATCTACATAGGAGTACAGAGGCCCATTATCAGCAACCATCACTCCTGTGTTCCAATGGAATATCTACATAGGAGTACAGAGACCCATTATCAGCAACCATCACTCCTGTGTTCCAATGGAATATCTACATAGGGGTACAGAGGCCCATTAATCAGCAACCATCACTCCTGTGTTCCAATGGAATATCTACATAGGGGTACAGAGGCCCATTACCAGCAACCATCACTCCTGTGTTCCAATGGAATATCTACATAGGAGTACAGAGGCCCATTAATCAGCAACCATCACTCCTGTGTTCCAATGGAATATCTACATAGGAGTACAGAGACCCATTATCAGCAACCATCACTCCTGTGTTCCAATGGAATATCTACATAGGAGTACAGAGGCCCATTAATCAGCAACCATCACTCCTGTGTTCCAATGGAACATCTACATAGGTGTACAGAGGCCCATTAATCAGCAACCATCACTCCTGTGTTCCAATGGCACGTTGTGTTAGCTAATCCAAGTTTAGCATTTTAAAAGGCTCATTCGAAAACCCTTTTGCAATTATTATGTTAGCACAGCTGAAAACTGCTGTTCTGATTAAAGAAGCAATTAAACTGGCCTTCTTTAGACTAGTTGAGTATCTGTATTACTTTAGTAATGTTAACATACTGCTTTACTCATCTCATATGTATATACTGTATACTATTCTACTGTATCTTAGTCTATACATTACTCATCTCATATGTATATACTGTATTCTATTCTACTGTATCTTAGTCTATGCATTACTCATCTCATATGTATATACTGTATTCTATTCTACTGTATTTAGTTAATGCCACGCCGACATGCTCAATCTAATATTTATATATTTCTTAATTCCAGCCTTTACTTTTAGATTTGTGTGTATTGTTGTGAATTGTTAGATATTACTGAACTGTTAAGAGCTAGAAACACAAGCATTTTGCTACACCTGCTAACCATGTGTATGTGACCAATAACATCTGTTAAATATGGACCAATAACATCTGTTAAATATGGACCAATAACATCTGTTAAATATGGACCAATAACATCTGTTCAAGACAAAACTGACTAGCGTACCAATGGAAAATGGATCAGCGATGGCTAGAAGGTCGGTGACGTCGACCGCCGAACAAGGAGAGGGCTTGACTTCGGCGGAAATCGTAACAGCCATACTATTGTGGGGGCGATACATACCATTTAGATATATTTACATACCGAACTCGCTCTAATATTTCAGACATTTTGTTTAGTTTTTGAATTATGTGTGCTTCTACACCTGCATTGCTTTGCTATTTGGGGTTTTAGGCTGGGTTTCTGTACAGCACTTTGAGATATCAGCTGATGTTCGAAGGGCTATATAAATCCATTTGATTTGATGTTATTGTATATTACTGTACTGTTGGAGCTAGAAACATAAGCATTCCACTGCACACGCGATAACATATTCAAATCTGTGGATGCGACCAATAAGAGCTAATAGTTTTACAGTCTATTGATAGTAATACACATGTTATTTTACACCCAGAACACAGTATGGTACAGTGTCAGTGTGTAGGCCCAAGATACTGTAGTGTCAGTGTGTAGGCCCAAGATACTGTAGTGTCAGTGTGTAGGCCCAAGATACTGTAGTGTCAGTGTGTAGGCCCAAGATACTGTAGTGTCAGTGTGTAGGCCCAAGATACTGTAGTGTCAGTGTGTAGGCCCAAGATACTGTAGTGTCAGTGTGTAGGCCCAAGATACCGTATGTTTTCTGTATCTTCTGGTTATTGCTGTCTGTAGGCTGACCTGCTGTAGAAGTCTGTGAAGGTCCTGCGGACAGGGAACCCAGCCCTGCGGATCTTCACGGTCTCCAACATCCCAGAATACCTCAGCTGGTTCAGGACCACTTCTGGGTCAAACATGTTGGCGTTCTGAGAAGTACAAAAACAACAACGACATGTGTCCTGTGATTGGCGACATGGTAGTGATTGGCGACATGGTAGTGATTGGCGACATGGTAGTGATTGGCACTGGGGACTCTGTGAGAACATGTGCCTCTGAAACAGTAACCTTCTGTAACCCAAACCTCTCAGAGGACAATGAGAACAGTGATCATGCCTTGTTAACCATGAACGCCTCGTGCCAGTTCCAGAAGGAAATGAATCTATTGGCAACGCACTTCATCGTGTGTTAAATGTCAATAGGAAAGTTGTTTTGTTTTCCACTGCGGAGACATAGTGGAACCAGTTCTACAGCCCCTCGCTGACCTCTCTTCTCTCCCTCCACAGGAGCAGTCAGCAGGTCAGTAGTGCAACAATGGCCCACACACAACCAACTGCAGCTGTGGCGGGCCAACCCTAACCCCTCACCTCTGACCTGGTCTGGAAGAATGTTCTGGCAGAGGGGCGTTGTTACAGAGGCACAAAGAGAGCCCTCACGGACCCATGGAAGGCCCCGGAACACTCAACACACCCAGAGCCCTCACGGACCCAATCTACACACAATACCCCGTAATGAAAAAGAAAAAACAGGTTTTGAGAAATTTTTGCAAATGTATCAAAAATAAAAAACAGAAATACCGTTTTTACATAAGTATTCAGACCCTTTGCTATGAGACCCAAAATAGAGCTCAGCTGCATCCTGTTTCCATTGATCATCCTTGAGATGTTTCTACAACTTGATTGGAGTCCACCTGTGGTAAATTCAATTGATTGGACATGATTTGGAAAGACATACACCTGTCTTTATAACCTTTTAAGGATGTTGCGAATTTTCGCAGCTTTTTGTTAAAAATCGCGCAACATTTCAGCGCCCTGCTATTCATGCCAGGAATATAGTATATGCATATGATTAGTATGTGTGGATAGAAAACACTCAGACGTTTCCAAAACTGTTTAAATCACGCCTGTGGCATTTACAGAACGGGCGTTTCATCGAAAAGTGCATGAAAATCTGTTCACTGAAAATGGAAAAATATATCCTTCCGCGACTACAGGCAATTGTTCAAAGCGAACCGAATTAAATAGAGCCGAGTTTTCTCGGCTCCAGCTTCCACAAGTTGTCTAGAGTCATGTCATTTGTTTCGCAATTGATTCTTGGTCTAACCCAAACAAGGGAACTCCTTCCCTACTGTCGACGCCCAGATTTTTGGTCGACCATTTCAAGACATCTTTTTCTCCACGGACAAGGTAAACATTTCACATCGCCTCCTGAGGAATTTTATCGCTTATTAACGTGTACTAATACCTAAAGTTGCATTACAAAAGTATTTCGAAGTGTTTTGTGAAAGTTTATCGTCGACTTTTTGAATTTTAAAAAATGACGTTACGTTATGAAATGCTATTTTTTTTCTTTACTCGCACAGTATTCTTAGCTCGATATCTAGGCTATATATGGACCGATTTAATCTAAAAAAGACCCTAAATTATGTTTATGGGACATCTAGGAGTGCCAAGAAAGAAGCTCGTCAAAGGTAATGAATGTTTTATATTTTATTTCAGCGTTTTCGTTTGCGACGGCTAACGCAAAATCTGTAGTTTTAGGTGACGGTGCAGTATTTTGAGGGTGCATGGTATCAGATAATAGCTTCTCATGCTTTCCCCGAAAAGCATTTTACAAATCTGACTTGGTGGATAGATTCACAACGAGTGTAGCTTTAATTCAGTATATTGTATGTCAATTTTAATGAAAGTTTGAGGTTTATCAACCTCTATGGGTGGCGCTCTTGAGCATTTCCGCTGATTGTGGTCCCCACTTCGGTACCACATCCTTAAAAATAGAGCTCAGGTGCATCCTGTTTCCATTGATCATCCTTGAGATGTTTCTACAACTTGATTGGAGTCCACCTGTGGTAAATTCAATTGATTGGACATGATTTGGAAAGACATACACCTGTCTTTATAAGGTCCCACAGTTGACAGTGCATGTCAGAGCAAAAACCAAGTCATGAGGTCAAAAGACCACGTTGTCCGTAGAGCTCAGAGACAGGATTGTGGCGAGACACAGATCTGGGGAAAGTTACCAAAACATTTCTGCAGCATTGAAGGTCCCCAAGAACCCAGTGGCCTCCATCATTCTTAAATGGAAGTAGTTTGGAACCACCAAGATCCTTCCTAGAGCTGGCCGCCCGGCGAAACTGAGCAATCGGGGAGAAGGGCCTTGGTCAGGGAGGTGACCAAGAACCCGATGGTCATTTTGACAGAGTTCCTCTGTGGAGATGGGAGAACCTAGAAGGACAACCATCTCTGCAGCACCCCACCAATCAGGCCTTTATGGTAGAGTGGCCAGATGGAAGCCACTCCTCAGTAAAAGGTACATGACAGCCCGCTTGGAGTTTGCCAAAAGGCACCTACCGATCAAATCAAATCAAATGTATTTATACAGCCCTTCTTACATCAGCCCTAGATCCTCTGGTCTGATGAAACCAAGATTGAACTCTTTGGCCTGAATGCCAAGCGTCACGTCTGGAGGAAACCTGGCATCATCCTTACGGTGAATCATGGTGGTGGCAGCATCATGTTGTGGGGATGTTTGTCAGCAGCAGGGACTGGGAGACTAGTCAGGATCGAGGCAAAGATTAATGGAGCAAAGTACGAAGCGATCCTTGATGAAAACCTTCTCCAGAGTGCTAAGGACCTCAAACTGGGGCGAAGGTTTACCTTCCAACAGGACAACGACCTTGTTCATGTTGGGGTAAAAACTGAATGACCCACCTTGTTCATGTTGGGGTGAGTACTGAATGACCCAGCTTGTTCATGTTGGGGTGAATACTGAATGACCCAGCTTGTTCATGTTGTGGTGAGTACTGAATGACCCACCTTGTTCATGTTGGGGGTGAGTACTGAATGACCCACCTTGTTCACGTTGTGGTGAGTAATGAATGACCCACCTTGTCCATGTTGGGGTGAATACTGAATGACCCACCTTGTTCATGTTGGGTTTGATGCAGCGCACAAAGAAAGGGTTGGAGGCACTCAGAGTGTTCATCAAGGAATGGAGAGAGTCCTGCAGAAACACAACAACACATCTAGATACGGGATCAGAAACACAACAACACATCTAGATATGGGATCAGAAACACAACAACACATCTAGATACGGGATCAGAAACACAACAACCCATCTAGATACGGGATCAGAAACACAACAACACATCTAGATACGGGATCAGAAACACAAGTCAAGACCTATCATATAATAGACTACTCGAGGGGAAGTCAAGGCAAAACCTATCATATAATAGCCAAGAGGATTCCATCAGGCTGAATAGTAAAGGATAAAGGTTAATTTAGCTTGTGGATGACTAGAGGTCATCCCTGAACTGAGAGCTGACGGTGGGTTAGGGTTAGAGGTCAGGGGTCATGAATAGTGGTCCTCACCCTGAACTGGGAGCTGACGGTGGGTTTGGGTTAGAGGTCAGGGGTCATGAATAGTGGTCCTCACCCTGAACTGAGAGCTGACGGTGGGTTTGGGTTAGAGGTCAGGGGTCATGAATAGTGGTCCTCACCCTGAACTGAGAGCTGACGATGGGTTAGGGGTCAGGGGTCATGAACAGTGGTCCTCACCCTGAACTGAGAGCTGACGGTGGGTTAGAGGTCAGGGGTCATGAACAATGGTCCTCACCCTGAACTGAGAGCTGACAGTGGGTTAGAGGTCAGGGGTCATGAACAATGGTCCTCACCCTGAACTGAGAGCTGACGGTGGGTTAGGGGTCAGGGGTCATAAATAGTGGTCCTCACCCAGAACTGAGAGCTGACGGTGGGTTAGGGGTCAGGGGTCATAAATAGTCGTCCTCACCCAGAACTGAGAGCTGACGGTGGGTTAGGGTTAGAGGTCAGGGGTCATGAACAGTGAGCCTCACCCTGAACTGATGGTGGGTTAGGGGTCAGGGGTCATGAACAGTTAGCCTCACCCTGAACTGAGAGCTGACGGTGGGTTAGGGTTAGAGGTCAGGGGTCATGAACAGTTAGCCTCACCCTGAACTGAGAGCTGACGGTGGGTTTGCGTCTGGCCGTCCCCATCTTCAGGGTCTCCTCTCCGTTCCTGCTCCCGACACGCTCAAACAGGTCATAGATGAAGTCAAGCCTGAAGGACATAAACAAACAAACTCGTCAAAGGAAGGAGGAACTATATGCACAATGTCAACTGCAGAGAGCAAGCATTTTATGACCAGGGGAAAGGGGGGAGACCTAGTCAGTTGTACAACTAAATGCCTTCAACTGAAATGTGTCTTCCTCATTTAACCTGAATCAGAGAGGTACGGGGATGTCATCAGTACCCAGAGAGCGGTTGTTCTTGGGGACTGCCGGGCTTGGGATTTGAACCAGTGACTGGCCCAATGCTCTTAACCGCTAGGCCAATCCTGGGCCCTCCCCTCCACTTCGTGCAGATGTCGGTTTCTGTCCCAGCACTACACAGCTGATTCAAACAAGATAAGCTTGAAGATGAGTTGGTTATTTGAAATCAGCTGTGTAGTTTCAGGGTACCCAAGGGATGGGGGAACCCCTGGTCTAGACTACCTGCTAACGGTAAAATGGACATCGTGTATACCTGCTGTCTTTAAGCATGTTTAAGATGTCATCTCTGAAGGTGTCTCTGTTCTTCTGCAGGATCCCTCTGACGTCATACAGAACCTGGTCAAAAGAAACAGGTAGAGGAACAGACAGACCAGAGGCATGTCGCCGTACGTTCAGTTAGTACTGTATATTACATTAGCTGTACATGAAGAGAATGATAGCTAGTCTCCTAAAGTCTGTCAAAGCTGTGGCTGAGACTCACTGAGAGAGAAGGGATGGTTTGAACAAAGTGGAGAGGACCTGGGGGCAGTGTTTAATACTGACACCTGTTGAGTTACTGAGCCCTGGTCTTAACAGGAGAAGATTCCTCACTAGAGTAATGAGGGCACAGAGGGATCAGGGGGGGCAGAGGGATCAGGGGGGGCAGAGGGATCACTAATCTGGAATAAGGTCTCACTATATCTGGAATAAGGTCTCACTAATCTGGAATAAGGTCTCACTATATCTGGAATAAGGTCTCACTAGATCTGGAAATAAGGTCTCACTATATCTGGAATAAGGTCACTAATCTGGAATAAGGTCTCACTATATCTGGAATAAGGTCTCACTAGATCTGGAATAAGGTCTCACTAGATCTGGAATAAGGTCTCACTATATCCGGAATAAGGTCTCACTATATCTGGAATAAGGTCTCACTAGATCTGGAATAAGGTCTCACTAGATCTGGATAAGGTCTCACTATATCTGGAATAAGGTGTCACTAATCTGGAATAAGGTCTCACTAGATCTGGAATAAGGTCTCACTATATCTGGAATAAAGTCTCACTATATCTGGAATAAAGTCTCACTATATCTGGAATAAAGTCTCACTATATCTGGAATAAAGTCTCACTATATCTGGAATAAGGTCTCACTATATCTGGAATAAAGTCTCACTATATCTGGAATAAAGTCTCACTATATCTGGAATAAAGTCTCACTAATCTGGAATAAGGTCTCACTAGATCTGGAATAAGGTCTCACTATATCTGGAATAAGGTCTCACTATATCTGGAATAAGGTCTCACTATTCTGGAATAAGGTCTTACTATATATGGAATAAGGTGTCACTAATCTGGAATAACGTCTCACTATATCTGGAATAACGTCTCACTATATCTGGAATAAGTTCTCAGCATTGTATTACTATATCAAGTAATCATTATAAAACAGTTAGACTAGATATGTTATAATTTATATTGAATATACTGAAGAATGTGACTCTCTCCTCTGAAGTAGAGGCCTTCCAGATAACAGAGGAGGCAGCATGTGAGAGGGGTTCTAGGGAGAGGAGGGAGGGACCGGAATCATGGCTCCTACACTGAAGTAGGTGTCAATGAGCCAACCTCCCCTTCTCTCCCTCGTCTCCCCCTCTCCGTGCCCTGGTCAATGAAAAGGAAAGAGAATGGGAGGAAAAGGGGAGAAGGGAGGACGGGTCCTGGCTCTTTTGACTTCTGACTCAATGAGCCAACCTCCCCTTCTCCCCCTCGCCTCCCCCTCTTCGTGCCCTGGTCAATGAAAAGGAAAGAGAATGGGAGGAAAAGGGGAGAAGGGAGGAGGGGTCCCTCGCCAATGAGCCAACCTCCCCTTCTCCCCCTCGCCTCCCCCTCTTCGTGCCCTGGTCAATGAAAAGGAAAGAGAATGGGAGGAAAAGGGGAGAAGGGAGGAGGGGTCCTGGCTCTTTTGACTTCTGACTCAATGAGCCAACCTCCCCGTCTCTCCCTCAGGTTATGATGCACCCTCCCCACCCCGACCCACTAGACTCGTTAGCAGCCCTGTCTCTCTCTCTGGGCCTAGTGGTCTAGCTGTAAGGGTAGACACAGGAAAACCTGGCTCCCTGTAGAGGAAAGGCTGTGCAACCACTGCACCACAGCAGAACCTGAAACAGAGCTGCATTTCCTGACAAAATGTTACAAAAATATAAAACAATTAGAAAGTCATTTCCCCAAATTTTAAACCCTTGTTCAAAGTTTCAAAGACGAGAATAGGCCACCCGTCCTGTTGGGGGAGGACGCAGAGAGCTGTGGGTTGGCAGAGCACTCATTGAAGACCTCTCTGATGAGGATAGGCTACCCGTCCTGTTGTTGGGGGAGGAGGCTGATGAGGCTAGGTTGTCCTGTTGGGGCAGCGCACTACTGTGGGTTGCAGAGCTACCTGCCTGCCATAAGATGAGGGACAGTGTCTGACAGACCAATCAACCAGCACATGTCCTCTACCTCATCGTTACTACCTCATCCACATGTCCTCTACCTCATCGTTACTACCTCATCCACATGTCCTCTATGTCATCGTTACTACCTCATCCACACGTCCTCTATGTCATCAATTACTACCTCCTCATACCTCATCCACACGTCCTATGTCATCGTTACTACCTCATCCACACGTCCTCTATGTCATCGTTACTACCTCATCCCATGTCCTCATGTCCTCTACCTCATCCACACGTCCTCTATGTCATCGTTACTACCTCATCCACATGTCCTCTACCTCATCGTTACTACCTCATCCACATGTCCTCTCATCCTACCTCATCCACACGTCCTCTATGTCATCGTTACTACCTCATCCACATGTCCTCTACCTCATCCTTACTACCTCATCCACACGTCCTCTATGTCATCGTTACTACCTCATCCACATGTCCTCTATGTCATCGTTACTACCTCATCCACACGTCCTCTATGTCATCGTTACTACCTCATCCACATGTCCTCTATGTCATCGTTACTACCTCATCCACATGTCCTCTACCTCATCGTTACTACCTCATCCACACGTCCTCTATGTCATCGTTACTACCTCATCCACACGTCCTCTATGTCATCGTTACTACCTCATCCACATGTCCTCTACCTCATCGTTACTACCTCATCCACACGTCCTCTATGTCATCGTTACTACCTCATCCACACGTCCTCTATGTCATCGTTACTACCTCATCCACACTATGTCATCACCTCCACACGTCCTCTATGTCATGTCATCCACACGTCCTCTATGTCATCGTTACTACCTCATCCACACGTCCTCTACCATGTCATCGTTACTACCTCATCCACACGTCCTCTATGTCATCCTTACTACCTCATCCACATGTCCTCTACCTCATCCTTACTACCTCATCCACATGTCCTCTATGTCATCCTTACTACCTCGTTACCTCATCCACATGTCCTCTACCTCATCCTACCTCATCCACATGTCCTCTATGTCATCCTTACTACCTCATCCACATGTCCTCTACCTCATCCATCTATGTCATCCACATGTCCTCTACCTCATCCCATCTCATCCATGTCCTCATCACCTCGTCCGTTACTACCTCATCCACATGTCCTCTATGTCATCATGTTACTACTCATCCACATCCACATGTCCTCTATGTCATCGTCCTCATCCACATGTGTCATCGTTACTACCTCATCCACATGTCCTCTATGTCATCGTTACTACCTCATCCACACGTCCTCTATGTCATCGTTACTACCTCATCCACACGTCCTCTATGTCATCGTTACTACCTCATCCACACGTCCTCTAATGTCCTCTACCTCATCCTTACTACCTCATCCACATGTCCTCTACCTCATCCTTACTACCTCATCCACATGTCCTCTACCTCATCCTTACTACCTCATCCACATGTCCTCTACCTCATCCTTACTACCTCATCCACATGTCCTCTACCTCATCCACATGTCCTCTACCTCATCCTTACTACCTCATCCACATGTCCTCTACCTCATCCACATGTCCACATGTCCTCTACCTCATCCTTACTACCTCATCCACATGTCCTCTACCTCATCCACATGTCCTCTACCTCATCCTTACTACCTCATCCACATGTCCTCTATGTCATCGTTACTACCTCATCCTTACTACCTCATCCACATGTCCTCTACCTCATCCTTACTACCTCATCCACATGTCCTCTACCTCATCCTTACTACCTCATCCACATGTCCTCTACCTCATCCTTACTACCTCATCCACATGTCCTCTACCTCATCCACATGTCCTCTACCTCATCCACATGTCCTCTACCTCATCCTTACTACCTCATCCACACGTCCTCTATGTCATCGTTACTACCTCATCCTTACTACCTCATCCACATGTCCTCTACCTCATCCTTACTACCTCATCCGTTGGATGGTTATTTTTACCCTTGATAATTGTTGTTACTAATTGTCTGGTTGACTATTTTGATTATTAATATTTTAATTATGTTAATATTGTAAATGTATCACTAAATCTCCAAAGTACACTTTGGCATTATGTACATTGTTGCGTCATGCCAATAAAGTGAATTGAATTGAAAAGTGAGATTGTGAGAGAGAGACAGACAGAGAGAGAGAGAGCGAGACAGAGAGAGCGAGCGAGACAGAGAGAGAGAGAGAGAGACAGAGAGAGCGAGCGAGACAGAGAGAGAGAGAGAGAGAGAGAGAGCGAGCGAGACAGAGAGAGAGAGAGAGAGACAGAGAGAGCGAGCGAGACAGAGAGAGAGAGAGAGAGACAGACAGAGAGAGAGAGAAATCAGATGCTCAACACGCTCTGCTCACACCTACTGTAATGGTCCAAGCCTTAAAAAAAACTCAGGGGGTATGCTAATTTGTTATAGATCAGACCTAACTCACTCTGTTAAATTAGTCAAAACAGGAACATTTTACATCTGACTAGAAATTTATAAGGAAATTGTCTCAGAGAAAAATGTCCTCCTGTGTGCTACCTATATCCCCCCACTAGAATCCCCATACTTTAATGAAGACAGCTTCTCCATCCTGGAGGGGGAAATCAATCATTTCCAGGCCCAGGGACATGTACTAGTCTGTGGCGACCTAAATGCCAGAACTGGACCAGAACCTGACACCCTCAGCACACAGGGGGACAAACACCTACCTGGAGGTGACAGCATTCCCTCCCAAATATGCCCCCCATAGACACAACTATATAAACATAACCAACAAAAACGGGTCACAACTCCTGCAGCTCTGTCGCACGCTGGGTATGTACATAGTCAACGGTAGGCTTCGAGGGGACTCCTATGGTAGGTACACCTATACACCTCTTGGCAGTAGTACTGTAGACTACATTATCACTGACCTCAACCCAGAATCTCTCAGAGAGTTCACAGTCAGTCCACTGACACCCTTATCAGACCACAGCAACATCACAGTCTACTTGAACAGAGCAATTCTCAATCATGAGGCATCAAAGCCAAAAGAACTGAGTAATATTAAGAAATGGCAACAACAAATTCAATCCCTTTTAGACAACTTCCTGGACAAAACGTTTCACTGTAATAGCGAAGGTGTAAACTTGGCAGTAGAAAACCTAAACAGTATATTTGACCTCTCAGCTTCCCTATCAAATATAAACATTTCAAGCAGACATCTTAAGAAAATTAACAACAATGACAAATGGTTTGATGAAGAATGGAAAAACCAAAAAAAAAATAATGTAGAAACCTGTCCAACCAAAGTCTACGCCTTCACTATGGTGAATCACTAAAACAATACAGAAATACACTACGGAAAAAGAAGGAACAGCACGTCAGAAATCAGCTCAATGCAATTGAAGAATCTATAGACTCTAACCACTTCTGGGAAAATTGGAAAACTCTAAACAAACAATACAAAGAGTTATCTATCCAAATTAGAGCTGTGTGGGTAAACCACTTCTCCAATCGTTTTGCCTCTATAACAAATAACAAACAGCAAAATGATCAAATACAAAATCTTATCCAGCGCCGACATTGGTACCCCAGGTCATCTTAGGTTTCAGTACATACAGTCGGGAGGAACTACTGAATATAAGAGCAACGTCAACTCACCATCAGTACGACCAGGAATATGACTTTCCCGAAGCGGATCCTGTGTTCTGCCTGTCACCCAGGACAACGGGGAATGGATCCCAGCGACCCAAAACAATGACGTCGTAAAAGAGGGAAACGAAGCGGTCTTCTGGTCAGACTCCGGAGACGGGCACATCGTGCACCACTCCCTAGCATACTACTCACCAATGTCCAGTCTCTTGACAACAAGGTTGATGAAATCCGAGCAAGGGTAGCATTCCAGAGGGACATCAGAGACTAACGTTCTTTGCTTCACGGAAACATGGCTCACTCGAGAGACGCTAACGGAATCGGTGCAGCCAGCTGGTTTCTCCACGCATCGCGCCGACAGAAACAAACATCTTTCTGGTAAGAAGAGGGGCGGGGGTGTATGTCTTATGATTAACGAGACGTGGTGTGGTCACAACAACATACAGGAACTCAAGTCCTTCTGTTCACCTGATTTAGAATTCCTCACAATCAAATGTCGACCGCATTATCGACCAAGGGAATTCTCTTTGATTATAATCACAGCCGTATATATTCCCCCCCAAGCAGACACTTCGATGGCTCTGAACTAACTTTATTTGACTCTTTACAAACTGGAAACCACATATCCTGAGGCTGCATTCATTGTAGCTGGGGATTTTAACAAGGCTAATCTGAAAACAAGACTCCCTAAATTGTATCAGCATATCGATTGCGCAACCAGGGCTGGTAAAACCTTGGATCATTGCTATTCTAACTTCCACGACGCATATAAGGCCCTCCCCCGCCCTCCTTTCTGGAAAAGCTGACCACGACTCCATTTTGTTGCTCCCTGCCTACAGACAGAAGGTAAAACAAGAAGCTCCCGCGCTGAGGTCTGTTCAACGCTGGTCCGACCAATCTGATTCCACGCTCCAAGACAGCTTCCATCACGTGGACTGGGATATGTTCCGCACTGCGTCCAACAACAACATTGACGAATACGCTGATTCGGTGTGCGAGTTCATTAGAACGTGCATTGAAGATGTCGTTCCCATAGCAACGATTAAAACATTCCCAAACCAGAAACCGTGGATTGATGGCAGCATTCGCGTGAAACTGAAAGCGCGAACCACTGCTTTGAACCAGGGCAAGGTGACCGGAAACATGACCGAATACAAACAGTGCAGCTATTCCCTCCGCAAGGCAATCAAACAAGCGAAGCGTCAGTATAGAGAAAAAGTAGAGTCACAATTCAACGGCTCAGACACAAGAGGTATGTGGCAGGGTCTACAGTCAATCACGGATTACAAAAAGAAAACCAGCCCCGTCGCGGACCAGGATGTCTTGCTCCCAGGCAGACTAAATAACTATTTTGCCCGCTTTGAGGACAATACAGTGCCACTGACACGGCCCGCAACCACAACATGCGGACTCTCCTTCACTGCAGCCGAGGTGAGTAAAACATTTAAACGTGTTAACCATCGCAGGGCTGCAGTCCCAGACGGCATCCCCAGCCGCGTCCTCAGAGCATGCGCAGACCAGCTGGCTGGTGTGTTTACGGACATACTCAATCAATCCCTATACCAGTCTGCTGTTCCCACATGCTTCAAGAGGGCCACCATTGTTCCTGTTCCCAAGAAAGCTAAGGTAACTGAGCTAAATGACTACCGCCCCGCAGCACTCACTTCCGTCATCATGAAGTGCTTTGAGAGACTAGTCAAGGACCATATCACCTCCATCCTACCTGACACCCTAGACCCACTCCAATTTGCTTCCCGCCCAAATAGGTCCACAGACGATGCAATCTCAACCACACTGCACACTGCCCTAACCCATCTGGACAAGAGGAATACCTATGTGAGAATGCTGTTCATCGACTACAGCTCAGCATTTAACACCATAGTACCCTCCAAACTCGTCATCAAGCTCGAGACCCTGGGTCTCGACCCCGCCCTGTGCAACTGGGTACTGGACTTCCTGACGGGCCGCCCCCAGGTGGTGAGGGTAGGTAACAACATCTCCACCCCGCTGATCCTCAACACTGGGGCCCCACAAGGGTGCGTTCTGAGCCCTCTCCTGTACTCCCTGTTCACCCACGACTGCGTGGCCACGCACGCCTCCAACCCAGTCATCAAGTTTGCAGACGACACTACCACCCCGCTATCATCCAGAAGGCGAGGTCAGTACAGGTGCATCAAAGCTGGGACCGAGAGACTGAAAAACAGCTTCTATCTCAAGGCCATCAGACTGTTAAACAGCCACCACTAACATTGAGTGGCTGCTG
This sequence comes from Oncorhynchus nerka, assembly GCF_034236695.1. Taxonomy (NCBI): domain Eukaryota; kingdom Metazoa; phylum Chordata; class Actinopteri; order Salmoniformes; family Salmonidae; genus Oncorhynchus; species Oncorhynchus nerka. Next base: position 86,545,276 of record NC_088398.1, read on the forward strand.
CCAACACACTGACTCAACTCCAGCCACTTTAATAATGGGAATTGATAGAAATTGATGTAAAATATATCACTAGCCACTTTAAACAATGCTACTTAATATAATGTTTACATAACCTACATTATTCATCTCATGTGTATATGTATATACTGTACTCTATCTACTGCATCTTTATGTAATACATGTATCACTAGCCACTTTAACTATGCCACTTTGTTTACATACTCATCTCATATGTATATACTGTACTCGATACCATCTACTGTATCTTGCCTATGCCGTTCTGTACCATCACTCATTCATATATCTTTATGTACATATTCTTTATCCCTTTACACTTGTGTGTATAAGGTAGTAGTTTTGGAATTGTTAGGTTAGATTACTCGTTGGTTATTACTGCATTGTCGGAACTAGAAGCACAAGCATTTCGCTACACTCGCATTAACATCTGCTAAGCATGTGTATGTGACAAATACATTTGATTTGATTTGATTTGAATCGACTATTAAAGACGACCAGAACCCACTGGATTCTCCAATTACCTTGAATGAGCTACAGGACAAAATACAAACCCTCCAACCCAAAAAGGCCTGTGGTGTTGATGGTATCCTAAATTAAATGATAGAATATACAGACAACAAATTCCACCTGGCTATACTTCAACTCTTTAACATCATCCTCAGATCTGGCATCTTCCCGAATATTTGGAACCAAGGACTGATCACCCCAATCTATAAAAGTGGAGACAAATCTGACCCCAATAACTACCGTGGGAAATGTGTCAACAGCAACCTTGGGAAACAACTCTGCATTATCATTAACAGCAGACTCGTACATTTCCTCAGTGAAAACAATGTACTGAGCAAATGTCAAATTGGCATTTTACCAAATTACCGTACGACAGTGTCACGCCCTGACCTTAGTTATCTTTGCTTTGTTTATTATTTTGGTTAGGTCAGTGTGTGACTAGGGTGGGTATGTTAGTTTTTGTATTGTCTAGGGCTTTTGTATATCTAGGTATTTGTATGTCTATGTGAAGTTGCCTGTCAGCACTTGTTTACTATACTGGCTTCACGGTTGTTTTTGTTGTTTTTGTTCATTTTTTCAGTGTTCATTCGTCTAATAAAAGAGAATGTATGCATACCACGCTGCGCCTTGGTCTCCTCCTTACGACGACAGAAGAACCCACCATAAAAGGACCAACAGCGTGCTAAAAAGGAGTGGACATCCTGGACCCGGGAGAAAGATGAGTGGGAGACAACCTGGGAGGAGGAAGACAGGTGGTCGGTCGACCCAGGGAGAGTGCCAGAGCCTGGGAAGGCTTTAATATGGAGTTGGCCCCCCCTTTGCTGCTATAACAGCCTCCATCCACTCTTCTGGGAAGGCTTTAATATGGAGTTGGCCCCCCTTTGCTGCTATAACAGCCTCCACTCTTCTGGGAAGGCTTTAATATGGAGTTGGTCCCCCCTTTGCTGCTATAACAGCCTCCACTCTTCTGGGAAGGCTTTAATATGGAGTTGGTCCCCCCTTTGCTGCTATAACAGCCTCCACTCCTCTGGGAAGGCTTTAATATGGAGTTGGTCCCCCCTTTGCTGCTATAACAGCCTCCACTCTTCTGGGAAGGCTTTCCACTAGATGTTGGAACATTGCTGCTATAACAGTCTCCACTCTTCTGGCAAGGCTTTCCACTAGATGTTGGAACATTGCTGCTATAACAGCCTCCACTCTTCTGGGAAGGCTTTCCACTAGGTGTTGGAACATTGCTGCTATAACAGCCTCCACTCTTCTGGGAAGGCTTTCCACTAGATGTAGGAACATTGCTGCTATAACAGCCTCCACTCTTCTGGGAAGGCTTTCCACTAGATGTAGGAACATTGCTGCTATAACAGCCTCCACTCTTCTGGGAAGGCTTTCCAATAGATGTTGGAACATTGCTGCGGGGACTTCCATTCAGTCACAAGAGCATTAGTGAGGTCGGGCACTGATTAGCGATTAGGCCTGGCTCGCAGTCAGGACTCTATGCAGGCCAATCTAGTTCTTCCACACCGATCTCGACAAACCATTTCTGTATGTATCTCGCTTTGTGCACGGGGGCATTGTCATGCTGAAACAGTGAAAGGGCCTTGCCACAACGTTGGAAGCAAATGATCATATGGTAGAAACAGGAGCTGTCACTGAGCAGGGCAGGGACTCAGGAGGAATGACTATGGTAGAAACAGGACCTGTCACTGAGCAGGGCAGGGACTCAGGGAGAATGACTATGGTAGAAACAGGACCTGTCACTGAGCAGGGCAGGGACTCAGGGGGAATGACTAAGGTAGAAACAGGACCTGTCACTGAGGAGGGCAGGGACTCAGGGAGAATGACTATGGTAGAAACAGGACCTGTTACTGGGCAGGGCAGGGACTCAGGGAGAATGACTATGGTAGAAACAGGACCTGTCACTGGGCAGGGACTCAGGGAGAATGACTATGGTAGAAACAGGACCTGTCACTGAGCAGGGACTCAGGGAGAATGACTATGGTAGAAACAGGACCTGTCACTGAGCAGGGCAGGGACTCAGGGAGAATGACTATGGTAGAAACAGGACCTGTCACTGAGCAGGGACTCAGGGAGAATGACTATGGTAGAAACAGGACCTGTCACTGAGTAGGGACTCAGGGAGAATGACTATGGTAGAAACAGGACCTGTCACTGTGCAGGGACTCAGGGAGAATGACTATGGTAGAAACAGGACCTGTCACTGAGCAGGGACTCAGGTAGAATGACTATGGTAGAAACAGGACCTGTCACTGAGCAGGGACTCAGGGAGAATGACTATGGTAGAAACAGGACCTGTTACTGGGCAGGGACTCAGGGAGAATGACTATGGTAGAAACAGGACCTGTTACTGGGCAGGGCAGGGACTCAGGGAGAATGACTATGGTAGAAACAGGACCTGTCACTGAGCAGGGCAGGGAATCAGGAGGAATGACTATGGTAGAAACAGGACCTGTCACTGAGCAGGGACTCAGGGAGAATGACTATGGTAGAAACAGGACCTGTCACTGAGCAGGGACTCAGGGAGAATGACTATGGTAGAAACAGGACCTGTCACTGAGCAGGGACTCAGGGAGAATGACTATGGTAGAAACAGGACCTGTTACTGGGCAGGGCAGGGACTCAGGGAGAATGACTATGGTAGAAACAGGACCTGTCACTGAGTAGGGACTCAGGGAGAATGACTATGGTAGAAACAGGACCTGTCACTGTGCAGGGACTCAGGGAGAATGACTATGGTAGAAACAGGACCTTTCACTGAGCAGGGACTCAGGTAGAATGACTATGGTAGAAACAGGACCTGTCACTGAGCAGGGACTCAGGGAGAATGACTATGGTAGAAACAGGACCTGTTACTGGGCAGGGCAGGGACTCAGGGAGAATGACTATGGTAGAAACAGGACCTGTCACTGAGCAGGGAATCAGGGAGAATGACTATGGTAGAAACAGGACCTGTCACTGAGCAGGGACTCAGGGAGAATGACTATGGTAGAAACAGGACCTGTTACTGGGCAGGGCAGGGACTCAGGGAGAATGACTATGGTAGAAACAGGACCTGTCACTGGGCAGGGCAGGGACTCAGGGAGAATGACTATGGTAGAAACAGGACCTGTTACTGAGCAGGGCAGGGACTCAGGAGGAATGACTATGGTAGAAACAGGACCTGTTACTGGGCAGGGCAGGGACTCAGGGAGAATGACTATGGTAGAAACAGGACCTGTCACTGAGCAGGGACTCAGGAGGAATGACTATGGTAGAAACAGGACCTGTCACTGAGCAGGGCAGGGACTCAGGGAGAATGACTATGGTAGAAACAGGACCTGTTACTGGGCAGGGCAGGGACTCAGGGAGAATGACTATGGTAGAAACAGGACCTGTCACTGAGCAGGGCAGGGACTCAGGGAGAATGACTATGGTAGAAACAGGACCTGTCACTGAGCAGGGCAGGGACTCAGGGAGAATGACTATGGTAGAAACAGGACCTGTCACTGAGCAGGGACTCAGGTAGAATGACTATGGTAGAAACAGGACCTGTCACTGAGCAGGGACTCAGGGAGAATGACTATGGTAGAAACAGGACCTGTTACTGGGCAGGGACTCAGGGAGAATGACTATGGTAGAAACAGGACCTGTTACTGGGCAGGGCAGGGACTCAGGGAGAATGACTATGGTAGAAACAGGACCTGTCACTGAGCAGGGCAGGGACTCAGGAGGAATGACTATGGTAGAAACAGGACCTGTCACTGAGCAGGGACTCAGGGAGAATGACTATGGTAGAAACAGGACCTGTCACTGAGCAGGGCAGGGACTCAGGAGGAATGACTATGGTAGAAACAGGACCTGTCACTGAGCAGGGCAGGGACTCAGGGAGAATGACTATGGTAGAAACGGGAACTGTTACTGAGCAGGGCAGGGACTCAGGGAGAATGACGATGGTAGAAACAGGACCTGTCACTGTGCAGGGACTCAGGGAGAATGACTATGGTAGAAACGGGAACTGTCACTGAGCAGGGCAGGGACTCAGGGGAATGACTATAGTAGAAACAGGACCTGTCACTGTGCAGGGACTCAGGGAGAATGACTGTGGTAGAAACAGGACCTGTCACTGAGCAGGGACTCAGGTAGAATGACTATGGTAGAAACAGGACCTGTCACTGTGCAGGGACTCAGGGAGAATGACTATGGTAGAAACGGGACCTGTTACTGAGCAGGGCAGGGACTCAGGGAGAATGACTATGGTAGAAACAGGACCTGTCACTGAGCAGGGACTCAGGGAGAATGACTATGGTAGAAACAGGACCTGTCACTGAGCAGGGACTCAGGGAGAATGACTATGGTAGAAACAGGACCTGTCACTGGGCAGGGCAGGGACTCAGGGGGAATGACTATGGTAGAAACAGGACCTGTTACTGGGCAGGGACTCAGGGAGAATGACTATGGTAGAAACAGGACCTGTCACTGAGCAGGGCAGGGACTCAGGGAGAATGACTATGGTAGAAACAGGACCTGTCACTGAGCAGGGCAGGGACTCAGGAGGAATGACTATGGTAGAAACAGGACCTGTCACTGAGCAGGGCAGGGACTCAGGGAGAATGACTATGGTAGAAACAGGACCTGTCACTGGGCAGGGACTCAGGGAGAATGACTAAGGTAGAAACAGGACCTGTCACTGAGCAGGGACTCAGGGAGAATGACTATGGTAGAAACAGGACCTGTCACTGGGCAGGGCAGGGAATCAGGAGGAATGACTATGGTAGAAACAGGACCTGTCACTGAGCAGGGACTCAGGGAGAATGACTATGGTAGAAACAGGACCTGTCACTGAGCAGGGACTCAGGGAGAATGACTATGGTAGAAACAGGACCTGTTACTGGGCAGGGACTCAGGGAGAATGACTATGGTAGAAACAGGACCTGTTACTGGGCAGGGCAGGGACTCAGGGAGAATGACTATGGTAGAAACAGGACCTGTCACTGAGCAGGGCAGGGACTCAGGAGGAATGACTATGGTAGAAACAGGACCTGTCACTGAGCAGGGACTCAGGGAGAATGACTATGGTAGAAACAGGACCTGTCACTGAGCAGGGACTCAGGGAGAATGACTATGGTAGAAACAGGACCTGTCACTGAGCAGGGACTCAGGGAGAATGACTATGGTAGAAACAGGACCTGTTACTGGGCAGGGCAGGGACTCAGGGAGAATGACTATGGTAGAAACAGGACCTGTCACTGAGAGGGACTCAGGAGAATGACTATGGTAGAAACAGGACCTGTCACTGTGCAGGGACTCAGGGAGAATGACTATGGTAGAAACAGGACCTGTCACTGAGCAGGGACTCAGGAGAATGACTATGGTAGAAACAGGACCTGTCAGGGACTCTAGAATGACTATGGTAGAAACAGGGACTCAGGGACTCAGGGAGAATGACTATGGTAGAAACAGGACCTTTCACTGAGCAGGGACTCAGGTAGAATGACTATGGTAGAAACAGGACCTGTCACTGAGCAGGGACTCAGGGAGAATGACTATGGTAGAAACAGGACCTGTTACTGGGCAGGGCAGGGACTCAGGAGAATGACTATGGTAGAAACAGGACCTGTCACTGAGCAGGACTCAGGAGAATGACTATGGTAGAAACAGGACCTGTCACTGAGCAGGGACTCAGGAGAATGACTATGGTAGAAACAGGACCTGTTACTGGGCAGGGCAGGGACTCAGGAGAATGACTATGGTAGAAACAGGACCTGTCACTGGGCAGGGCAGGGACTCAGGGAGAATGACTATGGTAGAAACAGGACCTGTTACTGAGCAGGGCAGGGACTCAGGAGGAATGACTATGGTAGAAACAGGACCTGTTACTGGGCAGGGCAGGGACTCAGGAGAATGACTGGTAGAAACAGGACCTGTCACTGAGCAGGGACTCAGGAGGAATGACTATGGTAGAAACAGGACCTGTCACTGAGCAGGGCAGGGACTCAGGGAGAATGACTATGGTAGAAACAGGACCTGTTACTGGGCAGGGCAGGGACTCAGGGAGAATGACTATGGTAGAAACAGGACCTGTCACTGAGCAGGGTAGGGACTCAGGGAGAATGACTATGGTAGAAACAGGACCTGTCACTGAGCAGGGCAGGGACTCAGGGAGAATGACTATGGTAGAAACAGGACCTGTCACTGAGCAGGGACTCAGGTAGAATGACTATGGTAGAAACAGGACCTGTCACTGAGCAGGGACTCAGGGAGAATGACTATGGTAGAAACAGGACCTGTTACTGGGCAGGGACTCAGGAGAATGACTATGGTAGAAACAGGACCTGTTACTGGGCAGGGCAGGGACTCAGGAGAATGACTATGGTAGAAACAGGACCTGTCACTGAGCAGGGCAGGGACTCAGGAGGAATGACTATGGTAGAAACAGGACCTGTCACTGAGCAGGGACTCAGGGAGAATGACTATGGTAGAAACAGGACCTGTCACTGAGCAGGGCAGGGACTCAGGAGGAATGACTATGGTAGAAACAGGACCTGTCACTGAGCAGGGCAGGGACTCAGGGAGAATGACTATGGTAGAAACGGGAACTGTTACTGAGCAGGGCAGGGACTCAGGGAGAATGACGATGGTAGAAACAGGACCTGTCACTGTGCAGGGACTCAGGGAGAATGACTATGGTAGAAACGGGAACTGTCACTGAGCAGGGCAGGGACTCAGGGGGAATGACTATGGTAGAAACAGGACCTGTCACTGTGCAGGGACTCAGGGAGAATGACTGTGGTAGAAACAGGACCTGTCACTGTGCAGGGACTCAGGGAGAATGACTATGGTAGAAACAGGACCTGTCACTGAGCAGGGACTCAGGTAGAATGACTATGGTAGAAACAGGACCTGTCACTGTGCAGGGACTCAGGGAGAATGACTATGGTAGAAACAGGACCTGTTACTGAGCAGGGCAGGGACTCAGGGAGAATGACTATGGTAGAAACAGGACCTGTCACTGAGCAGGGACTCAGGGAGAATGACTATGGTAGAAACAGGACCTGTCACTGAGCAGGGACTCAGGGAGAATGACTATGGTAGAAACAGGACCTGTCACTGGGCAGGGCAGGGACTCAGGGGGAATGACTATGGTAGAAACAGGACCTGTTACTGGGCAGGGACTCAGGGAGAATGACTATGGTAGAAACAGGACCTGTCACTGAGCAGGGCAGGGACTCAGGGAGAATGACTATGGTAGAAACAGGACCTGTCACTGAGCAGGGCAGGGACTCAGGAGGAATGACTATGGTAGAAACAGGACCTGTCACTGAGCAGGGCAGGGACTCAGGGAGAATGACTATGGTAGAAACAGGACCTGTCACTGGGCAGGGACTCAGGGAGAATGACTAAGGTAGAAACAGGACCTGTCACTGAGCAGGGACTCAGGGAGAATGACTATGGTAGAAACAGGACCTGTCACTGGGCAGGGCAGGGAATCAGGAGGAATGACTATGGTAGAAACAGGACCTGTCACTGAGCAGGGACTCAGGGAGAATGACTATGGTAGAAACAGGACCTGTCACTGAGCAGGGACTCAGGGAGAATGACTATGGTAGAAACAGGACCTGTTACTGGGCAGGGACTCAGGGAGAATGACTATGGTAGAAACAGGACCTGTTACTGGGCAGGGCAGGGACTCAGGGAGAATGACTATGGTAGAAACAGGAAATGTCACTGAGCAGGGCAGGGACTCAGGAGGAATGACTATGGTAGAAACAGGACCTGTCACTGAGCAGGGACTCAGGGAGAATGACTATGGTAGAAACAGGACCTGTTACTGGGCAGGGCAGGGACTCAGGGAGAATGACTATGGTAGAAACAGGACCTGTCACTGAGCAGGGACTCAGGAGAATGACTGGTAGAAACAGGGACTCAGGGACTCAGGAGAATGACTATGGTAGAAACAGGACCTGTCACTGAGCAGGGCAGGGACTCAGGAGGAATGACTATGGTAGAAACAGGACCTGTCACTGAGCAGGGACTCAGGGAGAATGACTATGGTAGAAACAGGACCTGTCACTGAGCAGGGCAGGGACTCAGGAGGAATGACTATGGTAGAAACAGGACCTGTCACTGAGCAGGGCAGGGACTCAGGGAGAATGACTATGGTAGAAACAGGACCTGTTACTGAGCAGGGACTCAGGTAGAATGACTATGGTAGAAACAGGACCTGTCACTGTGCAGGGACTCAGGGAGAATGACTATGGTAGAAACGGGACCTGTTACTGAGCAGGGCAGGGACTCAGGGAGAATGACTATGGTAGAAACAGGACCTGTCACTGAGCAGGGACTCAGGGAGAATGACTATGGTAGAAACAGGACCTGTCACTGAGCAGGGACTCAGGGAGAATGACTATGGTAGAAACAGGGTCACTCAGGGACTCAGGGGAATGACTATGGTAGAAACAGGACCTGTTACTGGGCAGGGACTCAGGGAGAATGACTATGGTAGAAACAGGACCTGTCACTGAGCAGGGCAGGGACTCAGGGAGAATGACTATGGTAGAAACAGGACCTGTCACTGGGCAGGGCAGGGACTCAGGAGGAATGACTATGGTAGAAACAGGACCTGTCACTGAGCAGGGCAGGGACTCAGGGAGAATGACTATGGTAGCAGGGTCACTCAGGACTCAGGAGAATGACTATGGTAGAAACAGGACCTGTCACTGAGCAGGGACTCAGGGAGAATGACTATGGTAGAAACAGGACCTGTCACTGAGCAGGGCAGGGACTCAGGAGGAATGACTATGGTAGAAACAGGACCTGTCACTGAGCAGGGCAGGGACTCAGGGAGAATGACTATGGTAGAAACAGGACCTGTCACTGAGCAGGGCAGGGACTCAGGGAGAATGACTATGGTAGAAACAGGACCTGTCACTGGGCAGGGACTCAGGGAGAATGACTAAGGTAGAAACAGGACCTGTCACTGGGCAGGGCAGGGACTCAGGGAGAATGACTATGGTAGAAACAGGACCTGTTACTGAGCAGGGCAGGGAATCAGGAGGAATGACTATGGTAGAAACAGGACCTGTCACTGAGCAGGGCAGGGACTCAGGGAGAATGACTATGGTAGAAACAGGACCTGTTACTGAGCAGGGCAGGGACTCAGGGGGAATGACTATGGTAGAAACAGGACCTGTTACTGGGCAGGGCAGGGACTCAGGGAGAATGACTATGGTAGAAACAGGACCTGTCACTGAGCAGGGACTCAGGGAGGACTAGAAACAGGACCTGTCACTGAGCAGGGACTCAGGGAGAATGACTATGGTAGAAACAGGACCTGTTACTGGGCAGGGACTCAGGGAGAATGACTATGGTAGAAACAGGACCTGTTACTGGGCAGGGCAGGGACTCAGGGAGAATGACTATGGTAGAAACAGGAAATGTCACTGAGCAGGGCAGGGACTCAGGAGGAATGACTATGGTAGAAACAGGACCTGTCACTGAGCAGGGACTCAGGGAGAATGACTATGGTAGAAACAGGACCTGTCACTGAGCAGGGACTCAGGGAGAATGACTATGGTAGAAACAGGACCTGTTACTGGGCAGGGCAGGGACTCAGGGAGAATGACTATGGTAGAAACAGGACCTGTCACTGGGCAGGGCAGGGACTCAGGGAGAATGACTATGGTAGAAACATGACCTGTTACTGAGCAGGGCAGGGACTCAGGAGGAATGACTATGGTAGAAACAGGACCTGTCACTGTGCAGGGACTCAGGGAGAATGACTATGGTAGAAACAGGACCTGTCACTGAGCAGGGACTCAGGAGGAATGACTATGGTAGAAACAGGACGTGTCACTGAGCAGGGACTCAGGGAGAATGACTATGGTAGAAACAGGACCTGTCACTGAGCCGGGCAGGGACTCAGGAGGAATGACTATGGTAGAAACAGGACCTGTCACTGAGCAGGGCAGGGACTCAGGGAGAATGACTATGGTAGAAACAGGACCTGTCACTGAGCAGGGACTCAGGGAGAATGACTATGGTAGAAACAGGACCTGTCACTGAGCAGGGACTCAGGGAGAATGACTATGGTAGAAACAGGACCTGTTACTGGGCAGGGCAGGGACTCAGGGAGAATGACTATGGTAGAAACAGGACCTGTCACTGAGCAGGGCAGGGACTCAGGAGGAATGACTATGGTAGAAACAGGACCTGTCACTGAGCAGGGACTCAGGTAGAATGACTATGGTAGAAACAGGACCTGTCACTGAGCAGGGACTCAGGGAGAATGACTATGGTAGAAACAGGACCTGTTACTGGGCAGGGACTCAGGGAGAATGACTATGGTAGAAACAGGACCTGTTACTGGGCAGGGCAGGGACTCAGGGAGAATGACTATGGTAGAAACAGGACCTGTCACTGAGCAGGGCAGGGACTCAGGAGGAATGACTATGGTAGAAACAGGACCTGTCACTGAGCAGGGACTCAGGGAGAATGACTATGGTAGAAACAGGACCTGTCACTGAGCAGGGCAGGGACTCAGGAGGAATGACTATGGTAGAAACAGGACCTGTCACTGAGCAGGGCAGGGACTCAGGGAGAATGACTATGGTAGAAACGGGAACTGTTACTGAGCAGGGCAGGGACTCAGGGAGAATGACGATGGTAGAAACAGGACCTGTCACTGTGCAGGGACTCAGGGAGAATGACTATGGTAGAAACGGGAACTGTCACTGAGCAGGGCAGGGACTCAGGGGGAATGACTATGGTAGAAACAGGACCTGTCACTGTGCAGGGACTCAGGGAGAATGACTGTGGTAGAAACAGGACCTGTCACTGTGCAGGGACTCAGGGAGAATGACTATGGTAGAAACAGGACCTGTCACTGAGCAGGGACTCAGGTAGAATGACTATGGTAGAAACAGGACCTGTCACTGTGCAGGGACTCAGGGAGAATGACTATGGTAGAAACGGGACCTGTTACTGAGCAGGGCAGGGACTCAGGGAGAATGACTATGGTAGAAACAGGACCTGTCACTGGGCAGGGCAGGGACTCAGGGAGAATGACTATGGTAGAAACATGACCTGTTACTGAGCAGGGCAGGGACTCAGGAGGAATGACTATGGTAGAAACAGGACCTGTTACTGGGCAGGGCAGGGACTCAGGGAGAATGACTATGGTAGAAACAGGACCTGTCACTGAGCAGGGACTCAGGGAGAATGACTATGGTAGAAACAGGACCTGTCACTGAGCAGGGCAGGGACTCAGGAGGAATGACTATGGTAGAAACAGGACCTGTCACTGAGCAGGGCAGGGACTCAGGGAGAATGACTATGGTAGAAACAGGACCTGTCACTGGGCAGGGCAGGGACTCAGGGGGAATGACTAAGGTAGAAACAGGACCTGTCACTGGGCAGGGACTCAGGGGGAATGACTAAGGTAGAAACAGGACCTGTCACTGGGCAGGGCAGGGACTCAGGGAGAATGACTATGGTAGAAACAGGACCTGTTACTGAGCAGGGCAGGGACTCAGGAGGAATGACTATGGTAGAAACAGGACCTGTCACTGGGCAGGGCAGGGACTCAGGGAGAATGACTATGGTAGAAACAGGACCTGTCACTGAGCAGGGCAGGGACTCAGGAGGAATGACTATGGTAGAAACAGGACCTGTCACTGAGCAGGGACTCAGGTAGAATGACTATGGTAGAAACAGGACCTGTCACTGAGCAGGGACTCAGGAGAATGACTATGGTAGAAACAGGACCTGTTACTGGGCAGGACTCAGGAGAATGACTATGGTAGAAACAGGACCTGTTACTGGGCAGGGCAGGGACTCAGGGAGAATGACTATGGTAGAAACAGGACCTGTCACTGAGCAGGGCAGGGACTCAGGAGGAATGACTATGGTAGAAACAGGACCTGTCACTGAGCAGGGACTCAGGGAGAATGACTATGGTAGAAACAGGACCTGTCACTGAGCAGGGCAGGGACTCAGGAGGAATGACTATGGTAGAAACAGGACCTGTCACTGAGCAGGGCAGGGACTCAGGGAGAATGACTATGGTAGAAACGGGAACTGTTACTGAGCAGGGCAGGGACTCAGGGAGAATGACGATGGTAGAAACAGGACCTGTCACTGTGCAGGGACTCAGGGAGAATGACTATGGTAGAAACGGGAACTGTCACTGAGCAGGGCAGGGACTCAGGGGGAATGACTATGGTAGAAACAGGACCTGTCACTGTGCAGGGACTCAGGGAGAATGACTGTGGTAGAAACAGGACCTGTCACTGTGCAGGGACTCAGGGAGAATGACTATGGTAGAAACAGGACCTGTCACTGAGCAGGGACTCAGGTAGAATGACTATGGTAGAAACAGGACCTGTCACTGTGCAGGGACTCAGGGAGAATGACTATGGTAGAAACGGGACCTGTTACTGAGCAGGGCAGGGACTCAGGGAGAATGACTATGGTAGAAACAGGACCTGTCACTGAGCAGGGACTCAGGGAGAATGACTATGGTAGAAACAGGACCTGTCACTGAGCAGGGACTCAGGGAGAATGACTATGGTAGAAACAGGACCTGTCACTGGGCAGGGCAGGGACTCAGGGGGAATGACTATGGTAGAAACAGGACCTGTTACTGGGCAGGGACTCAGGGAGAATGACTATGGTAGAAACAGGACCTGTCACTGAGCAGGGCAGGGACTCAGGGAGAATGACTATGGTAGAAACAGGACCTGTCACTGAGCAGGGCAGGGACTCAGGAGGAATGACTATGGTAGAAACAGGACCTGTCACTGAGCAGGGCAGGGACTCAGGGAGAATGACTATGGTAGAAACAGGACCTGTCACTGGGCAGGGCAGGGACTCAGGGGGAATGACTAAGGTAGAAACAGGACCTGTCACTGGGCAGGGACTCAGGGAGAATGACTAAGGTAGAAACAGGACCTGTCACTGAGCAGGGCAGGGACTCAGGGAGAATGACTATGGTAGAAACAGGACCTGTCACTGGGCAGGGCAGGGACTCAGGGGGAATGACTATGGTAGAAACAGGACCTGTTACTGGGCAGGGCAGGGACTCAGGGAGAATGACTATGGTAGAAACAGGACCTGTCACTGAGCAGGGACTCAGGGAGAATGACTATGGTAGAAACAGGACCTGTCACTGAGCAGGGACTCAGGGAGAATGACTATGGTAGAAACAGGACCTGTTACTGGGCAGGGACTCAGGGAGAATGACTATGGTAGAAACAGGACCTGTTACTGGGCAGGGCAGGGACTCAGGGAGAATGACTATGGTAGAAACAGGAAATGTCACTGAGCAGGGCAGGGACTCAGGAGGAATGACTATGGTAGAAACAGGACCTGTCACTGAGCAGGGACTCAGGGAGAATGACTATGGTAGAAACAGGACCTGTCACTGAGCAGGGACTCAGGGAGAATGACTATGGTAGAAACAGGACCTGTTACTGGGCAGGGCAGGGACTCAGGGAGAATGACTATGGTAGAAACAGGAAATGTCACTGAGCAGGGCAGGGACTCAGGAGGAATGACTATGGTAGAAACAGGACCTGTCACTGGGCAGGGCAGGAGAATGACTATGGTAGAAACAGGGGACTGAGCAGGGACTCAGGGAGAATGACTATGGTAGAAACAGGACCTGTCACTGAGCAGGGCAGGGACTCAGGAGGAATGACTATGGTTGAAACAGGACCTGTCACTGAGCAGGGCAGGGACTCAGGGAGAATGACTATGGTAGAAACAGGACCTGTCACTGGGCAGGGCAGGGACTCAGGGGGAATGACTAAGGTAGAAACAGGACCTGTCACTGGGCAGGGACTCAGGGGGAATGACTAAGGTAGAAACAGGACCTGTCACTGGGCAGGGCAGGGACTCAGGGAGAATGACTATGGTAGAAACAGGACCTGTTACTGAGCAGGGCAGGGACTCAGGAGGAATGACTATGGTAGAAACAGGACCTGTCACTGGGCAGGGCAGGGACTCAGGGAGAATGACTATGGTAGAAACGGGAACTGTTACTGAGCAGGGCAGGGACTCAGGGAGAATGACTATGGTAGAAACAGGACCTGTCACTGAGCAGGGACTCAGGAGGAATGACTATGGTAGAAACAGGACCTGTCACTGAGCAGGGCAGGGACTCAGGGAGAATGACTATGGTAGAAACAGGACCTGTTACTGGGCAGGGCAGGGACTCAGGGAGAATGACTATGGTAGAAACAGGACCTGTCACTGAGCAGGGACTCAGGAGGAATGACTATGGTAGAAACAGGACCTGTCACTGAGCAGGGCAGGGACTCAGGGAGAATGACTATGGTAGAAACAGGACCTGTCACTGAGCAGGGCAGGGACTCAGGGAGAATGACTATGGTAGAAACAGGACCTGTTACTGGGCAGGGCAGGGACTCAGGGAGAATGACTATGGTAGAAACAGGACCTGTCACTGAGCAGGGCAGGGACTCAGGAGGAATGACTATGGTAGAAACAGGACCTGTCACTGAGCAGGGACTCAGGGAGAATGACTATGGTAGAAACAGGACCTGTCACTGAGCAGGGCAGGGACTCAGGGGGAATGACTATGGTAGAAACAGGACCTGTTACTGGGCAGGGACTCAGGGAGAATGACGATGGTAGAAACAGAACCTGTCACTGAGCAGGGCAGGGACTCAGGGAGAATGACTATGGTAGAAACAGGACCTGTCACTGAGCAGGGCAGGGACTCAGGAGGAATGACTATGGTAGAAACAGGACCTGTCACTGCAGGGCAGGGACTCAGGAGAATGACTATGGTAGAAACAGGACCTGTCACTGGGCAGGGACTCAGGGAGAATGACTGGTAGAAACAGGACCTGGGCAGGGACTCAGGAGGAATGACTATGGTAGAAAGAGGACCTGTCACTGAGCAGGGCAGGGACTCAGGGAGAATGACTATGGTAGAAACAGGACCTGTCACTGAGCAGGGCAGGGACTCAGGGAGAATGACTATGGTAGAAACAGGACCTGTCACTGAGAGGGCAGGGACTCAGGGAGAATGACTATGGTAGAAACAGGACCTGTCACTGTGCAGGGACTCAGGGAGAATGACTATGGTAGAAACAGGACCTGTCACTGAGCAGGGCAGGGACTCAGGGGGAATGACTATGGTAGAAACAGGACCTGTCACTGAGCAGGTGCAGGGACTCAGGGAGAATGACTATGGTAGAAACAGGACCTGTCACTGATGCAGGGACTGCAGGGACTCAGGGAGAATGACTATGGTAGAAACAGGACCTGTTACTGAGCAGGGCAGGGACTCAGGAGAATGACTATGGTAGAAACAGGACCTGTCACTGAGCAGGGACTCAGGGAGAATGACAGAAACAGGACCTGTCACTGAGCAGGGACTCAGAATGACTATGGTAGAAACAGGACCTGTCACTGAGCAGGGCAGGGACTCAGGGGAATGACTATGGGAAACAGGAACTGGGCAGGGACTCAGGAGAATGACTATGGTAGAAACAGGACCTGTCACTGAGCAGGGCAGGGACTCAGGAGAATGACTATGGTAGAAACAGGACCTGTCACTGAGCAGGGCAGGGACTCAGGAGGAATGACTATGGTAGAAACAGGACCTGTCACTGAGCAGGGCAGGGACTCAGGGAGAATGACTATGGTAGAAACAGGACCTGTCACTGGGCAGGGCAGGGACTCAGGGAGAATGACTATGGTAGAAACAGGACCTGTCACTGGGCAGGGACTCAGGGAGAATGACTATGGTAGAAACAGGACCTGAGCAGGGCAGGGACTCAGGGAGAATGACTATGGTAGAAACAGGACCTGTCAGGGACTCAGGGGAATGACTATGGCAGAAACAGGACCTGTTACTGGGCAGGGCAGGGACTCAGGAGAATGACTATGGTAGAAACAGGACCTGTCACTGAGCAGGGACTCAGGAGAATGACTATGGTAGAAACAGGACCTGTCACTGAGCAGGGACTCAGGAGAATGACTATGGTAGAAACAGGACCTGTTACTGGGCAGGGACTCAGGGAGAATGACTATGGTAGAAACAGGACCTGTTACTGAGCAGGGCAGGGACTCAGGGAGAATGACTATGGTAGAAACAGGAAATGTCACTGAGCAGGGCAGGGACTCAGGAGGAATGACTATGGTAGAAACAGGACCTGTCACTGAGCAGGACTCAGGAGAATGACTATGGTAGAAACAGGACCTGTCACTGAGCAGGGACTCAGGGAGAATGACTATGGTAGAAACAGGACCTGTTACTGGGCAGGGCAGGGACTCAGGGAGAATGACTATGGTAGAAACAGGAAATGTCACTGAGCAGGGCAGGGACTCAGGAGGAATGACTATGGTAGAAACAGGACCTGTCACTGAGCAGGACTCAGGGAGAATGACTATGGTAGAAACAGGTGGTCACTGAGCAGGGAATGACTATGGTAGAAACAGGACCTGTCACTGAGCAGGGCAGGGACTCAGGAGGAATGACTATGGTTGAAACAGGACCTGTCACTGAGCAGGGTTTCAGGGAGAATGACTATGGTAGAAACAGGACCTGTCACTGGGCAGGGCAGGGACTCAGGGGGAATGACTAAGGTAGAAACAGGACCTGTCACTGGGCAGGGACTCAGGGGAATGACTAAGGTAGAAACAGGACCTGTCACTGGGCAGGGCAGGGACTCAGGAGAATGACTATGGTAGAAACAGGACCTGTTACTGAGCAGGGCAGGGACTCAGGAGGAATGACTATGGTAGAAACAGGACCTGTCACTGGGCAGGGCAGGGACTCAGGGAGAATGACTATGGTAGAAACGGGAACTGTTACTGAGCAGGGCAGGGACTCAGGGAGAATGACTATGGTAGAAACAGGACCTGTCACTGAGCAGGGACTCAGGAGGAATGACTATGGTAGAAACAGGACCTGTCACTGAGCAGGGCAGGGACTCAGGGAGAATGACTATGGTAGAAACAGGACCTGTTACTGGGCAGGGCAGGGACTCAGGAGAATGACTATGGTAGAAACAGGACCTGTCACTGAGCAGGGACTCAGGAGAATGACTATGGTGTCACTGAGCAGGGCAGGGACTCAGGGAGAATGACTATGGTAGAAACAGGACCTGTCACTGAGCAGGGCAGGGACTCAGGGAGAATGACTATGGTAGAAACAGGACCTGTTACTGGGCAGGGCAGGGACTCAGGGAGAATGACTATGGTAGAAACAGGACCTGTCACTGAGCAGGGCAGGGACTCAGGAGGAATGACTATGGTAGAAACAGGACCTGTCACTGAGCAGGACTCAGGGAGAATGACTATGGTAGAAACAGGACCTGTCACTGAGCAGGGCAGGGACTCAGGGGAATGACTATGGTAGAAACAGGACCTGTTACTGGCAGGGACTCAGGAGAATGACGATGGTAGAAACAGAACCTGTCACTGAGCAGGGCAGGGACTCAGGGAGAATGACTATGGTAGAAACAGGACCTGTCACTGAGCAGGGCAGGGACTCAGGAGGAATGACTATGGTAGAAACAGGACCTGTCACTGAGCAGGGACTCAGGGAGAATGACTATGGTAGAAACAGGACCTGTCACTGGGCAGGGACTCAGGGAGAATGACTATGGTAGAAACAGGACCTGTCACTGTGCAGGGACTCAGGAGGAATGACTATGGTTGAAAGAGGACCTGTCACTGAGCAGGGCAGGGCCTCAGGGAGAATGACTATGGTAGAAACGGGACCTGTTACTGAGCAGGGCAGGGACTCAGGGGGAATGACTATGGTAGAAACAGGACCTGTTACTGGGCAGGGACTCAGGGAGAATGACGATGGTAGAAACAGAACCTGTCACTGAGCAGGGCAGGGACTCAGGGAGAATGACTATGGTAGAAACAGGACCTGTCACTGAGCAGGGCAGGGACTCAGGAGGAATGACTATGGTAGAAACAGGACCTGTCACTGAGCAGGGACTCAGGGAGAATGACTATGGTAGAAACAGGACCTGTCACTGGGCAGGGACTCAGGGAGAATGACTATGGTAGAAACAGGACCTGTCACTGTGCAGGGACTCAGGAGGAATGACTATGGTTGAAAGAGGACCTGTCACTGAGCAGGGCAGGACTCAGGAGAATGACTATGGTAGAAACAGGACCTGTCACTGAGCAGGGCAGGGACTCAGGAGAATGACTATGGTAGAAACAGGACCTGTCACTGAGCAGGGCAGGGACTCAGGAGAATGACTATGGTAGAAACAGGACCTGTCACTGGGCAGGGCAGGGACTCAGGGAGAATGACTATGGTAGAAACAGGACCTGTTACTGGGCAGGGACTCAGGAGGAATGACTATGGTAGAAACAGGACCTGTCACTGAGCAGGGCAGGGACTCAGGGAGAATGACTATGGTAGAAACAGGACCTGTCACTGAGCAGGGCAGGGACTCAGGGAGAATGACTATGGTAGAAACAGGACCTGTCACTACTCAGGGAGAATGACTATGGTAGAAACAGGACCTGTCACTGAGCAGGGACTCAGGGAGAATGACTATGGTAGAAACAGGACCTTCAGGACTCAGGGAGAATTTAGAAACAGGACCTGTCACTGTGCAGGGACTCAGGAGGAATGACTATGGTTGAAAGAGGACCTGTCACTGAGCAGGGCAGGGACTCAGGGAGAATGACTATGGTAGAAACAGGACCTGTCACTGAGCAGGGCAGGGACTCAGGGAGAATGACTATGGTAGAAACAGGACCTGTCACTGAGCAGGGCAGGGACTCAGGGAGAATGACAGAAACAACCTGTCACTGTGCAGGGACTCAGGGAGAATGACTATGGTAGAAACGGGAACTGTCACTGAGCAGGGCAGGGACTCAGGGGGAATGACTATGGTAGAAACAGGACCTGTCACTGTGCAGGGACTCAGGGAGAATGACTGTGGTAGAAACAGGACCTGTCACTGTGCAGGGACTCAGGGAGAATGACTATGGTAGAAACAGGACCTGTCACTGAGCAGGGACTCAGGT
Source organism: Oncorhynchus nerka (assembly GCF_034236695.1). NCBI lineage: Eukaryota > Metazoa > Chordata > Actinopteri > Salmoniformes > Salmonidae > Oncorhynchus > Oncorhynchus nerka. The sequence goes on from NC_088398.1 coordinate 86,564,827, forward strand.
AGAATGACTATGGTAGAAACAGGACCTGTCACTGTGCAGGGACTCAGGGAGAATGACTATGGTAGAAACGGGACCTGTTACTGAGCAGGGCAGGGACTCAGGGAGAATGACTATGGTAGAAACAGGGACCTGTCACTGAGCAGGGACTCAGGAGAATCATAGAAACAGGACCTGTCACTGAGCAGGACTCAGGGAGAATGACTATGGTAGAAACAGGACCTGTCACTGGGCAGGGCAGGGACTCAGGGGAATGACTATGGTAGAAACAGGACCTGTTACTGGGCAGGGACTCAGGGAGAATGACTATGGTAGAAACAGGACCGTCACTGAGCAGGGCAGGGACTCAGGAGAATGACTATGGTAGAAACAGGACCTGTCACTGAGCAGGGCAGGGACTCAGGAGGAATGACTATGGTAGAAACAGGACCTGTCACTGAGCAGGGCAGGGACTCAGGAGAATGACTATGGTAGAAACAGGACCTGTCACTGGGCAGGGCAGGGACCTGGGGAATCTAAGGTAGAAACAGGACCTGTCACTGGGCAGGGACTCAGGGAGAATGACTAAGGTAGAAACAGGACCTGTCACTGAGCAGGGCAGGGACTCAGGGAGAATGACTATGGTAGAAACAGGACCTGTCACTGGGCAGGCAGGGACTCAGGGGAATGACTATGGTAGAAACAGGACCTGTTACTGGGCAGGGCAGGGACTCAGGGAGAATGACTATGGTAGAAACAGGACCTGTCACTGAGCAGGACTCAGGGAGAATGACTATGGTAGAAACAGGACCTGTCACTGAGCAGGACTCAGGGAGAATGACTATGGTAGAAACAGGACCTGTTACTGGGCAGGGACTCAGGGAGAATGACTATGGTAGAAACAGGACCTGTTACTGGGCAGGGCAGGGACTCAGGGAGAATGACTATGGTAGAAACAGGAAATGTCACTGAGCAGGGCAGGGACTCAGGAGGAATGACTATGGTAGAAACAGGACCTGTCACTGAGCAGGGACTCAGGGAGAATGACTATGGTAGAAACAGGACCTGTCACTGAGCAGGACTCAGGGAGAATGACTATGGTAGAAACAGGACCTGTTACTGGGCAGGGCAGGGACTCAGGAGAATGACTATGGTAGAAACAGGAAATGTCACTGAGCAGGGCAGGGACTCAGGAGGAATGACTAGAAACAGGACCTGTCACTGAGCAGGGACTCAGGGAGAATGACTATGGTAGAAACAGGACGTGTCACTGAGCAGGGACTCAGGAGAATGACTATGGTAGAAACAGGAGGGACTCAGGAGGAATGACAGAAACAGGTCCTGTTTCACTGAGCAGGGCAGGGACTCAGGAGGAATGACTATGGTAGAAACAGGACCTGTCACTGGGCAGGGCAGGGACTCAGGGGGAATGACTAAGGTAGAAACAGGACCTGTCACTGGGCAGGGACTCAGGGGGAATGACTAAGGTAGAAACAGGACCTGTCACTGGGCAGGGCAGGGACTCAGGGAGAATGACTATGGTAGAAACAGGACCTGTTACTGAGCAGGGCAGGGACTCAGGAGGAATGACTATGGTAGAAACAGGACCTGTCACTGGGCAGGGCAGGGACTCAGGGAGAATGACTATGGTAGAAACGGGAACTGTTACTGAGCAGGGCAGGGACTCAGGGAGAATGACTATGGTAGAAACAGGACCTGTCACTGAGCAGGGACTCAGGAGGAATGACTATGGTAGAAACAGGACCTGTCACTGAGCAGGGCAGGGACTCAGGGAGAATGACTATGGTAGAAACAGGACCTGTTACTGGGCAGGGCAGGGACTCAGGGAGAATGACTATGGTAGAAACAGGACCTGTCACTGAGCAGGGACTCAGGAGGAATGACTATGGTAGAAACAGGACCTGTCACTGAGCAGGGCAGGGACTCAGGGAGAATGACTATGGTAGAAACAGGACCTGTCACTGAGCAGGGCAGGGACTCAGGGAGAATGACTATGGTAGAAACAGGACCTGTTACTGGGCAGGGCAGGGACTCAGGGAGAATGACTATGGTAGAAACAGGACCTGTCACTGAGCAGGGCAGGGACTCAGGAGGAATGACTATGGTAGAAACAGGACCTGTCACTGAGCAGGGACTCAGGGAGAATGACTATGGTAGAAACAGGACCTGTCACTGAGCAGGGCAGGGACTCAGGGGGAATGACTATGGTAGAAACAGGAAACAGGACCTGTGGTACTGTCACTGAGCAGGGCAGGGACTCAGGGAGAATGACGATGGTAGAAACAGACCTGTCACTGAGCAGGTCAGGGACTCAGGAGGAATGCAGGGCAGGGACTGAGCAGGGACTCAGGGAGAATGACTATGGTAGAAACAGGACCTGGGCAGGGACTCACTGAGCAGGGCAGGGACTCAGGAGGAATGACTATGGTAGAAACAGGACCTGTCACTGAGCAGGGCAGGGACTCAGGGAGAATGACTATGGTAGAAACAGGACCTGTCACTGAGCAGGGCAGGGACTCAGGGAGAATGACTATGGTAGAAACAGGACCTGTTACTGGGCAGGGACTCAGGGAGAATGACGATGGTAGAAACAGAACCTGTCACTGAGCAGGGCAGGGACTCAGGGAGAATGACTATGGTAGAAACAGGACCTGTCACTGAGCAGGGCAGGGACTCAGGAGGAATGACTATGGTAGAAACAGGACCTGTCACTGAGCAGGGACTCAGGGAGAATGACTATGGTAGAAACAGGACCTGTCACTGGGCAGGGACTCAGGGAGAATGACTATGGTAGAAACAGGACCTGTCACTGTGCAGGGACTCAGGAGGAATGACTATGGTTGAAAGAGGACCTGTCACTGAGCAGGGCAGGGACTCAGGGAGAATGACTATGGTAGAAACAGGACCTGTCACTGAGCAGGGCAGGGACTCAGGGAGAATGACTATGGTAGAAACAGGACCTGTCACTGAGCAGGGCAGGGACTCAGGGAGAATGACTATGGTAGAAACAGGACCTGTCACTGGGCAGGGCAGGGACTCAGGGAGAATGACTATGGTAGAAACAGGACCTGTTACTGGGCAGGGACTCAGGAGGAATGACTATGGTAGAAACAGGACCTGTCACTGAGCAGGGCAGGGACTCAGGGAGAATGACTATGGTAGAAACAGGACCTGTCACTGAGCAGGGCAGGGACTCAGGGAGAATGACTATGGTAGAAACAGGACCTGTCACTGAGCAGGGCAGGGACTCAGGGAGAATGACTATGGTAGAAACAGGACCTGTCACTGAGCCAAATCAAAAAGGGTAACACCCACATTTGGTTAAAACTCAACAAAGGAACTTAGTGATGATTCATATATCCTTCTCCTTCAGATTCATCTATGATGAGTTCCAGAAACCAACCAGTTTCAAGCTGAAGGCAATATTTAATCCTCGTAACAATTCCCTATCTTAGGTCACTATATTTTAAGAATGTGAAATGTCAGAATAATAGTAGAGAGAATGATTTATTTCAGCTTTTATTTCTTTCATCACATTCCAAGTGGGTCAGAAGTTTACATACACTCAATTAGTATTTGGTAGCATTGCCTTTAAATGGTTTAACTTGGGTCACATGTTTCAGGTTGCCTTCAACAAGCTTCCCACAATAAGTTGGGTGAATTTTGGCCCATTCCTCCTGACAGAGCTGGTGTAACTGAGTCAGGTTTGTAGGCCTCCTTGCTCACACACACTTTTTCAGTTCTGCCCACACATTTTCTATAGGATTGAGGTCAGGGCTTTGTGATGGCCACTCCAATACCTTGCCTTTGTTGTCCTTAAGCCATTTTGCCACAACTTTGGAAGTATGCTTGGGGTCATTGTCCATTTGGGAAGACCCATTTGCGACCAAGCTTTAACTTCCTGACTGATGTCTTGAGATGTTGCTTCAATATATCCACATCATTTCCCCACCTCATGATGCCATCTATTTTGCGAAGTGCACCAGTCCCTCCTGCAGCAAAGCACCCCCACAACATGACGCTGCCACCCCCGTGCTTCACGGTTGGGATGGTGTTCTTCGGGCTGGCAAGCCTCCCCCTTTTCCCTCCAAATATAACAATGGTCATTATGGCCAAACAGTTCTATTGTTGTTTCATCAGACCAGAGGACATTTCTCCAAAAAGTACAATCTTTGTCCCCATGTGCAGTTGCAAACCGTAGTCTGGCGTTTTTATGGTGGTTTATATAATTGTAAACTTGATGTTTTTATTTATTTGCCGTTCTTTCTTTTTGTAAACGTTTTACTATTTAATTAAAAATAAAAAAATAGCCTGAAGCACAAACAACAACAAAAGGTCATTCCCCCTGAGTCCCTGCTCAGTGACAGGTCCTGTTTCTACCTGAAGCACAAACAACAACAAAAGGTCATTCCCCCTGAGTCCCTGCTCAGTGACAGGTCCTGTTTCTACCTGAAGCACAAACAACAACAAAAGGTCATTCCCCCTGAGTCCCTGCTCAGTGACAGGTCCTGTTTCTACCTGAAGCACAAACAACAACAAAAGGTCATTCCCTGAGTCCCTGCTCAGTGACAGGTCCTGTTTCTACCTGAAGCACAAACAACAACAAAAGGTCATTCCCCCTGAGTCCCTGCTCAGTGACAGGTCCTGTTTCTACCTGAAGCACAAACAACAACAAAAGGTCATTCCCCCTGAGTCCCTGCTCAGTGACAGGTCCTGTTTCTACCTGAAGCACAAACAACAACAAAGGTCATTCCCCCTGAGTCCCTGCTCAGTGACAGGTCCTGTTTCTACCTGAAGCACAAACAACAACAAAAGGTCATTCCCCCTGAGTCCCTGCTCAGTGACAGGTCCTGTTTCTACCTGAAGCACAAACAACAACAAAAGGTCATTCCCCCTGAGTCCCTGCTCAGTGACAGGTCCTGTTTCTACCTGAAGCACAAACAACAACAAAAGGTCATTCCCCCTGAGTCCCTGCTCAGTGACAGGTCCTGTTTCTACCTGAAGCACAAACAACAACAAAAGGTCATTCCCCCTGAGTCCCTGCTCAGTGACAGGTCCTGTTTCAACCTGAAGCACAAACAACAACAAAAGGTCATTCCCCCTGAGTCCCTGCTCAGTGACAGGTCCTGTTTCTGCCTGAAGCACAAACAACAACAGTCCTGTACCCATGTTTATATGTACTGCTATTAGTACTACTGAAATGAAGTGGATTTCATTATCCTCATTGTATTGTACTTTATTGCCTGAAATACTATACTGCTTTGGAAGTATCTACAAATTGTATTTCATGCCAATAAAGCAATTCAAATTTGAATTTGAGAGAAGGAGAGAGAGAGAGAGAGAGACCTTCTCAAGTGTTGAGCTCCTTGAGGGTAATTTACCTCTCCAGCATAATGCTTGATGCCAAACTGGTGATCAGTCACTCTGGGCTTCATGTAGTACTGGTTGGTCTGGAGAGAGAGAGAGAGAGAGACAGTCAGAGACACCAACATTACACTGGACACTCGGTAAGGAACTACATGTTCAGAACTCATCAGCTGATGCAATGAGTAATGTCGTGACCATTGTATCTGAAAGAGTGCCGAAGCCACACACAGAAACTGTAACAAAATAAAAAGATCCAATCTGTAGTAGGAGGCATAGAGGTCAGTTCAGTTGTGGTTTTCTGTTGTGCATTTCTTCAGTTTCCACTGGCCTGTCTGGACTGAAAGGACAGAGAGCTGAGAGGGCTGAGAGGGAAGAGAGGACTGAGAAGGCAGAGAGGACAGAGAGGACAGAGGGGACAGAGAGGACAGAGAGGACTGAGAAGGCAGAGAGGACTGAGATGACAGAGAGGACTGAGGGGACAGAGAAGACAGAGAGGACAGAGGGGACAGAGGGGACAGAGGGGACTGAGAGGACAGAGAGGACTGAGAAGACAGAGAGGACTGAGAAGACAGAAAGGACTGAGAGGACTGAGAGGACAGAGGGGACAGAGAAGACATAGAGGACAGAGAGGACTGAGAGGACAGAGAGGACAGAGAGGACAGAGAGGACTGAGAGGACTGAGAGGACAGAGAGGACTGAGAAGACAGAGAGGACAGAGAGGACTGAGAGGACTGAGAGGACAGAGAGGACAGAGGGGACTGAGAGGACAGAGTTACTGCACTGATCTGCTCTACACCGAAGACATTATTCAGCCTGGGTCTGAGGACAGTTTTTTACAATCACCTTGGCACTAATTTTAGAACATTGATGTCATTTTTCAAAACTCTAGACACAAAACTCACAACACAATGATCAAAATGCACATTTTTGAAAACTCTTAACACTTTTTCCAATTGCTTGGATACAATACACATAAAGCTAAGATCATTTGTTCGTTGACCTGAACAGACCTGCCGCTGCCTGAATGTGTTCTGTTAATCACACCGTTCTCTGTAAACAACGACAGCTCTCTGCTCTATATGTTCTCTGTAAACAACGACAGCTCTCTGCTCTATATGTTAATCGCACCGTTCTCTGTAAACAACGACAGCTCTCTGCTCTATATGTTAATCGCACCGTTCTCTGTAAACAACGACAGCTCTCTGCTCTATATGTTAATCACACCGTTCTCTGTAAACAACGACAGCTCTCTGCTCTATATGTTAATCACACCGTTCTCTGTAAACAACGACAGCTCTCTGCTCTATATATATGTTAATAAACAACGACAGCTCTCTGCTCTATATGTTAATCACACCGTTCTCTGTAAACAACGACAGCTCTCTGCTCTATATGTTAATCACACCGTTCTCTGTAAACAACGACAGCTCTCTGCTCTATATGTTAATCACACCGTTCTCTGTAAACAACGACAGCTCTCTGCTCTATATGTTAATCACACCGTTCTCTGTAAACAACGACAGCTCTCTGCTCTATATATTGAGTTGCAGGCAGCCACATGATTTGCTGTTGGACAGAACAAGCTATTGGCATTAACACACATGTGTACCTAATAAAGTGGCCGGTGAGTGTATGTATGCAGGTCCTTGTAATTGCTTTTCCAATACTGCCAACTTGTTACTGATGATTGATTTCACCTTGGGGTACGACTATGTAGTGGACTGAGTGGTATCCACCTACAACAACATAGAGATAACATGGAGCTGTATAGTGGAGCTGTATAGTGGAGCTGTATAGTGGAGCTGTATAGTGGACTGAGTGGTATCCACCTACAACAACATAGAGATAACATGGAGCTGTATAGTGGAGCTGTATAGTGGAGCTGTATAGTGGACTGAGTGGTATCCACCTACAACAACAGAGAGATATCATGGAGCTGTATAGTGGAGCTGTATAGTGAACTGAGTGGTATCCACCTACAACAACATAGAGATAACATGGAGCTGTATAGTGGAGCTGTATAGTGGACTGAGTGGTATCCACCTACAACAACATAGAGATAACATGGAGCTGTATAGTGGAGCTGTATAGTGGAGCTGTATAGTGGAGCTGTATAGTGGACTGAGTGGTATCCACCTACAACAACATAGAGATAACATGGAGCTGTATAGTGGAGCTGTATAGTGGAGCTGTATAGTGAACTGAGTGGTATCCACCTACAACAACATAGAGATAACATGGAGCTGTATAGTGGAGCTGTATAGTGGAGCTGTATAGTGGACTGAGTGGTATCCACCTACAACAACATAGAGATAACATGGAGCTGTATAGTGGAGCTGTATAGTGGAGCTGTATAGTGGAGCTGTATAGTGGAGCTGTATAGTGGAGCTGTATAGTGGAGCTGTATAGTGGAGCTGTATAGTGGACTGAGTGGTATCCACCTACAACAACATAGAGATAACATGGAGCCGGCAGGTGATCCAGGTCACAATAGAGTTCAAGCAGTGGGAGGAGGAAGACGAGGAAGATGTGGTGACCAAAGGAATGGCAGGGGACGAGCACCCCTTCTGAGAGGTGGTCGTGGGCCTCGTTGGAGAGGTGTGGTAGAGGACAAGACCACGGACCAAGACAACAGAAGCAACAGCTAAGAGTGTCCAATGGAACCCCAAGCAAGAGCTGTAGTAGACCATGTCGTAAATCATGGCAAGACAATGACTGAGGCAGCTACAATGATTACAACCAAAACCTCAGAAGATCAACCCTGGCTTCAATTATCAGAACTTTCCACGATGAGAAAAGTCTTCAGCTAAACATCAGGCTACTGTCAACTGTGAAATGACTGTATACTGCATGGCAATGTGTACCACAGAGTAGGTGATGTGACTAAATGTGTTCTTACTGTAATTATCCCTGCAGAATTGAGACTAGGCCAAATAGGGGAGGCAGAGGCAAAATTCTGACTGACCAACAAGAGTGTGCTGTGGTCAATTTGGTTCGGGCCAGAAATTATATTCGCTTTTCAGAAATTCGGCAGCACATCTTGGACAATGACGACAACGTTCAACAATGTGGAAGCCATGAGATTGCTGACTATTGCACGCATGCTGAAAAGACACCAGGTGTCTCTAAAAACAGCTATACCGTGGGCCTTTTGAAAGAAATGCAGACAGAGTGAAGCAACTGAGGACTGAGTATGTTCAGGTATGTTCAGGTATGTTCAGGAATGTTCAGGAATGTTCAGGTATGTTCAGGTATGTTCAGGTATGTTCAGGTTCAGGATGCCTGTTGTGAAAAATTCCCCCAAAATTCTACATCATTGTAATCAGTAATTCTCTTTCCAAAATGTATTTTTAGAGGGTGATGGAGCCGGATGCTGATGAAAACCATCACAAAATCCTCTTTTTGGATGAGGCAGGCTTCAACCTGGCCAAGACAAGGAGGAGATTTTGTAATTTCATTGGCCAGAGAGCAACCATCCAAGTACCTGGGCAACGTGGGGGCAACGTGAGGCCGTGTGGTGGGACGCAGACCACGTATTGGATAATATAATGCAGCTCTCCTTGTAACCTTCCTTGATGAGATAAATCAGGTCTGTAGAGCTGATTGTTGACCTATGTCATTGTGTGGGATAATGTCAGGTTCCACCATGCTCAAATGGTGCAAGCATGGTTTCAGGCCCAACCACAATTTATCGTCCTGTACTTACCCCCATACTCTCCTTTCCTAAAACCCGATTGAGGAATTTTTCTCCACGTGGAGGTGGAAGGTATATGATAGGCGCCCTCACAAACAAACCACCCTTCTTTCTCCAGGCCATGGGTGACGCATGCAATGACATCACGGCAGACCAGCGTCAGGTCTGGATTCGCCCGAAGATTCTTCCCAAGATGTTTGGCTAAAGAAAACATCCATTGTGATGTGGATGAGAACCTGTGGCCAAATCCACAAGACAGAGTTGATGGAAATATAGAAGCACAGAAATCAATCTTTTGTTTTGCTTTTTACAGTAAGCAAGGTGAGGAACACTGCAGTGATGTTTTACAGTAAGCAAGGTGAGGAACACTGCAGTGATGTTTTACAGTAAGCAAGGTGAGGAACACTGCAGTGATGTTTTACAGTAAGCCAGGTGAGGAACACTGCAGTGATGTTTTACAGTAAGTCAGGTGAGGAACACTGCAGTGATGTTTTACAGTAAGCAAGGTGAGGAACACTGCAGTGATGTTTTACAGTAAGCAAGGTGAGGAACACTGCAGTGATGTTTTACATTAAGCCAGGTGAGGAATACTGCAGTGATGTTTTACAGTAAGCCAGGTGAGGAACACTGCAGTGATGTTTTACAGTAAGCCAGGGGAGGAACACTGCAGTGATGTTTTACAGTAAGCCAGGTGAGGAACACTGCAGTGATGTTTTACAGTAAGCCAGGTGAGGAACACTGCAGTGATGTTTTACAGTAAGCCAGGTGAGGAACACTGCAGTGATGTTTTACAGTAAGCCAGGTGAGGAACACTGCAGTGATGTTTTACAGTAAGCCAGGTAGAGGAACACTGCAGTGATGTTTTACAGTAAGCCAGGTGAGGAACACTGCAGTTGACCTTTTACTGTAGTTTTTTTGTTTTTTTTGTAGCTAATTATTTTTGCTTTGATTCAAAGAAACCTATGTTGTGATTTTACTGTATTTCATCAATACATTTCAGATTTTGTTCCATGATTCCACTGTGTCTGTTGTATTCTCTTTACTAGTCCTTTTACAGTGATGTATTTATGTGTAGTACCATAATGAAACATCTGTCACATATTTTGTACGACAATATCTAATGATTGTACGAACAACGACACAGTGAAACTATCGGTATCTTGTGTGTGTGTGATCTAAATGAATGTTCCCATGGTATTTCATGATAAATGAGTTATTTGAACCAATGATTCTGCAAGTGCAACGTTCCTTTAAAGATATGAATGCACAATGCAATGTTTTGATCAGAGTTTTTAAAAATGAAATTAGTGCCAAAGTAATTGTAAAAAAACTGTAGCTGTCTGTGGGCTGGGCTGGGCTGGCTAGAGAGGAAAACATTTCCTTTAGAGCAGACTGTGTGTGTGTGTGTGTGTGTGTGTGTGTGTGTGTGCGTGTCTCTGTGTGTGTACTCACAGCGTGTCTACTGTGTAGTTTCTCTAGCAGGGTGTAGTCGGTGCCTTTAGGGAAGCGACTCTCCTCGTTGATCAGAGCCAACATGCCCAGTTTCTGACGGACAAAAGGAAGGTTCGTTTCTGAGACCAGAGTACTGTTTCGTCAGCTTGGCACAGCTACACATAGAGACAGAGATGGGTGCTATGTGGCCTTGGTCAGGATAGTCAGGTAGGTGTCTTAGGAGAGGCTTATCCTAGAGTAAGTCTTGGCGTTAGTCTGGGGGTCCCCTAGTAGAGGCTTGTCCTAGAGTAAGTCTTGGCGTTAGTCTGGGGGTCCCCTAGTAGAGGCTTGTCCTAGAGTAAGTCTTGGCTTTAGTCTGGGGGTCCCCTAGGAGAGGCTTGTCCTAGAGTAAGTCTTAGCGTTAGTCTGGGGGTCCCCTAGTAGAGGCTTGTCCAAGAGTAAGTCTTGGCTTTAGTCTGGGGGTCCCCTAGGAGAGGCTTGTCCTAGAGTAAGTCTTAGCGTTAGTCTGGGGGTCCCCTAGGAGAGGCTTGTCCTAGAGTAAGTATTGGCGTTAGTCTGGGGGTCCCCTAGGAGAGGCTTGTCCTAGAGTAAGTCTTGGCGTTAGTCTGGGGGTCCCCTAGTAGAGGCTTGTCCTAGAGTAAGTCTTGGCGTTAGTCTGGGGGTCCCCTAGTAGAGGCTTGTCCTAGAGTAAGTCTTGGCTTTAGTCTGGGGGTCCCCTAGGAGAGGCTTTTCCTAGAGTTAGTTAGTCTGGGGGTCCCCTAGTAGAGGCTTGTCCAAGAGTAAGTCTTGGCTTTAGTCTGGGGGTCCCCTAGGAGAGGCTTGTCCTAGAGTAAGTCTTAGCGTTATTGGCTTGTCCTTAAGTCGTTGGGGTCCCCTAGGAGAGGCTTGTCCTAGAGTAAGTCTTGGCTTTAGTCTGGGGGTCCCCTAGGAGAGGCTTGTCCTAGAGTAAGTCTTAGCGTTAGTCTGGGGGTCCCCTAGGAGAGGCTTGTCCTAGAGTAAGTCTTAGCGTTAGTCTGGGGGTCCCCTAGTAGAGGCTTGTCCTAGAGTAAGTCTTAGCGTTAGTCTGGGGGTCCCCTAGGAGAGGCTTGTCCTAGAGTAAGTCTTGACGTTAGTCTGGGGGTCCCCTAGGAGAGGCTTGTCCTAAAGTAAGTCTTAGCGTTAGTCTGGGGGTCCCCTAGTAGAGGCTTGTCCTAGAGTAAGTCTTGGCGTTAGTCTGGGGGTCCCCTAGGAGAGGCTTGTCCTAGAGTAAGTCTTGGCGTTAGTCTGGGGGTCCCCTAGGAGAGGCTTGTCCTAGAGTAAGTCTTGCCGTTAGTCTGGGGGTCCCCTAGGAGAGGCTTGTCCTAGAGTAAGTCTTGGCGTTAGTCTGGGGAGTCCCCTAGTAGAGGCTTGTCCTAGAGTAAGTCTTGGCGTTCGTCTGCTACCTACCTTCTCTATGAGGTCCAGACACTCTGCATTCTCCTTCCAGTCTATAGCTTCCCACTGCATCCCCTCTCTGAGGAAACAACACAACTCATACATGAACAGTGAGTTATGGAGACAGTGGTTGTATTGTCCACAGGTTCATGTGATGAAATGAGCTGTGACCAGGCTGCTGGCGTCCCATTTAAAACATTTGGCAGCGTGCCTGCATATCTAGAACAACATGGTCACACCCAAACAACCCCCAGATAGGAAACAAAATGGTGCTCTGTTGTGTCCCAAATGGCACTCAATTTCCTATATAGTGAGAGCAGTATGGCCCTTTGTTAAAAGTAGTGCACTACATAAGGAATAAAATGTAATTTAGGACACAGCCATGTCGGGTAACCAACCTGTTGTACTCCAGCTGTTCCAGGGAGAAGATGTGTTTGTTGAAGTATTCCTGGAGCTTCTCGTTGGCGTAGTTGATGTTGAACTGTTCAAACCTGTTCACCTAGAGGATGGAAATATAAACCATATCATCACTACTATCCTAGCCTGGTCCCAGATCTACAACAGAACCATACTATCCTAGCCTGGTCCCAGATCTATAATATCAATAACAGAACCATACTATCCTAGCCTGGTCCCAGATCTATAACAGAACCATACTATCCTAGCCTGGTCCCAGATCTATAACAGAACCATACTATCCTAGCCTGGTCCCAGATCTATAATATCACTAACAGATCCATACTATCCTAGCCTTGTCCCAGACCTATAACATCACTAACAGAACCACACTATCCTAGCCTGGTCCCAGATCTAAAACAGAACCATACTATCCTAGCCTGGTCCCAAATCTATAACAGAACCATACTATCCTAGCCTGGTTCCAAATCTATAACATAACCATACTATCCCAGCCTGGTCCCAGATCTATAACAGAACCATACTATCCTAGCCTGGTCCCAGATCTATAACAGAACCATTACTATCCTAGCCTGGTCCCAGACCTGTAACATCACTCAGGCTAATCCAACTTCCTTCAAATGCTGCAGGGTCTTTTACTTTAAAAACACAAAGCTACCTCAAAGTTCTCGAAGCCGAAAATGTCGAGGATGCCGATGGACTTGAAGTTGTCCTTCCCTCTGACCTTCTGGTTGATCCGTGTGATGATCCAGGAGAAAGACTGGGCGTACAACGCCATGGCAACCGAGTCCCGAGAGTCCACCGCCTATCAATCAAATGATCAGACAATGAAAGGGTTAATTAATATACAGGCCAAACCAGACGAGTCCAGCTACGTCCCAAACAGCGCCCTATTCCCCTTTAGAGTGCGTTACTTTTGACCAGTGCACTGAATATTAATCTGTCAACAGCGAGTCTCTAGGCCCAGTTAAACTACATCAACAGTGAGTCTCTAGGCCCAGTTAAACTACATCAACAGTGAGTCTCTAGGCCCTGTTAAACTACATCAACAGTGAGTCTCTAGGCCCAGTTAAACTACATCAACAGTGAGTCTCTAGGCCCAGTTAAACTACATCAACAGTGAGTCTCTAGGCCCAGTTAAACTACATCAACAGTGAATCCCAGTTAAACTACATCAACAGTGAGTCTCTAGGCCCAGTTAAACTACATCAACAGTGAGTTACAGTTAAACTACATCAACAGTGAGTTACAGTTAAACTACATCAACAGTGAGTCTCTAGGCCCTGTTAAACTACATCAACAGTGAGTCCCAGTTAAACTACATCAACAGTGAGTCCCAGTTAAACTACATCAACAGTGAGTCTCTAGGCCCAGTTAAACTACATCAACAGTGAGTCTCTAGGTCCTGTTAAACTACATCAACAGTGAGTCCCAGTTAAACTACATCAACAGTGAGTCTCTAGGCCCAGTTAAACTACATCAACAGTGAGTCTCTAGGCCCAGTTAAACTACATCAACAGTGAGTCCCAGTTAAACTACATCAACAGTGAGTCTCTAGGCCCAGTTAAACTACATCAACATTGAGTCTCTAGGCCCAGTTAAACTACATCAACATTGAGTCTCTAGGCCCAGTTAAACTACATCAACAGTGAGTCACAGTTAAACTACATCAACAGTGAGTCTCTAGGCCCTGTTAAACTACATCAACAGTGAGTCTCTATGCCCAGTTAAACTACATCAACAGTGTGTCCCAGTTAAACTACATCAACAGTGAGTCTCTAGGCCCAGTTAAACTACATCAACAGTGAGTCTCTAGGCCCAGTTAAACTACATCAACAGTGAGTCTCTAGGCCCAGTTAAACTACATCAACAGTGAGTCTCTAGGCCCAGTTAAACTACATCAACAGTGTGTCTCTAGGCCCAGTTAAACTACATCAACAGTGAGTCCCAGTTGAACTACATCAACAGTGAGTCTCTAGGCCCAGTTAAACTACATCAACAGTGAGTCCCAGTTAAACTACATCAACAGTGAGTCCCAGTTAAACTACATCAACAGTGAGTCTCTAGGCCCAGTTAAACTACATCAACAGTGAGTCCCAGTTAAACTACATCAACAGTGAGTCCCAGTTAAACTACATCAACAGTGAGTCCCAGTTAAACTACATCAACAGTGAGTCCCAGTTAAACTACATCAACAGTGAGTCCCAGTTTAACTACATCAACAGTGAGTCCCAGTTAAACTACATCAACAGTGAGTCTCTAGGCCCAGTTAAACTACATCAACAGTGAGTCTCTAGGCCCAGTTAAACTACATCAACAGTGAGTCTCTAGGCCCAGTTAAACTACATCAACAGTGAATCCCAGTTAAACTACATCAACAGTGAGTCTCTAGGCCCAGTTAAACTACATCAACAGTGTGTCTCTAGGCCCAGTTAAACTACATCAACAGTGAGTCCCAGTTGAACTACATCAACAGTGAGTCTCTAGGCCCAGTTGAACTACATCAACAGTGAGTCTCTAGGCCCAGTTAAACTACATCAACAGTGAGTCCCAGTTAAACTACATCAACAGTGAGTCTCAGTTAAACTACATCAACAGTGAGTCTCCAGGGCCAGTTAAACTACATCAATAGTGAGTCTCTAGGCCCAGTTAAACTACATCAACAGTGAGTCCCAGTTAAACTACGTCAACAGTGAGTCCCAGTTAAGCTACATCAACAGTGAGTCCCAGTTAAACTACATCAACAGTGAGTCTCTAGGCCCAGTTAAACTACATCAACAGTGAATCCCAGTTAAACTACATCAACAGTGAGTCTCTAGGCCCAGTTAAACTACATCAACAGTGAGTCCCAGTTAAACTACATCAACAGTGAGTCCCAGTTAAACTACATCAACAGTGAGTCCCAGTTAAACTACATCAACAGTGAGTCCCAGTTAAACTACATCAACAGTAAGTTCCAGTTAAACTACATCAACAGTGAGTCCCAGTTAAACTACATCATCAGTGAGTCCCAGTTAAACTACATCAACAGTGAGTCCCAGTTAAACTACATCAACAGTGAGTCCCAGTTAAACTACATCAGTGAGTCCCAGTTAAACTACATCAACAGTGAGTCCCAGTTAAACTACATCAACAGTGTGTTTCTAGGCCCAGTTAAACTACATCAACAGTGAGGCCCAGTTAAACTACATCAACAGTGTGTCTCTAGGCCCAGTTAAACTACATCAACAGTGAGTCTCTAGGCCCAGTTAAACTACATCAACAGTGAGTCTCTAGGCCCAGTTAAACTACAACAACAGTGAGTCCCAGTTGAACTACAACAACAGTGACCCTCTAGGCCCAGTTAAACTACATCAACAGTGAGTCTCCAGGGCCAGTTAAACTACATCAACAGTGTGTCTCTAGGCCCAGTTAAACTACATCAACAGTGAGTCTCTAGGCCCAGTTAAACTACAACAACAGTGAGTCCCAGTTGAACTAGGCCCAGTTAAAACAACAGTCTGACCCTCTAGGCCCAGTTAAACTACATCAACAGTGAGTCTCCAGGGCCAGTTAAACTACATCAACAGTGTGTCTCTAGGCCCAGTTAAACTACATCAACAGTGAGTCTCTAGGCCCAGTTAAACTACATCAACAGTGAATCCCAGTTAAACTACATCAACAGTGAGTCTTTAGGCCCAGTTAATATGTCAACATTGAATTTTGTATTTATTTATTTCATTTAACTAGGCAAGTCAACCACTTCCTATTTACAATGACGGACAACTGGGGCATAGTGGGTTAACTGCCTTGTTCAGGGGCAGAATGACAGATGTTTACCTTGTTAGCCCAACACTCTAACCACTAGGCTAACTGCCGTCCCTACACTCTAACCACTAGGCTACATGCCGTCCCTACTCTAACCACTAAAGGGGTGTTACGGTACAGAGTCAATGTGGAGGCTAAAGGTCCTACTCACATCGGCTGCGGAGAGCGTGATCAAACAGTCTTCCGGTACAGCTGGTGCTCTCATGCAAGTTTCAGTGTTATTTGCCTCGAAGTGAGCATAGAAGTAGTTTATCTCGCCCGGTAGGCTTGTGTCACTGGACAGCTCTCGACTGTCACGTGATTGTAACTGGTTGTAGCTTGTCCCATCAGATAACCTGGCACATATTAGCCCTATGCTAACAACTTGTCCCATCAGATAACCTGGCACACATTAGCCCTATGCTAACAACTTGTCCCATCAGTTAACCTGGCACACATTAGCCCTATGCTAACAACTTGTCCCATCAGATAATCTGGCACACATTAGCCCTATGCTAACAACTTGTCCCATCAGATAACCTGGCACACATTAGCCCTATGCTAACAACTTGTCCCATCAGATAACCTGGCACATATTAGCCCTATGCTAACAACTTGTCCCATCAGATAACCTGGCACATATTAGCCCTATGCTAACAACTTGTCCCATCAGATAACCTGGCACATATTAGCCCTATGCTAACAACTTGATGTACAAGTAACCTCCTGGACAGGATGCTAGTCTATTGCAAGGCCACTAAGTTCCAGGACTATAATTAATCTGTGGGAGTGGGACACATGTTGAATAGAGAATAGAGCTGGACTGGTGGCTCCAGGAACTCCATCAGAGAGCAGAGGAATGGCTGTTTGTCCAGGTTATGACCAGGAATATGGGTTAGATGTTAGGATGGCTGTTTGTCCAGGTTATGACCAGGGATATGGGTTAGACGTTAGGATGGGTGTTTGTCCAGGTTATGACCAGGGATATGGGTTAGATGTTAGGATGGCTGTTTGTCCAGGTTATGACCAGGGTTAGACGTTAGGATGGCTGTTTGTCCAGGTTATGACCAGGGATATGGGTTAGACGTCAGGACGGCTGTTTGTCCAGGTTATGACCAGGGATATGGGTTAGACGTTAGGATGGCTGTTTGTCCAGGTTATGACCAGGGATATGGGTTAGACGTTAGGATGGCTGTTTGTCCAGGTTATGACCAGGGTTAGACGTTAGGATGGCTGTTTGTCCAGGTTATGACCAGGGATAAGGGTTAGACATCAGGATGGCTGTTTGTCCAGGTTATGACCAGGGATATGGGTTAGACGTTAGGACGGCTGTTTGTCCAGGTTATGACCAGGGATATGGGTTAGACGTTAGGATGGCTGTTTGTCCAGGTTATGACCAGGGTTAGACGTCAGGACGGCTGTTTGTCCAGGTTATGACCAGGGATATGGGTTAGACGTTAGGACGGCTGTTTGTCCAGGTTATGACCAGGGATATGGGTTAGATGTTAGGATGGCTATTTGTCCAGGTTATGACCAGGGATATGGGTTAGATGTTAGGACGGCTGTTTGTCCAGGTTATGACCAGGGTTAGACGTTAGGATGACTGTTTGTCCAGGTTATGACCAGGGTTAGACGTTAGGATGGCTGTTTGTCCAGGTTATGACCAGGGATATGGGTTAGGATGGCTGTTTGTCCAGGTTATGACCAGGGATATGGGTTAGACGTTAGGATGGCTGTTTGTCCAGGTTATGACCAGGGATATGGGTTAGACGTTAGGATGGCTGTTTGTCCAGGTTATGACCAGGGATATGGGTTAGACGTCAGGATGGCTGTTTGTCCAGGTTATGACCAGGGTTAGACGTTAGGACGGCTGTTTGTCCAGGTTATGACCAGGGTTAGACGTCAGGATGGCTGTTTGTCCAGGTTATGACCAGGGATATGGGTTAGACGTTAGGATGGCTGTTTGTCCAGGTTATGACCAGGGATATGGGTTAGACGTTAGGATGGCTGTTTGTCCAGGTTATGACCAGGGATATGGGTTAGACGTTAGGATGGCTGTTTGTCCAGGTTATGACCAGGGATATGGGTTAGACGTTAGGATTTCTGTTTGTCCAGGTTATGACCAGGGATATGGGTTAGACGTCAGGATGGCTGTTTGTCCAGGTTATGACCAGGGATATGGGTTAGACGTTAGGATGGCTGTTTGTCCAGGGTTAGACGTCAGGACGGCTGTTTGTCCAGGTTATGACCAGGGATATGGGTTAGACGTTAGGACGGCTGTTTGTCCAGGTTATGACCAGGGATATGGGTTAGATGTTAGGATGGCTATTTGTCCAGGTTATGACCAGGGATATGGGTTAGATGTTAGGACGGCTGTTTGTCCAGGTTATGACCAGGGTTAGACGTTAGGATGACTGTTTGTCCAGGTTATGACCAGGGTTAGACGTTAGGATGGCTGTTTGTCCAGGTTATGACCAGGGATATGGGTTAGGATGGCTGTTTGTCCAGGTTATGACCAGGGATATGGGTTAGACGTTAGGATGGCTGTTTGTCCAGGTTATGACCAGGGATATGGGTTAGACGTTAGGATGGCTGTTTGTCCAGGTTATGACCAGGGATATGGGTTAGACGTCAGGATGGCTGTTTGTCCAGGTTATGACCAGGGTTAGACGTTAGGACGGCTGTTTGTCCAGGTTATGACCAGGGTTAGACGTCAGGATGGCTGTTTGTCCAGGTTATGACCAGGGATATGGGTTAGACGTTAGGATGGCTGTTTGTCCAGGTTATGACCAGGGATATGGGTTAGACGTTAGGATTTCTGTTTGTCCAGGTTATGACCAGGGATATGGGTTAGACGTCAGGATGGCTGTTTGTCCAGGTTATGACCAGGGATATGGGTTAGACGTTAGGATGGCTGTTTGTCCAGGTTATGACCAGGGATATGGGTTAGATGTTAGGATGGCTGTTTGTCCAGGTTATGACCAGGGATATGGGTTAGATGTTAGGACGGCTGTTTGTCCAGGTTATGACCAGGGATATGGGTTAGACGTCAGGATGGCTGTTTGTCCAGGTTATGACCAGGGTTAGACGTCAGGATGGCTGTTTGTCCAGGTTATGACCAGGGATATGGGTTAGATGTTAGGATGGCTGTTTGTCCAGGTTATGACCAGGGTTAGACGTTAGGATGGCTGTTTGTCCAGGTTATGACCAGGGTTAGACGTTAGGATGGCTGTTTGTCCAGGTTATGACCAGGGTTAGATGTTAGGATGGCTGTTTGTCCAGGTTATGACCAGGGATAAGGGTTAGACATCAGGATGGCTGTTTGTCCAGGTTATGACCAGGGATAAGGGTTAGACGTTAGGACGGCTGTTTGTCCAGGTTATGACCAGGGATATGGGTTAGATGTTAGGATGGCTGTTTTTCCAGGTTATGACCAGGGTTAGACGTCAGGATGACTGTGGCTCCTGTCTGGTCCAAAGTAGTGCACTATATAATGGATAGGATGCCATTTGGGATAGATATATATATATGAATGAGAGAAAATAAGTATTTTTACTGTTAAATTCAAAATCGTTTTTTGTTGATTTTGTTTTGTGTCGTCTCAGTTTATTTCACTTACTTTGGCAATGTAAACCCATTTCCCATGCCAATAAAGCCCCTTTGAATTGAATTGAGGGAGAGAGAGAAATACGGGTCTAATCTGGACTGAGCTATTTGTTTTAATCATGAAAAGCTTTCTTGTGTTCCTCGTGTGGTCGTCACAATTACCCCGGAAATTACCCCGGCTCTGTCTGCATGGGTCTGTCTGCATGTCTCTGTCTGCATGTCTCTGTCTGCATGTCTCTGTCTGCATGTATCTGTCTGCATGTCTCTGTCTGCATGGCTCTGTCTGCATGGGTCTGTCTGCATGTGTCTGTCTGCATGGGTCTGTCTGCATGTGTCTGTCTGCATGGGTCTCCCAGTCTGTGGCATTAGAAAGGTCAGGCTCTGTCTGCATGGGTCTGTCTGCATGGGTCTGTCTGCATGGGTCTCCCAGTCTGTGTCATTAGAAAGGTCAGGCTCTGTCTGCATGGGTCTCCCAGTCTGTGTCATTAGAAAAGGTCTCAGTCCATTAGAAAGGTCAGGCTCTGTCTGCATGGGTCTCCCATGGGTCTGTGTGTCATTAGAAAGGTCAGGCTCTGTCTGCATGGGTCTCCCAGTCTGTGTCATTAGAAAGGTCAGGCTCTGTCTGCATGGGTCTCCCAGTCTGTGTCATTAGAAAGGTCAGGCTCTGTCTGCATGGGTCTCCCAGTCTGTGTCATTAGAAAGGTCAGGCTCTGTCTGCATGGGTCTCCCAGTCTGTGTCATTAGAAAGGTCAGGCTCTGTCTGCATGGGTCTCCCAGTCTGTGTCATTAGAAAGGTCAGGCTCTGTCTGCATGGGTCTCCCAGTCTGTGTCATTAGAAAGGTCAGGCTCTGTCTGCATGGGTCTCCCAGTCTGTGTCATTAGAAAGGTCAGGCTCTGTCTGCATGGGTCTCCCAGTCTGTGTCATTAGAAAGGTCAGGCTCTGTCTGCATGGGTCTCCCAGTCTGTGTCATTAGAAAGGTCAGGCTCTGTCTGCATGGGTCTCCCAGTCTGTGTCATTAGAAAGGTCAGGCTCTGTCTGCATGGGTCTCCCCTAGTAGAAAGAGGCTCTGTCTGCATGGGTCTCATTCTGTGCATTAGAAGGTCAGGCTCTGTCTGCATGGGTCTCCCAGTCTGTGTCATTAGAAAGGTCAGGCTCTGTCTGCATGGGTCTCCCAGTCTGTGTCATTAGAAAGGTCAGGCTCTGTCTGCATGGGGGAAGAGTCTGTGTCATTAGAAAGGAGGCTCTGTCTGCATGGGGTCTCCCAGTCTGTGTCATTAGAAAGGTCAGGCTCTGTCTGCATGGGTCTCCCAGTCTGTGTCATTAGAAAGGTCAGGCTCTGTCTGCATGGGTCTCCCAGTCTGTGGAGTCATTAGAAAGGTCAGGCTCTGTCTGCATGGGTCTCCCAGTCTGTGTCATTAGAAAGGTCAGGCTCTGTCTCTGCAGTCTGTGAGGTCTCTGTCCATGGGTCTCCCACTGTGTCATTAGAAAGGTCAGGCTCTGTCTGCATGGGTCTCCCAGTCTGTGTCATTAGAAAGGTCAGGCTCTGTCTGCATGGGTCTCCCAGTCTGTGTCTCTTAGAAAGGTCAGGCTCTGTCTGCATGGAGAAGATCCAGTTCTGTTTTATGACATTCCAGAAGATGCATGACTAGTGCAGAAGATGTGTACTGTCCAAGAAGAATAGTTTAACATAATTCAAACCTCAAAGATTTCTATTGGCCTTTCGATGGTGGAAAAGACCACAAATGCAGCAATATATTTAAATATATTTCAAATCTAATCTCTGAACACATCACATTTCTCACATATTCATTCAAATGAGACAGTAGTCTGGACAATTGAAGCCAAAGATGAGAACAATTCTGCTTATGTCCCATGTCCTTTCCAGTTGTGTGTTAGACTGTCACTAGTGCAGAAGATGTGTTACTGTCCCTAGTGCAGAAGATGTGTTACTGTCCCTAGTGGAGAAGATGTGTTACTGTCCCTAGTGCAGAAGATGTGTTACTGTCCCTAGTGCAGAAGATGTGTTACTGTCCCTAGTGCAGAAGATGTGTTACTGTCCCTAGTGCAGAAGATGTGTTACTGTCTCTAGTAGAGAAGATGTGTTAGTGTCTCTAGTAGAGAAGATGTGTTACTGTCTCTAGTAGAGAAGATGTGTTACTGTCTCTAGTAGAGAAGATGTGTTATTGTCTCTAGTAGAGAAGATGTGTTACTGTCTCTAGTGGAGAAGATGTGTTAGTGTCTCTAGTGGAGAAGATGTGTTACTGTCTCTAGTAGAGAAGATGTGTTAGTGTCTCTAGTGCAAAAGATGTGTTACTGTCTCTAGTAGAGGAGATGTGTTAGTGTCTCTAGTAGAGAAGATGTGTTAGTGTCTCTAGTGGAGAAGATGTGTTAGTGTCTCTAGTGCAGAAGATGTGTTACTGTCTCTAGTAGAGAAGATGTGTTATTGTCCCTAGTAGAGAAGATGTGTTACTGTCCCTAGTGGGGAAGATGTGTTACTGTCTCTAGTGGAGAAGATGTGTTACTGTCTCTAGTGGAGAAGATGTGTTAGTGTCTCTAGTGGAGAAGATGTGTTACTGTCTCTAGTGGAGAAGATGTGTTACTGTCTCTAGTGGAGAAGATGTGTTACTGTCTCTAGTGGAGAAGATGTGTTACTGTCTCTAGTGGAGAAGATGTGTTACTGTCTCTAGTGGAGAAGATGTGTTACTGTCTCTAGTGGAGAAGATGTGTTACTGTCTCTAGTGGAGAAGATGTGTAGAAGATGTGTTATTGTCCTTAGTGGAGAAGATGTGTTACTGTCTCTAGTGGAGAAGATGTGTTACTGTCTCTAGTGGAGAAGATGTGTTACGGACCCTAGTGCAAAAGATGTGTTACTGTCTCTAGTGAAGAAGATGTGTTACTGTCCCTAGTAGAGAAGATGTGTTACTGTCTCTAGTGGAGAAGAGTGTCCCTAGTAGAGAAGATGTGTTACTGTCTCTAGTGGAGAAGATGTGTTACTGTCTCTAGTGGAGAAGATGTGTTACTGTCTCTAGTGGAGAAGATGTGTAGAAGATGTGTTATTGTCCTTAGTGGAGAAGATGTGTTACTGTCTCTAGTAGAGAAGATGTGTTACTGTCTCTAGTAGAGAAGATGTGTTACTGTCTCTAGTAGAGAAGATGTGTTACTGTCTCTAGTAGAGAAGATGTGTTACTGTCTCTAGTAGAGAAGATGTGTTACTGTCTCTAGTAGAGAAGATGTGTTACTGTCTCTAGTAGAGAAGATGTGTTACTGTCTCAAGTAGAGAAGATGTGGAGAAGATGTTTTACTGTCTCTAGTAGAGAAGATGTGTTACTGTCTCTAGTAGAGAAGATGTGTTACTGTCTCAAGTAGAGAAGATGTGGAGAAGATGTTTTACTGTCTCTAGTAGAGAAGATGTGTTACTGTCCCTAGTGGAGAAGATGTGTTACTGTCTCTAGTGGAGAAGATGTGTTACTGTCTCTAGTGGAGAAGATGTGTTACTGTCTCTAGTGGAGAAGATGTGTTACTGTCTCTAGTGGAGAAGATGTGTTACTGTCTCTAGTGCAGAAGATGTGTTACTGTCTCTAGTGGAGAAGATGTGTTACTGTCTCTAGTAGAGAAGATGTGTTACTGTCCCTAGTGGAGAAGATGTGTTATTGTCTCTAGTGGAGAAGATGTGTTACTGTCTCTAGTGGAGAAGATGTGTTACTGTCTCTAGTAGAGAAGATGTGTTACTGTCTCTAGTAGAGAAGATGTGTTACTGTCCCTAGTGCAGAAGATGTGTTACTCTCTCTAGTGGAGAAGATGTGTTACCGTCTCTAGTAGAGAAGATGTGTTACTGTCCCTAGTGGAGAAGATGTGTTATTGTCTCTAGTGGAGAAGATGTGTTACTGTCTCTAGTGGAGAAGATGTGTTAATGTCTCTAGTGGCTGTCTCTAGTGGAGAAGATGTGTTACTGTCTCTAGTGGAGAAGATGTGTTACTGTCTCTAGTGGAGAAGATGTGTAGAAGATGTGTTATTGTCCTTAGTGGAGAAGATGTGTTACTGTCTCTAGTGGAGAAGATGTGTTACTGTCTCTAGTGGAGAAGATGTGTTACTGTCTCTAGTGGAGAAGATGTGTTACTGTCTCTAGTGGAGAAGATGTGTTACTGTCTCTAGTAGAGAAGATGTGTTACTGTCCCTAGTAGAGAAGATGTGTTACTGTCCCTAGTGGAGAAGATGTGTTACTGTCTCTAGTAGAGAAGATGTGTTACTGTCCCTAGTGCAGAAGATGTGTTACTGTCTCTAGTGGAGAAGATGTGTTACTGTCTCTAGTAGAGAAGATGTGTTACTGTCTCTAGTGGAGAAGATGTGTTACTGTCTCTAGTGGAGAAGATGTGTTACTGTCTCTAGTGGAGAAGATGTGTTACTGTCTCTAGTGGAGAAGATGTGTTACTGTCTCTAGTGGAGAAGATGTGTTATTGTCCTTAGTGGAGAAGATGTGTTACCGTCTCTAGTAGAGAAGATGTGTTACTGTCCCTAGTGGAGAAGATGTGTTATTGTCTCTAGTAGAGAAGATGTGTTACTGTCTCTAGTGGAGAAGATGTGTTACTGTCTCTAGTGGAGAAGATGTGTTACTGTCTCTAGTAGAGAAGATGTGTTACTGTCTCTAGTGGAGAAGATGTGTTACTCTCTCTAGTAGAGAAGATGTGTTACTGTCCCTAGTGGAGAAGATGTGTTACTGTCTCTAGTGGAGAAGATGTGTTACTGTCTCTAGTGGAGAAGATGTGTTACTGTCTCAGTCTGAACCTCTATTGTGTTACTGACGGAGTTCATTATCACTGGGTTTTATTGTATAAGGAATTGGGCACACAAAGAACAAGAAATGATGCACAGTCACGCAAGGGATTTAGAGAGAGGGAGGCAGATATGGGGGAGAGAGAGAGACAGACAGAGACAGAGAGAGAGGCAGGCATGGGGGACAGAGAGAGAGGCAGGCATAGAGAGGGGACATGGGGGACAGAGAGAGAGAGGCAGGCAGGCATGGGGGACAGAGAGAGAGAGGCGTGGGGGACAGAGAGAGAGAGGCAGGCATGGGGGACAGAGAGAGGCAGGCGGGGGGAACAGAGAGAGAGGAGGCATGGGGGACAGAGAGAGAGAGAGGCAGGCATGGGGGACAGAGGGGCAGGCATGGGGGACAGAGAGAGAGGCAGGCATGGGGGACAGAGAGAGAGAGGCATGGGGGACAGAGAGAGAGAGGCAGGCATGGGGAATAGAGGGGGACAGAGAGAGAGAGGCAGGCATGAGGGGCAGGCATGGGGAGAGAGAGAGAGGCAGGCATGGGGACAGAGAGAGAGAGGCAGGCATGGGGGCACATGGGGGACAGAGAGAGAGAGGCAGCATGGGGAGAGAGAGGCATGCATGGGGGATAGAGAGAGGCAGGCATGCATGGGGGACAGAGAGAGAGAGGCAGGCATGGGGGACAGAGAGAGAGAGGCAGGCATGGGGACAGAGAGAGAGAGGCAGGCATGGGAGGAGAGAGAGAGAGGCAGGCATGGGGGACAGAGAGAGAGAGAGGACAGAGAGAGAGCAGGCATGGGGGACAGAGGAGAGGCAGGCATGGGGACAGAGAGAGAGAGGCAGGCATGGGGACAGAGAGAGCAGGAGGCAGGCATGGGGGACAGAGAGAGAGAGAGGCAGGCAGAGAGAGAGAGAGGCAGGCATGGGGGACAGAGAGAGAGAGGCAGGCATGGGGGACAGAGAGAGAGAGGCAGGCATGGGGGACAGAGAGAGAGAGGCAGGCATGGGGGACAGAGAGAGAGGCAGGCATGGGGGACAGAGAGAGGCATGCATGGGGGACAGAGAGAGAGAGGCAGGCAGAGAGAGGGGACATGGGGGACAGAGAGAGAGAGGCAGGCATGGGGGACAGAGAGGACAGAGAGAGAGAGGCAGGCAGGCATGGGGGACAGAGAGAGAGAGAGACAGAGAGAGCAGGCATGGGGGACAGAGAGAGAGAGGCAGGCATGGGGGACAGAGAGAGAGAGGCAGGCAGAGAGAGAGGCAGGCATGGGGACAGAGAGAGAGAGGCAGGCATGGGAGGACAGAGAGAGAGAGGCAGGCATGGGGGGGGACAGGCATGGGGGACAGAGAGAGAGAGAGCAGGCATGGGGGACAGAGAGAGAGGCAGGCATGGGGACAGAGAGAGAGAGGCAGGCATGACAGAGAGAGAGGCAGGCAGAGAGAGAGAGAGGCAGGCATGGGGGGGGACAGAGAGAGGCAGAGAGAGGCAGGCATGGGGGCAGAGAGAGGGGGCAGAGAGAGCATGGGGGAGAGAGAGAGGCAGGCATGGGGGGGGACAGAGAGAGAGAGGCATGGGGACAGAGAGAGGCAGGCATGGGGGGACAGAGGGACAGAGATAGAGAGAGAGAGGCAGGCATGGGGGACAGAGAGAGAGGCAGGCATGGGGGACAGAGAGAGAGGCAGGCATGGGGGACAGAGAGAGAGGCAGGCATGGGGGACAGAGAGAGAGAGGCAGGCATGGGGAATAGAGAGAGAGAGGCAGGCATGGGGGACAGAGAGAGAGGCAGGCATGGGAGACAGAGAGAGAGAGAGGCAGGCATGGGAGACAGAGAGAGAGAGAGGCAGGCATGGGGGACAGAGAGAGAGAGGCAGGAATGGGGGACAGAGAGAGAGGCAGGCATGGGGGAGGCATGGGGGACAGAGAGAGAGAGGCAGGCATGGGGGACAGCATGGGGGATAGAGAGAGAGAGGCAGGCATGGGGGACAGAGAGAGAGAGGCAGGCATGGGGGAGAGGCAGCATGGGGGAGAGAGAGGCAGGCATGGGGGGGACAGGCATGGGGAGACAGAGAGAGGCAGGCATGGGGGACAGAGAGAGAGGCAGGCATGGGGACAGGACAGCAGAGGCAGAGAGAGAGGCAGGCATGGGGGACAGGGGACAGGCATGGGGGAGAGAGAGAGGCAGGCATGGGGGACAGAGAGAGAGGCAGGCATGGGGGACAGAGAGAGAGAGGCAGTGTAACAAGGCCAATACAGTATAGTCGTGGCCAAAAGTTTTGAGAATGACACTAATATTCATTTTCACAAAGTCTGCTGCCTCAGTTTGTATGATGGCAATTTGCATATACTCCAGAATGTTATGAAGAGTGATCAGATGAATTGCAATTATTTGCAAAGTCTCTCTTTGCCATGCAAATGAACTGAATCCCTGTTACGATCGTCGTAAGAAGCGGACCAAAATGCAGCGTGGTATGTGTTCATGAAGATGTTTTAATTAAAGAAAGCATTGAACACTGAATACAAAACAATAAACGAATAACGACCGTGAAGCTATAATAAGAACTGTGCTGACACAAGCAACTGACATAGACAATCACCCACAAAGTACCCACAGAATATGGCTGCCTAAATATGGTTCCCAATCAGAGACAACGATAGACAGCTGCCTCTAATTGAGAACCAATCTAGGTAACCATAGACATACAATTTACTTAGAAAGGTCACAGCCCCATAAACATACAAAACCCCTAGACAAGACAAAAACACATACATCACCCATGTCACACCCTGACCTAACCAAAATAACAAGGAAAACAAAGAATACTAAGGTCAGGGTGTGACAATCCCAAAAAAACATTTCCACTGAATTTCAGCCCTGCCACAAAAGGACCAGCTGACATCATGTCAGTGTTTCTCTCGTTAACACAGGTGTGAGTGTTGATGAGGACAAGGCTGGAGATCACTCTGTCATGCTGATTGATTTCGAATAACAGACTGGAAGCTTCAAAAGGAGGGTGGTGCTTGGAATCATGTTCTTCCTCTGTCAACCATGGTTACCTTCAAGGAAACACGTGCAGTCATTATTGATTTGGGCAAAAAGGGCTTCACAGGCAAGGATATTGCTGCCAGTAAGATTGCACCTAAATCAACCGTTTATCGGATCATCAAGAACTTCAAGGAGAGCGGTTCAATTGTTGTGAAGAAGGCTTCAGGGCGCCCAAGAAAGTCCAGCCAGCACCAGGACCGTCTCCTAAAGTTGATTCAGCTGAGGGATCGGGCACCACCAGTACAGAGCTTGCTTAGGGATGGCAGCAGGCAGGTGTGAGTGCATCTGCTCGCACAGCGAGGCGAAGACTTTTGGAGGATGGCCTGGTGTCAAGAAGGGCTGCAAAGAAGCCACTTCTCTCCAGGAAAAACATCAGGGACAGACTGATATTTTCCAAAAGGTACAGGGATTGGACTGCTGAGGACGTGGGTAAAGTAATTTTCTCTGATGAATCCCCTTTCCGATTGTTTGGGGCATCTGGAAAAAAGCTTGTCCGGAGAAGACGAGGTGAGCGCTACCATCAGTCCTGTGTCATGCCAACAGTAAAGCATCCTGAGACCATTCATGTGTGGGGTTGCTTCTCAGCCAAGGGAGTGGGCTTACTCACAATTTTGCCGAAGAATACAGCCATGAATAAAGAATGGTACCAACACATCCTCCGAGAGCAACTTCTCCCAACCATCCAGGAACAGTTTGGTAATGAACAATGCCTTTTCCAGCATGATGGAGCACCTTGCCATAAGGCAAAAGTGATAACTAAGTGGCTCGGGGAACAAAACATCAATATTTTGGGT
Organism: Oncorhynchus nerka; assembly: GCF_034236695.1. Classification (NCBI taxonomy): domain Eukaryota; kingdom Metazoa; phylum Chordata; class Actinopteri; order Salmoniformes; family Salmonidae; genus Oncorhynchus; species Oncorhynchus nerka. The sequence goes on from NC_088398.1 coordinate 86,593,171, forward strand.
CCATGGCCAGGAAACTCCCCAGACCTGAATCCCATTGAGAACTTGTGGTCAATCCTCAAGAGGCGGGTGGACAAACAAAAACCCACAAATTCTGACAAACTCCAAGCATTGATTATGCAAGAATGGGCTGCCATCAGTCAGGATGTGGCCCAGAAGTTAATTGACAGCATACCAGGGCAGATTGCAGAGGTCTTGAAAAAGAAGGGTCAACACTGCAAACATTGACTCTTTGCATCAACTTCATGTTATTGTCAATAAAAGCCTTTGACACTTATGAAATGCTTGTAATTATACTTCAGTATTCCATAGTGACATCTGACAAAAATATCTAAAGACACTGAAGCAGCAAACTTTGTGAAAATTAATATTTGTGTCATTCTCAAAACGTTTGGCCACGACTGTACAGCTGGGCTTGGCTCAGTATGACTCAGCTCAGTAGTGTGAAAGGGGTATTATTTCGTCAGGAGTAGGTGTGACAGGTTAGGGCCAGTCAGGGAGAGGCAGAGGGGAGGGGCTCTTACCTGTTCAACAGTAAGGGGTGAACAGATCTCCTCTCCTCTCAGGATCATGGACCTCTGGGTCAGAACCTCAGACAGCTGGAACGAGTCCAGGCCCAGCAGATCACTGACATTACTGACCACTGGAGAGAGAGACAGACAGATATGTTACTGACCACTGGAGAGACAGACAGACATATGTGTTACTGACCACTGGAGAGAGAGACAGACAGATATGTTACTGACCACTGGAGAGAGAGACAGACAGATATGTTACTGACCACTGGAGAGACAGACAGACATATGTGTTACTGACCACTGGAGAGACAGACAGATATGTTACTGACCACTGGAGAGAGAGACAGACAGACATGTAACTAACCACTGGACAGACAGACAGATATGTTACTGACCACTAGAGAGACAGACATACATGTTACTGACCACTAGAGAGAGACAGACATGTAACTAACCACTGGACAGACAGACAGATATGTTACTGACCACTAGAGAGAGACAGACATGTAACTAACCACTGGACAGACAGACAGATATGTTACTAACCACTAGAGAGACAGACAGATATGTTACTAACCACTAGAGAGAGACAGACAGACAGATGTGTTACTGATCACTGGAAAGACAGACAGATGTGTTACTGACCACTGGAGAGAGACAGACAGACAGATGTGTTACTGACCACTGGAGAGAGACAGACAGATGTGTTACTGACCACTAGAGAGACAGACAGATATGTTACTAACCACTGGAGAGACAGACAGATATGTTACTGACCACTGGAGAGAGACAGACAGATATGTTACTGACCACTGGAGAGAGACAGACAGATATGTTACTGACCACTGGAGAGACAGACAGATATGTTACTAACCACTGGAGAGACAGACAGATATGTTACTGACCACTGGAGAGACAGACAGATGTGTTACTGACCACTGGAGAGACAGACAGACAGATGTGTTACTAACCACTGGAGAGACAGACAGACATGTAACTAAATCAAATCAAATTGATTTATATAGCCCTTCGTACATCAGCTGATATCTCAAAGTGCTGTACAGAAACCCAGCCTAAAACCCCAAACAGCAAGCAGTGCAGGTGTAGAAGCACGGTGGCTAGGAAAAACTCCCTAGAAAGGCCAAAACCTAGGACCACTAACCACTGGAGAAAGAGACATGTTACTAACCACTAGAGACAGACAGATGTGTTACTAACCACTGGAGAGAGAGACAGACATGTTATTAACCACTAGAGAGACAGACAGATGTGTTACTAACCACTGGAGAGAGAGACAGACATGTTACTAACCACTAGAGACAGACAGATGTGTTACTAACCACTGGAGAGAGAGACAGACATGTTACTAACCACTAGAGACAGACAGATGTGTTACTAACCACTGGAGAGAGAGACAGACATGTTACTAACCACTAGAGACAGACAGATATGTTACTGACCACTGGAGAGACAGACAGATGTGTTACTAACCACTAGAGAGAGAGACAGACATGTTACTAACCACTAGAGACAGACAGATGTGTTACTAACCACTAGAGACAGACAGATGTGTTACTAACCACTAGAGACAGACAGATGTGTTACTAACCACTGGAGAGAGAGACAGACATGTTATTAACCACTAGAGACAGACAGATGTGTTACTAACCACTAGAGAGACAGACAGATATGTTACTGACCACTGGAGAGAGAGACAGACATGTTATTAACCACTAGAGACAGACAGATGTGTTACTAACCACTAGAGAGACAGACAGATGTGTTACTAACCACTGGAGACAGACAGACAGATGTGTTACTGACCACTGGAGAGACAGACAGATGTGTTACTAACCACTGGAGAGAGAGACAGATATGTTACTAACCACTAGAGGAAAAACTCCCTAGAAAGGCCAAAACCTAGGACCACTAACCACTGGAGAAAGAGACAGACAGATGTGTTACTAACCACTGGAGAGAGAAACAGATGTGTTACTGACCACTAGAGAGACAGACAGATGTGTTACTAACCACTGGAGAGAGAGACAGACATGTTACTAACCACTAGAGACAGACAGATGTGTTACTAACCACTGGAGAGAGAGACAGACATGTTATTAACCACTAGAGAGACAGACAGATGTGTTACTAACCACTGGAGAGAGAGACAGACATGTTACTAACCACTAGAGACAGACAGATGTGTTACTAACCACTGGAGAGAGAGACAGACATGTTACTAACCACTAGAGACAGACAGATATGTTACTGACCACTGGAGAGACAGACAGATGTGTTACTAACCACTAGAGAGAGAGACAGACATGTTACTAACCACTAGAGACAGACAGATGTGTTACTAACCACTAGAGACAGACAGATGTGTTACTAACCACTAGAGACAGACAGATGTGTTACTAACCACTGGAGAGAGAGACAGACATGTTATTAACCACTAGAGACAGACAGATGTGTTACTAACCACTAGAGAGACAGACAGATATGTTACTGACCACTGGAGAGAGAGACAGACATGTTATTAACCACTAGAGACAGACAGATGTGTTACTAACCACTAGAGAGACAGACAGATGTGTTACTAACCACTGGAGACAGACAGACAGATGTGTTACTGACCACTGGAGAGAGAGACAGACAGATATGTTACTAACCACTAGAGAGAGACAGATATGTTACTAACCACTAGAGACAGACAGATGTGTTACTAACCACTAGAGAGACAGACAGATGTGTTACTGACCACTAGAGAGAGACAGACAGATATGTTACTGACCACTGGAGAGAGAGACAGATATGTTACTGACCACTGGAGAGAGACAGACAGATGTGTTACTGACCACTGGAGAGAGACAGACAGATATGTTACTAACCACTGGAGAGACAGACAGATATTGTTACTGACCACTGGAGAGAGACAGACAGATATGTTACTGACCACTGGAGAGACAGACAGATGTGTTACTGACCACTGGAGAGACAGACAGACAGATGTGTTACTAACCACTGGAGAGACAGACAGATGTGTTACTAACCACTGGAGAGACAGACAGATGTGTTACTAACCACTGGAGAGACAGACAGATGTGTTACTAACCACTGGAGAGACAGACAGATGTGTTACTGACCACTGGAGAGACAGACAGACAGATGTGTTACTAACCACTGGAGAGACAGACAGACATGTAACTAAATCAAATCAAATTGATTCATATAGCCCTTCGTACATCAGCTGATATCTCAAAGTGCTGTACAGAAACCCAGCCTAAAACCCCAAACAGCAAGCAGTGCAGGTGTAGAAGCACGGTGGCTAGGAAAAACTCCCTAGAAAGGCCAAAACCTAGGACCACTAACCACTGGAGAAAGAGACAGACAGATGTGTTACTAACCACTGGAGAGAGAAACAGATGTGTTACTGACCACTAGAGAGACAGACAGATGTGTTACTAACCACTGGAGAGAGAGACAGACATGTTACTAACCACTAGAGACAGACAGATGTGTTACTAACCACTAGAGAGACAGACAGATGTGTTACTGACCACTAGAGAGACAGACAGATGTGTTACTAACCACTGGAGAGAGAGACAGACATGTTACTAACCACTAGAGACAGACAGATGTGTTACTAACCACTGGAGAGAGAGACAGACATGTTATTAACCACTAGAGAGACAGACAGATGTGTTACTAACCACTGGAGAGAGAGACAGACATGTTACTAACCACTAGAGACAGACAGATGTGTTACTAACCACTGGAGAGAGAGACAGACATGTTACTAACCACTAGAGACAGACAGATATGTTACTGACCACTGGAGAGACAGACAGATGTGTTACTAACCACTAGAGAGACAGACAGATGTGTTACTAACCACTGGAGAGACAGACAGATATGTTACTGACCACTGGAGAGACAGACAGATGTGTTACTGACCACTGGAGAGACAGACAGACAGATGTGTTACTAACCACTGGAGAGACAGACAGACATGTAACTAAATCAAATCAAATTGATTTATATAGCCCTTCGTACATCAGCTGATATCTCAAAGTGCTGTACAGAAACCCAGCCTAAAACCCCAAACAGCAAGCAATGCAGGTGTAGAAGCACGGTGGCTAGGAAAAACTCCCTAGAAAGGCCAAAACCTAGGACCACTAACCACTGGAGAAAGAGACAGACAGATGTGTTACTAACCACTGGAGAGAGAGACAGACATGTTACTAACCACTAGAGACAGACAGATGTGTTACTAACCACTGGAGAGAGTGACAGACATGTTATTAACCACTAGAGAGACAGACAGATGTGTTACTAACCACTGGAGAGAGAGACAGACATGTTACTAACCACTAGAGAGAGAGACAGACATGTTATTAACCACTAGAGAGACAGACAGATGTGTTACTAACCACTAGAGAGACAGACAGATGTGTTACTGACCACTAGAGAGACAGACAGATGTGTTACTGACCACTAGAGAGACAGACATATGTGTTACTAACCACTAGAGAGAGAGACAGACATGTTACTAACCACTAGAGACAGACAGATGTGTTACTAACCACTAGAGAGACAGACAGATGTGTTACTAACCACTGGAGAGAGAGACAGACATGTTACTAACCACTAGAGACAGACAGATGTGTTACTAACCACTAGAGAGACAGACAGATATGTTACTAACCACTAGAGAGACAGACAGATGTGTTACTAACCACTGGAGAGAGACAGACAGATATGTTACTAACCACTGGAGACAGACAGACAGATATGTTACTAACCACTGGAGACAGACAGATGTGTTACTAACCACTGGAGAGAGACAGATGTGTTACTAACCACTGGAGAGAGAGACAGACAGATATGTTACTAACCACTAGAGACAGACAGATATGTTACTAACCACTGGAGACAGACAGACAGATGTGTTACTGACTACTGGAGAGAGAGACAGACAGATATGTTACTAACCACTAGAGACAGACAGATATGTTACTAACCACTGGAGAGAGACAGACAGATGTGTTACTAACCACTGGAGACAGACAGACAGATGTGTTACTGACCACTGGAGAGAGAGACAGACAGATGTGTTACTGACCACTGGAGAGAGAGACAGAAATATGTATTACTGAGGGTGGTATGGAGGGTGTTATGGGGGTGGTATGAGGGTGGTAGGGGGGTATGGAGGTGGTTGTCCTTCTGGAAGGTTCTCCCATCTCCAATGAGGAACTCTGGAGCTGTCAGAGGGACCATCGGCTTCTTGGTCACCTCCCTGACCAAGTCCCTTCTCCCTCGATTGCTCAGGTTGTTGGACGGCCAGCTCTAGGAAGAGTCTTGGTGGTTCCAAACTTCTTCCATTTAAGAATGGTGGAGGCCACTGTGTTCTTAGGGACCTTCAATGCTGCAGACATTTATTGGTACCCTTCCCCAGATCTGTGTCTCGACACAATCCCGTCTCGGAGCTCTACGGACATTTCCTTCGACCTCATGACTTGGTTTTTGCTCTGACATGCACTGTAAACTGTGGGACCTTATATAGACAGGTGTGTGTGCCTTTCCAAATCATGTCCAATCAATAGAATTTACCACAGGTGGACTCCAAGTTGTGGAAACATCTCAAGGATGATCAATGGAAACAGGATGCACCTGAGCTCAATTTTAAGTCTCATAGCAAAGGGTCTGAATACTTTTTAAATCAGGTATTTATAAAATGGGGTATTACGGGGTATTGTGTGTAGATTGATGAGGAAAATGTGTAATTGAATCAATTTTAGAATAAGGCTGTAATGTAATAAAATGTGGAAAAAGTCAAGGTTTCTGAATACTTTCCGAAGGCTCTGTACATAGTTTTTGTCAGCAGGTTTTGTCTTTAACTGAAGTGTTACCTCAGCTTCACTATCATTCATTAGAATAACCTCCCACCTCCTCTCCTCCTCCCCTCCCCTCCTCTCCTCTCCTCTCCTCTCCTCTCCTCTCCTCTCCTCTCCTCTCCTCTCCTCTCCTCTCCTCTCTCCTCTCCTCTCCTCTCCTCTACCCCCCCCTCCCTCCCTCCCCTTTCCTTTCCTTTCCTTTCCTTTCCCTCCTCCCTCTCCTCTCCTCTCCTCTCCTCTCTCCTCCCTCCTCCCTCCCTCCCTCCCTCCCTCCCTCCCTCCCTCCCTCCCTCCCTCCCTCCCTCCCTCTCTTCTCCTCCCTCTCACCTCCTTTAGAGGTGATCTGTGCTCCTCCTGCGGTCATGAACTCTATGTTCCCCATCAGGAGAACAGCAGACAGCAGCTTAAAGACGTCACGTATCTCCTCCTCACTGAACTGCATCACCTTTAGAGCCTCCTGGTAGTAGCAGAGACAGAGAGATTATGAGATTCCTTCTACTGAACACAGACAGGATAATACATGCTGCAGGGCCCATAATCAACACATCTGGTGGGACTGTAGTTATTCTACTGGGTTATTCCGCCCTCTGGTGGCAGCTTGTGAAGGTACAACCAGCCTCACCATAACACTGTCATAGAGCTGCAGGTCATCTAGACTCCTGTCCTTCACACAGCCAGACTGACTCAGGTAGTGGTATGACTCTGGGCCCTCAGACAGGAAGTACAACTCTGGAACACAGACATAAAATAACTTTAGGCAGTTATTTTCTTCAGGAACATTTTCTAGAGACAAACAAAGTCCCACTGTATTTAAATCAATTCAAATTGTATTTGTGACATGCTTCGTACAGGTGTAGACTAACAGTGAAATGCTTAATTACGATGCAGAGTTCAAATTAAAGAATCAGAAAGATACAAATAATAACAGAAATAGTGACAAGGAATAAATACACAGTGAATAACAAACACCAATAACAAGTAAAAAATAACACGGCTATACACAGGAAGTAGAAAATAACACGGCTATACACAGGAAGTAGAAAATAACACGGCTATACACAGGAAGTAGAAAATAACACGGCTATACACAGGAAGTAGAAAATAACACGGCTATACACAGGAAGTAGAAAATAACACGGCTATACACAGGAAGTAGAAAATAACACGGCTATACACAGGAAGTAGAAAATAACACGGCTATACACAGGAAGTAGAAAATAACACGGCTATACACAGGAAGTAGAAAATAACACGGCTATACACAGGAAGTAGAAAATAACACGGCTATACACAGGAAGTAGAAAATAACACGGCTATACACAGGAAGTAGAAAATAACATGTCTATACAGAGAGTATAAAATAACATGGCTATAAACAGGAAGTATAAAATAACATGGCTATACAGAGAGTATAAAATAACATGGCTATATACAGGAAGTAGAACATAACATGGCTATAAACAGGAAGTACTAGTCCCAAGTCGATGTGCAGGAGTGAAAGGTCATTGAGGTAGCTAAAGTGCCTTCAGTAAGTATTCAAACCCATTGACTTATTCCGCACTTTGTTGTTTTACAGCCTGATTTAAACATTTATTATTGTCAAAGTAAATTATGTTTTTAGACATTTTTACAAATAAATAAAAACTGAAAAGCTGAAATGTCTTGAGTCATGTATTTAACACCTTTGTTATGACAAGCCTAACTAAGGTGATGAGTAAAAACAAGTCACATAATAAGTTGCATGAAATACCTCATCTCTGTACCCCACACATAATTATCTTTACGCTCCCTCAGCAGTGAATTTCAAACACAGTCTCAACTGACCAGTGCCTCCCAAAGAAGGGCACCTATTGGTAGATGGGCATAAAAAAAGCAGATACTGAATATCCATTTGAGCAGGGTGAAGTTATTAATTACACTTTGGATGGTGTATCAATACACCCAGTCACTACAAAGATACAGGCGTCCTTCCTAACTCAGTTGCCAGAGAGGAAGGAAACAATTCAGGGATTTCACCATGAGGCCACTGGTGACTTTAAAACAGAGTTCAATGGCTGTGATAGGAGAAAACAGAGGATGGATCAACAACATTGTAGTTACTCCACAATACTAACCTAATTGACAGAGTGAAAAGGAAACCTGTACAGAATACAAATATTCCAAACCATGCAACAAGGCACTAAAGTAGAACTGTAAAAAATGTGGCAGCAATCAATGATGAGGAGGTGAGGGGAGGGGAGGTTATTCCAATGCATGATAATGAAGAAGCTGAGGTAACACTTCAGTTAAAGACAAAGCCTGCTGACAAAAACGATGTACAGAGCCTTCGGAAAGTATTCAGAAACCTTGACTTTTTCCACATTTTGTTGCATTACAGCCTTATTCTAAAATTGATTAAAAAAATAAATTTTCCTCATCAATTTGTCCTTGATACAAAGTGTTACTGTATGTTTGGGGAAAATTCAATGCAACACATTACTGAGTACCACTCTCCATATCTTCATGCATAGTGGTGGCTGCATCATGTTATGGGTAATCGTTAAGGACTGGGGAGTTTTTCAGGATAAAGACGTAATGGAATGGAGCTCATAAGCACAGGCAACATCCTAGAGGAAAACCTGGTTCAGTCTGCATTTCAACAGACACTGGGAGATTAATTGACCTTTCATCAGGACAATACCCCAAAACACAAGGTCAAATCTACACTGGAGATGCTTACCAAGAAGACAGTGAATGTTCCTGAGTGGCCGAGTTACAGTTTTGACTTAAATCAGTTGAAAATCTATGGCAGAGACCTGAAAAGGGTTGTCTAGCAATGATCAACAACCAATGTGACAGAGCTTGAAGAATTTATAAAAGAATAATGGGCAAATGTTGCACAATCCAGGTGCGGAAAGCTCTTAGAAACTTACCCAGAAACACTCACAGCTGTAATCTCTGCCAAATGTCCCACCCTGATCTGTTTCCCCTGTCTTTGTGCTTGTCTCCACCCCCCTCCAGGTGTCACACCCTGATCTGTTTCCCCTGTCTTTGTGCTTGTCTCTACCCCCCTCCAGGTGTCACACCCTGATCTGTTTCCCCTGTCTTTGTGCTTGTCTCCACCCCCCTCCAGGTGTCCCACCCTGATCTGTTTCCCCTGTCTTTGTGCTTGTCTCCACCCCCCTCCAGGTGTCCCACCCTGATCTGTTTCCCCTGTCTTTGTGCTTGTCTCCACCCCCTCCAGGTGTAACACCCTGATCTGTTTCCCTGTCTTTGTGCTTGTCTCCACCCTCCAGGTGTCACACCCCTGATCTGTTTCCCCTGTCTTTGTGCTTGTCTCCACCCCCCTCCAGGTGTCCCCCCTGATCTGTTTCCCCTGTCTTTGTGCTTGTCTCCACCCCCCTCCAGGTGTCACGCCCTGATCTGTTTCCCCTGTCTTTGTGCTTGTCTCCACCCCCCTCCAGGTGTCCCACCCTGATCTGTTTCCCCTGTCTTTGTGCTTGTCTCCACCCCCCTCCAGGTGTCCCACCCTGATCTGTTTCCCCTGTCTTTGTGCTTGTCTCCACCCCCTCCAGGTGTCCCACCCTGATCTGTTTCCCCCTGTCTTTGTGCTTGTCTCCACCCCCTCCAGGTGTCCCACCCTGATCTGTTTCCCCTGTCTTTGTGCTTGTCTCCACCCCCTCCAGGTGTCCCCCTGATCTGTTTCCCCTGTCTTTGTGCTTGTCTCCACCCCTCCAGGTGTCCCACCCTGATCTGTTTCCCCTGTCTTTGTGCTTGTCTCCACCCCCTCCAGGTGTCCCACCCTGATCTGTTTCCCCTGTCTTTGTGCTTGTCTCCACCCCCCTCCAGGTGTCCCACCCTGATCTGTTTCCCCTGTCTTTGTGCATGTCTCCACCCCCCACCAGGTGTCTCCCCTCATTATCCTGTGTATTTATACCTGCGTTTTCTGTTTGTCTGTTGCCAGTTGGTCCCGTCAAGTCCTACCAGCGTGTTTCCTCTAGTTTTTGTTAGTCTTCTAAGTTCTGACCTTTCTGCCTGTCCTGTCCTGACCCTGATCCTGCTCGCTGTCCTGTCCTGTCCTGATCCTGCTCGCTGTCCTGTCCTGACCCTGATCCTGCTCGCTGTCCTGTCCTGTCCTGACCCTGATCCTGACCCTGTCCTGATCCTGATCCTGCTCGCTGTCCTGTCCTGTCCTGACCCTGATCCTGCTCGCTGTCCTGTCCTGACCCTGATCCTGCTCGCTGTCCTGTCCTGTCCTGACCCTGATCCTGACCCTGTCCTGATCCTGATCCTGCTCGCTGTCCTGTCCTGTCCTGACCCTGATCCTGATCGCTGTCCTGTCCTGTCCTGACCCTGTCCTGACCCTGATCCTGCTCGCTGTCCTGTCCTGACCCTGATCCTGCTCGCTGTCCTATCCTGTCCTGACCCTGATCCTGCTCGCTGTCCTGTCCTGTCCTGACCCTGATCCTGCTCGCTGTCCTGTCCTGTCCTGACCCCTCTCCTGATCGCTGTCCTGTCCTGACCCTGATCCTGATCGCTGTCCTGTCCTGTCCTGACCCTGATCGCTGTCCTGTCCTGACCCTGATCCTGTCCTGTCCTGACCCTGATCCTGCTCGCTGTCCTGTCCTGTCCTGACCCTGATCCTGATCGCTGTCCTGTCCCTGATCCTGTCCTGTCCTGACCCTGATCCTGATCGCTGTCCTGTCCTGATCCTGACCCTGATCCTGACCTGACCCTGATCCTGTCCAGTCCTGTCCTGATCCTGTCCTGATCCTGACCCTGTCCTGTCCTGATCCTGATCGCTGTCCTGACCTGACCCTGATCCTGCTCGCTGTCCTGTCCTGTCCTGATCCTGATCCTGTCCTGACCCTGATCCTGACCTGACCCTGATCCTGTCCTGACCCTGATCCTGACCCTGATCCTGATCCTGACCCTGATCCTGACCTGACCCTGATCCTGCTCGCTGTCCTGTACCTGCATGACTCTGATTTGGATTATGACCCTTTGCCTGCCTTGACTTACCTGTTTCCCCTTAAACGATAATAAACTCTGAGACTTGTACTGTAAGGGTACAGCCTCAGTGTTCACTGTCTTAGCCTGAGTCCTGATAATAGGCTATTGGGTACTGTCTAAAACTGTAAGGGTATAGCCTCAGTGTTCACTGTCTTAGCCTGAGTCCTGATAATAGGCTATTGGGTACTGTCTAAAACTGTAAGGGTACAGCCTCAGTGTTCACTGTCTTAGCCTGAGTCCTGATACTAGGCTATTGGGTACTGTCTAAAACTGTAAGGGTACAGCCTCAGTGTTCACTGTCTTAGCCTGAGTCCTGATAATAGGCTATTGGGTACTGTCTAAAACTGTAAGGGTACAGCCTCAGGGTTCACTGTCTTAGCCTGAGTCCTGATAATATTGGGGCTCTAAAATTGGGTACTGTCTAAAACTGTAAGGGTACAGCCTCAGTGTTCACTGTCTTAGCCTGAGTCCTGATAATAGGCTATTGGGTACTGTCTAAAACTGTAAGGGTACAGCCTCAGGGTTCACTGTCTTAGCCTGAGTCCTGATAATAGGCTATTGGGTACTGTCTAAAACTGTAAGGGTACAGCCTCAGGGTTCACTGTCTTAGCCTGAGTCCTGATAATAGGCTATTGGGTACTGTCTAAAACTGTAAGGGTACAGCCTCAGGGTTCACTGTCTTAGCCTGAGTCCTGATAATAGGCTATTGGGTACTGTCTAAAACTGTAAGGGTACAGCCTCAGTGTTCACTGTCTTAGCCTGAGTCCTGATAATAGGCTATTGGGTACTGTCTAAAACTGTAAGGGTACAGCCTCAGGGTTCACTGTCTTAGCCTGAGTCCTGATAATAGGCTATTGGGTACTGTCTAAAACTGTAAGGGTACAGCCTCAGGTTCACTGTCTTAGCCTGAGTCCTGATAATAGGCTATTGGGTACTGTCTGAAAACTGTAAAACTGGGTACAGCCTCAGGGTTCACTGTCTTAGCCTGAGCCTGATAATAGGCTATTGGGTACTGTCTAAAAGGTACAGCCT
>NC_088398.1:86613106-86693106 GCF_034236695.1 Oncorhynchus nerka
ATGACATATGACTATAGACATGACATATGACTATATACATGACATATGACTATAGACATGACATATGACTATATACATGACATATGACTACATACATGACATATGACTATAGACATGACATATGACTATATACATGACATATGACTACATACATGACATATGACTATAGACATGACATATGACTATATACATGACATGACTATAGACATGACATATGACTATATAAAGGACAAATGACAATATACACCTCCGGTCAAAAGTTTTAGAACACCTACTCATTCAAAGGTTTTTCTGAATTGGACTATTTCTACATTGTAGAATAATAGTGAAAACATCAAAACTATGAAAAAACACATGTGGAATGATGTGGTAACCAAAAAAGTGTTAAACAAATCAAAATCTATCTTATATTTGAGACGATTCAAATAGCCACCCTTTGCCTTGATGACAGCTTTGCACACTCTTGGCATTCTCTCAACCAGCTTCACCTGGAATGCTTTTCCAACAGTCTTGAAGCAGTTCCCACATATGCTGAGCACTTGTTAGCTGATTTTCCTTAACTCTGCGGCCCAAGTCATCCCAAACCATCTCAATTTGGTTGAGGTCAGGTGATTGTGGAGGCCTGGTCATCTGATGCAGAACTCCATCACTCTCCTTCTTGGCAAAGACATGGTGGTTGGAACCAAAAACCTCCCAATTTGGACTCCAGGCCAAAGGATACATTTTCACAGGTTTAATGTCCATTGCTTGTGTTTCTTGGCCCAAACAAGTCTCTTCTTATTGGTGTCTCTGCGAAACATTTATTTGGGCTGCAATTTCTAAGGCTGGTAACTAATGAATTTATCCTCTGCAGCAGAGGTAACTCTGGGTCTTCCTTTCTTGTAGCGGTCCTCATGAGAGCCAGTTTCATCATAGCACTTGATGGTTTTTGCGACCGCACTTTCAAAGTTCTTGAAATGTTCCGTATTGACTGACCTTCATGTCTTAAAGTAATGATGGACTGTCAGTTCTCTTTGCTTAGTTGAGCTGTTCCTGCCATAATATGGGCTTGGTATTTTACCAAATAGCGCTATCTTCTGTATACCACCCCTACCTTGTCACAACACAACTAATTGGTTCAAACTTATTAAGAAATAAATAAATTCCACAAATTAACTTTTGAGGCACAACCTGTTAATTGAAAAGGATGGCTACATGAAGAATCTCAAATATAAAATATATGTTGATTTGTTTAACACTTTTTTGGTTACTACATGATTCCATATGTGTAAAGAAAAACCCTTGAATGAGCAGGTATTCTAAAACTTTTGACCAGTAGTGTACATGACATATGACTATAGACATGACATATGACAATATACATGACATATGACAATATACATGCCATATGACATATGACTATATGACTATAGACATGACATATGACAATATACATGACATATGACTATATACATGACATATGACAATATACATGACATATGACTATATACATGACATATGACAATATACATGACATATGACTATATACATGACATATGACTATAGACATGACATATGACAATATACATGACATATGACAATATACATGACATATGACTATATACATGACATATGACTATATACATGACATATGACTACAGACATGACATATGACTACAGACATGACATATGACTATATACATGACATATGACTACATGACACATGACATATGACTATATACATGACATATGACTACAGACATGACATATGACTATATACATGACATGACATATGACTATATGACATGACATATGACTATATACATGACTATATATGACTGACTACAGACATGACATATACATGACATATGACTACAGACATGACATGACATATGACATATGACTACAGACATGACATATGACTATATACATGACATATGACTACAGACATGACATATGACTATATACATGACATATGACTACAGACATGACATATGACTATATACATGACATATGACTATATACATGACATATATACATGACATATGACTATATACATGACATATGACTATATACATGACATATGACTATATATGACTGTATATATATATACACACTGAATGGGGTTCAGTCCACCATGTATCAAACTATGTGTGTGTGTGTGTGTGTGTGTGTGTGTGTGTGTGTGTGTGTGTGTGTGTGGTCTCTTGAGACTACAGTAGCTACTAGTTAATGCTATGTCCCCAAGGCCCTGGTGAACTGACCTGATGAGAACAGTGTGTGTGTCTGGTCTCTTGTGACTCTACAGTAGCTACTAGTTAATGCTATGTCCCCAAGGCCCTGGTGAACTGACCTGATGAGAACAGTGTGTGTGTCTGGTCTCTTGTGACTCTACAGTAGCTACTAGTTAATGCTATGTCCCCAAGGCCCTGGTGAACTGACCTGATGAGAACAGTGTGTGTGTCTGGCTGACTCTACAGTAGCTACTAGTTAATGCCAGAGACAAGGCCCGGTGAACTGACTGATGAGAACAGTGTGTGTGTCTGGTCTCTTGTGACTCACAGTAGCTACTAGTTAATGCTATGTCCACAAGGCCCTGGTGAACTGACCTGAGAACAGTGTGTGTGTCTGGTCTACAGTAGGGGGTTAATGCTATGTCCCCAAGGCCCTGGTGAACTGACCTGATGAGAACAGGTCTGTCTGTCTCTGCTACAGTAGCTACTAGTTAATGCAGACCTGGGAACTGACGTGATGAGAACAGTGTGTGTGTCTGGTCTCTTGTGACCGTAGCTACTAGTTAATGATTGTCCCCAAGGCCCTGGTGAACTGACCTGATGAGAACAGTGGTGTGTGTCTGGTGACATTTTTAGCTCTAGTTAATGCTTCCCTGCTGAGGTGAATTGACCTGATGAGAACATTTGTCTGGTCTCTTGTGACTCTACAGTAGGACAGTTAATGATGTAGGAGAACTGACATGAGAACAGTGTGTGTGTCTGGTCTCTTGAACAGTAGACTAGTTAATGCTATGTCCCCACTGGTGAACTGATAGGAAACAACTGGCTGTCGTGTCTTTTCCAGAGACAGCGGTTTCTGTTGGCCCACAGCGAAGATATGAGGGGCAGCTCTCCCAGGTGGTGTCTACTATACAGGTCTACTGCTGCTGGGTCATACAGACCTGGGATCTGCTTGTAGGGGTTCACCGCTGCCAGGATTGACCCTATGTTGGTCTGGTGGGGAACATGGGATGACATTTTTAGCTCAGTCTTCTTCCCTGCTGAGGTAATTGTCTGATTAATTTGCTGGAACGGGGACAGAGAGATAGAGAAAGACATGGAGACCATCTGATCAGCTTAACAAGACAACAATCCACCCTGATAGGAAACAACCCTGTTTCTGTCCCTGTGGGCCCTGGTCGAACGGAGTGCAACTTCAATAATGCCTCATCACTGAGAGATTAGAGTCAGATTCCACTGTTCTGTAATGCCTCATCACTGAGAGATTAGAGTCAGATTACACTGTTCTGTAATGCCTCATCACTGAGAGATTAGAGTCAGATTCCACTGTTCTGTAATGCCTCATCACTGAGAGATTAGAGTCAGATTCCACTGTTCTGTAATGCCTCATCACTGAGAGATTAGAGTCAGATTCCACTGTTCTGTAATGCCTCATCACTGAGAGATTAGAGTCAGATTCCACTGTTCTGTTCCCCATATTAAATACCTGAGATCAATACTGCAGCATTCTCAGATCCCTTCCATTGAAATGTAAGATCCAGTCCCATTAATATACAACTAGTCGGTACAGTTAGTACTTACACTATTATTATTATAGGAATGAATCATGGCTTTGTTCTATAATTCCGTTTGAATGGAAAGCAGCCTGGGTAAAGTGTGTTAGTGGGTCATTGTGTTTATAATGACAACAGATTGTAAGGTAATAGAGCCAGCCCACTAAAAGCCTGACCTGACCACTCCAACTGAATTCTTCCAATGTCCCCGACATACTTCAGTCTGAGACTGTCATCATTGAGGTCGTTTGTGGTGAAGTTAAAACCTCTTAAGGATCCGCCCCTTTTCGTTTGTGGTGACGTTAAAACCTCTTAAGGATCCGCCCCTTTTCGTTTATGGTGACGTTAAAACCTCTTAAGGATCCGCCCCTTTTCGTTTGTGGTGGCGTTAAAACCTCTTAAGGATCCGCCCCTTTTTAAAAATGTTCTCCTGAATCTAACTGCCTGTAGCTCAGGCCCTGAAACAAGGACATGCATATTCTTGGTACCATTTGAAAGGAAACACTAAAGTTTATGGAAATGTAAAAGGAATGTAGGAGAAAATAACACAATAGATTTGGAAAAAGATAATACAAAGACAAAACCAACCGTTCTTTTGTATTTTTTTGTACCATCAACTTTGAAATGCAAGAGAAAGGCCATAATGTATTATTCCAGCCCAGGTGCTATTTAGATTGTGGCCACTAGATGGCAGCAGTGTGTGTGTATATATGTGTGTGCAAAGTTTTAGACTCATTTTTTACAAATGTATTTCACCTTTATGATCCAATGAACCATTCAAAATGTTGTATCAAGTCTGCCCAAATATGCCAATTTTTTTTATTAATAACTTTTCGCTACACTCGCATTAACATCTGCTAACCATGTGTATGTGACAAATAAAATTTGATTTGATTTGATTTGTTCAAAATTGTGCCACTCTCCTCAAACAGCATGCTATTATTTCACTGTAATAGCTACTGTAAATTGAGCAGTGCAGTTAGATTAACAAGAAGTTAAGCTTTCTGCCAATATCAGATATGTCTATGTCCTGGGAAATGTTATTGTTACTTACAACCTCATGCTAATCGCATTAGCCTACGTTAGCTCAACAGTCCCGTGGACGGGACACCGATCCCTTAAAATGAGGGGTGTTTTAAAAAGTCATCAGCGAGTGGATCATCTCTAACCAATATCAACACCAACGACAGATGTTCAAAACGCCGCTTTACGCTGCGTGTTCTGGCTCTGGCCCAAACCATTATTTTTTGGGGGGACTAATCAGAATGGTTAGAATGTGTTTGCATTCTAGAAATCGTTGGGGAGGTACTCAGATCCAAACTCATTACGGAGAAGAAAGTAAAGTCCACAGGCGTGGCGTAGCGTTTGGCCAGAGCAACGAGTTTGGGTAGCCAATTTAAAGCCTAGATGATGAGATTAGGATGAGCATCGTTCTGTTGGAAGATGTCCATGATTGTGTGGCTGTTCAGTAATGAACACTTGCATTGCTTGCTGTTTGTGGTTTTAGTCTGGGTTTCTGTATAAGCACTTTGTGACATCTGCTGATGTAAAAGAGGCTTTATAAATACATTTGATTGATTGATAATTGTCCTGTGCACTTTGACCTGGCTTAACCTGGGGGACGCTTTAGTCTCGACCTAGTGAAAGTTACATTTAAACACAGTTATGTAAAACCAAAAGATATTGGATATTGAAATGATTTTTCAAGGGGAGGTAGAGTAGTCCTACTATGGTTCAGGGCCCGGTTCCCCAAGGGGAGGAAGGGCAGTCCTACTACGGTCCAGGGCCCGGTTCCCCAAGGGGAGGTAGAGCAGTCCTACTATGGTCCAGGGCCCGGTTCTCCAAGGGGAGGTAGAGCAGTCCTACTATGGTCCAGGGCCCGGTTTTCCAAGGGGAGGTAGAGCAGTCCTACTATGGTCCAGGGCCCGGTTCTCCAAGGGGAGGTAGAGCAGTCCTACTATGGTCCAGGGCCCGGTTTTCCAAGGGGAGGTAGAGCAGTCCTACTATGGTCCAGGGCCCGGTTCCCCAAGGGGAGGTAGAGCAGTCCTGCTATGGTCCAGGACCCGGTTCTCCAAGGGGAGGTAGAGCAGTCCTACTATGGTCCAGGGCCCGGTTCCCCAAGGGGAGGTAGAGCAGTCCTACTACGGTCCAGGGCCTGGTTCCCCAAGGGGAGTTAGAGCAGTCCTACTACGGTCCAGGGCCCGGTTCCCCAAAGGGAGGTAGAGCAGTCCTACTACGGTCCAGGGCTCGGTTCCCCAAGGGGAGGTAGAGCAGTCCTACTACGGTCCAGGGCCCGGTTCCCCAAGGGGAGGTAGAGCAGTCCTACTACGGTCCAGGGCCCGGTTCCCCAAAGGGAGGTAGAGCAGTCCTACTACGGTCCAGGGCTCGGTTCCCCAAGGGGAGGTAGAGCAGTCCTACTACGGTCCAGGGCCCGGTTCCCCAAGGGGAGGTAGACCAGCCAATAACTTTGGAACGAAGTTAACAACAAATATAAAGTTGCCAATGTCATTGCAATTGAACAAGCACAGGATAAAACAGAGAAGACTGCATTAAAAAAAACCCATCAACCACAAGTTGATAATATCTCTCTAGGAGCTGATCTGTAGTCAGTATTGTGGAATAATGCTCACGTAAAGGTAAGATTTGAATGGAGAAAGCTGATCCAAGAGCAGCACTGCCTTTCTTTCAATCCTATCAGTATCGACACATGCTGCTATGACGCACTTAGTAAACATTATGTTTTGTTGTTTTTGGAAACGTACGCTACATCTTCGGTCGTCATGGGAATAATGCGTTGTTTAAACACCCGTAAGCCTAAATTACAGGAAACCGGACCCTGATTTGTTAGGCAGACAAGACTATAAACTTGTCTTACATAGATAATGTCTGTCTGGGAGGGTTGGACTATAAACTTGTCTTACATAGATAATGTCTGTCTGGGAGGGTTGGACTATAACAGTATCTTACATGGATAATGTCTGTCTGGGATGGTTGGACTATAACACTGTCTTACATAGATAATGTCTGTCTGGGAGGGTTGGACTATAACACTGTCTTACATAGATAATGTCTGTCTGGGAGGGTTGGACTATAACACTGTCTTACATAGATAATGTCTGTCTGGGAGGGTTGGACTATAACAGTATCTTACATAGATAATGTCTGTCTGGGAGGGTTGGACTATAACAGTATCTTACATAGATAATGTCTGTCTGGGATGGTTGGACTATAACACTGTCTTACATAGATAATGTCTGTCTGGGAGGGTTGGACTATAACACTGTCTTACATAGATAATGTCTGTCTGGGAGGGTTGGACTATAACACTGTCTTACATAGATAATGTCTGTCTGGGAGGGTTGGACTATAACAGTATCTTACATAGATAATGTCTGTCTGGGAGGGTTGGACTATAACACTGTCTTACATAGATAATGTCTGTCTGGGAGGGTTGGACTATAAACTTGTCTTACATAGATAATGTCTGTCTGGGAGGGTTGGACTATAACAGTATCTTACATAGATAATGTCTGTCTGGGATGGTTGGACTATAACAGTATCTTACATAGATAATGTCTGTCTGGGAGGGTTGGACTATAAAAGTATCTTACATAGATAATGTCTGTCTGGGAGGGTTGGACTATAACACTGTCTTACATAGATAATGTCTGTCTGGGAGTGTTGGACTATAACACTGTCTTACATAGATAATAGATAATGTCTGTCTGGGATGGTTGGACTATAACAGTATCTTACATAGATAATGTCTGTCTGGGAGGGTTGGACTATAACACTGTCTTACATAGATAATGTCTGTCTGGGAGTGTTGGACTATAAACTTGTCTTACATAGATAATGTCTGTCTGGGAGGGTTGGACTATAACAGTATCTTACATAGATAATGTCTGTCTGGGAGGGTTGGACTATAACAGTATCTTACATAGATAATGTCTGTCTGGGATGGTTGGACTATAACAGTATCTTACATAGATAATGTCTGTCTGGGAGGGTTGGACTATAAAAGTATCTTACATAGATAATGTCTGTCTGGGAGGGTTTGACTATAACACTGTCTTACATAGATAATGTCTGTCTGGGAGTGTTGGACTATAACACTGTCTTACATAGATAATGTCTGTCTGGGAGGGTTGGACTATAACACTGTCTTACATAGATAATGTCTGTCTGGGAGGGTTGGACTATAACACGGTCTTACATAGATAATGTCTGTCTGGGAGTGTTGGACTATAAACTTGTCTTACATAGATAATGTCTGTCTGGGAGGGTTGGACTATAACACGGTCTTACATAGATAATGTCTGTCTGGGAGGGTTGGACTATAACACTGTCTTACATAGATAATGTCTGTCTGGGAGGGTTGGACTATAACAGTATCTTACATAGATAATGTCTGTCTGGGAGGGTTGGACTATAACAGTATCTTACATAGATAATGTCTGTCTGGGATGGTTGGACTATAACACTGTCTTACATAGATAATGTCTGTCTGGGAGGGTTGGACTATAACACTGTCTTACATAGATAATGTCTGTCTGGGAGGGTTGGACTATAACACTGTCTTACATAGATAATGTCTGTCTGGGAGGGTTGGACTATAAAAGTATCTTACATAGATAATGTCTGTCTGGGAGGGTTGGACTATAACACTGTCTTACATAGATAATGTCTGTCTGGGAGTGTTGGACTATAACACTGTCTTACATAGATAATAGATAATGTCTGTCTGGGATGGTTGGACTATAACAGTATCTTACATAGATAATGTCTGTCTGGGAGGGTTGGACTATAACACTGTCTTACATAGATAATGTCTGTCTGGGAGGGTTGGACTATAACAGTATCTTACATAGATAATGTCTGTCTGGGAGGGTTGGACTATAACAGTATCTTACATAGATAATGTCTGTCTGGGATGGTTGGACTATAACAGTATCTTACATAGATAATGTCTGTCTGGGAGGGTTGGACTATAAAGGTATCTTACATAGATAATGTCTGTCTGGGAGGGTTGGACTATAACACTGTCTTACATAGATAATGTCTGTCTGGGAGTGTTGGACTATAACACTGTCTTACATAGATAATGTCTGTCTGGGAGGGTTGGACTATAACACGGTCTTACATAGATCATGTCTGTCTGGGAGTGTTGGACTATAAACTTGTCTTACATAGATAATGTCTGTCTGGGAGGGTTGGACTATAACAGTATCTTACATAGATAATGTCTGTCTGGGAGGGTTGGACTATAACAGTATCTTACATAGATAATGTCTGTCTGGGATGGTTGGACTATAACAGTATCTTACATAGATAATGTCTGTCTGGGAGGGTTGGACTATAAAAGTATCTTACATAGATAATGTCTGTCTGGGAGGGTTGGACTATAACACTGTCTTACATAGATAATGTCTGTCTGGGAGGGTTGGACTATAACAGTATCTTACATAGATAATGTCTGTCTGGGAGGGTTGGACTATAACAGTATCTTACATAGATAATGTCTGTCTGGGAGGGTTGGACTATAACAGTATCTTACATAGATAATGTCTGTCTGGGAGGGTTGGACTATAACAGTATCTTACATAGATAATGTCTGTCTGGGAGGGTTGGACTATAACAGTATCTTACATAGATAATGTCTGTCTGGGAGGGTTGGACTATAACAGTATCTTACATAGATGCAGTCCTTCTGGTAGCGCAGGTAAAGGTTATACATGATGGCAGCCTCATGTAGTTCTGCCAGAGTAGACATGTCCTCTACTCCATTAATACTGGTGGGGTGCATAGGAAACACCTTGTCTCTGCTCAGCTCCCCCTGCTGCAGGTATATCACCTGAAACACAGAGACACAACAGGTTTACTGCTGCAGGTACATCACCTGAAACACAGAGACACAACAGGTTTACTGCTGCAGGTACATCACCTGAAACACAGAGACACAACAGGTTTACTGCTGCAGGTACATCACCTGAAACACAGAGACACAACAGGTTTACTGCTGCAGGTACATCACCTGAAACACAGAGACACAACAGGTTTACTGCTGCAGGTACATCACCTGAAACACAGAGACACAACAGGTAGTTAGTTTTACTGCTGCAGGTACATCACCTGAAACACAGAGACACAACAGGTTTACTGCAGCAGGTACATCACCTGAAACACAGAGACACAACAGGTAGTTAGTTTTACTGCTGCAGGTACATCACCTGAAACACAGAGACACAACAGGTTTACTGCTGCAGGTACATCACCTGAAACACAGAGACACAACAGGTTTACTGCAGCAGGTACATCACCTGAAACACAGAGACACAACAGGTAGTTAGTTTTACTGCTGCAGGTACATCACCTGAAACACAGAGACACAACAGGTTTACTGCTGCAGGTACATCACCTGAAACACAGAGACACAACAGGTTTACTGCTGCAGGTACATCACCTGAAACACAGAGACACAACAGGTTTACTGCAGCAGGTACATCACCTGAAACACAGGTAGTTAGGTTTAGCAGTACATCACAACAGAGACACAACAGGTTTACTGCTGCAGGTACATTAGGTTTTACTGCTGCAGGTACATCACCTGAAACACAGAGACACAACAGGTTTACTGCTGCAGGTACATCACCTGAAGCACAGAGACACAACAGGTTTACTGCTGCAGGTACATCACCTGAAACACAGAGACACAACAACAGGTACATCACCTGAAACACAGTTTTACTGCTGCAGGTACATCACCTGAAACACAGAGACACAACAGGTAGGTTTACTGCTGCAGGTACATCACCTGAAACACAGAGACACAACAGGTAGCAGGTACATCACCTGAAACACAGAGACACAACAGGTTTTACTGCTGCAGGTACATCACCTGAAACACAGAGACACAACACAGAGACACAACAGAGTTTACTGCTGCAGGTACATCACCTGAAACACAGAGACACAACAGGTTTACTGCTGCAGGTACATCACCTGAAACACAGAGACACAACAGGTTTACTGCTGCAGGTACATCACCTGAAACACAGAGACACAACAGGTTTACTGCTGAAACACTGCTGCAGGTACATCACCTGAAACACAGAGACACAACAGTTTACTGCTGCAGGTACATCACCTGAAACACAGAGACACAACAGGTTTACTGCAGCAGGTACATCACCTGAAACACAGAGACACAACAGGTTTACTGCTGCAGGTACATCACCTGAAACACAGAGACACAACAGGTTTACTGCTGCAGGTACATCACCTGAAACACAGAGACACAACAGGATTAGTGAAACACAGAGACACAACAGGTTTACTGCTGCAGGTACATCACCTGAAACACAGAGACACAACAGGTTTACTGCACCTGCAGAGACACAACATCACCAGGAAGCAAACACAGAGACACAACAGGTAGTTAGTTTTACTGCTGCAGGTACATCACCTGAAACACAGAGACACAACAGGTTTACTGCTGCAGGTACATCACCTGAAACACAGAGACACAACAGGTTTACTGCTGCAGGTACATCACCTGAAACACAGAGACACAACAGGTTTACTGCTGCAGGTACATCACCTGAAACACAGAGACACAACAGGTTTACTGCTGCAGGTACATCACCTGAAACACAGAGACACAACAGGTTTACTGCTGCAGGTACATCACCTGAAGCACAGAGACACAACAGGTTTACTGCTGCAGGTACATCACCTGAAACACAGAGACACAGAGACACAGGTTTACTGCTGCAGGTACATCACCTGAAACACAGAGACACAACAGGTTTACTGCAGCAGGTATCATCACCAGGTACATCAAACACAGAGACACAACAGGTAGTTAGTTTTACTGCTGCAGGTACATCACCTGAAACACAGAGACACAACAGGTTTACTGCAGCAGGTACATCACCTGAAACACAGAGACACAACAGGTAGGTTTACTGCAGCAGGTACATCACCTGAAACACAGAGACACAACAGGGTTAGTTTTACTTGCAGGTACATCACCTGAAACACAGAGACACTGTTTACTGCAGGTACATCACCTGAAACACAGAGACACAACAGGTTTACTGCAGCAGGTACATCACCTGAAACACAGAGACACAACAGGTTTACTGCAGCAGGTACATCACCTGAAACACAGAGACACAACAGGTTTACTGCTGCAGGTACATCACCTGAAGCACAGAGACACAACAGGTTTACTGCTGCAGGTACATCACCTGAAACACAGAGACACAACAGGTAGTTAGTTTTACTGCTGCAGGTACATCACCTGAAACACAGAGACACAACAGGTTTACTGCTGCAGGTACATCACCTGAAACACAGAGACACAACAGGTTTACTGCTGCAGGTACATCACCTGAAACACAGAGACACAACAGGTTTACTGCTGCAGGTACATCACCTGAAACACAGAGTTTTACTGCTGCAGGTACATCACCTGAAACACAGAGACACAACAGGTTTACTGCTGCAGGTACATCACCTGAAACACAGAGACACAACAGGTTTACTGCTGCAGGTACATCACCTGAAACACAGAGACACAACAGGTTTACTGTTACATCACCTGAAACACAGAGACACAACAGGTTTACTGCTGCAGGTACATCACCTGAAACACAGAGACACAACAGGTAGTTAGTTTTACTGCTGCAGGTACATCACCTGAAACACAGAGACACAACAGGTTTACTGCTGCAGGTACATCACCTGAAACACAGAGACACAACAGAGACACAACAGGTTTACTGCAGCAGGTACATCACCTGAAACACAGAGACACAACAGGTAGTTAGTTTTACTGCTGCAGGTACATCACCTGAAACACAGAGACACAACAGGTTTACTGCAGCAGGTACATCACCTGAAACACAGAGACACAACAGGTAGTTAGTTTTACTGCTGCAGGTACATCACCTGAAACACAGAGACACAACAGGTTTACTGCAGCAGGTACATCACCTGAAACACAGAGACACAACAGGTTTACTGCAGCAGGTACATCACCTGAAACACAGAGACACAACAGGTTTACTGCTGCAGGTACATCACCTGAAACACAGAGACACAACAGGTAGTTAGTTTTACTGCTGCAGGTACATCACCTGAAGCACAGAGACACAACAGGTTTACTGCAGCAGGTACATCACCTGAAACACAGAGACACAACAGGTAGTTAGTTTTACTGCTGCAGGTACATCACCTGAACACAGAGACACAACAGGTAGTTAGTTTTACTGCTGCAGGTACATCACCTGAAACACAGAGACACAACAGGTTTACTGCAGCAGGTACATCACCTGAAACACAGAGACACAACAGGTTTACTGCTGCAGGTACATCACCTGAAACACAGAGACACAACAGGTTTACTGCAGCAGGTACATCACCTGAAACACAGAGACACAACAGGTAGTTAGTTTTACTGCAGCAGGTACATCACCTGAAACACAGAGACACAACAGGTATGCAGCAGGTACATCACCTGAAACACAGAGCAACAGGTACATCATCACCTGAAACACAGAGACACAACAGGTAGTTAGTTTTACTGCTGCAGGTACATCACCTGAAACAGAGACACAACAGGTAGTTAGTTTTACTGCTGCAGGTACATCACCTGAAACACAGAGACACAACAGGTAGTTAGTTTTACTGCTGCAGGTACATCACCTGAAACACAGAGACACAACAGGTTTACTGCAGCAGGTACATCACCTGAAACACAGAGACACAACAGGTTTACTGCAGCAGGTACATCACCTGAAACACAGAGACACAACAGGTATACTGCTGCAGGTACATCACCTGAAACACAGAGACACAACAGGTAGTTAGTTTTACTGCTGCAGGTACATCACCTGAAACACAGAGACACAACAGGTAGTTAGTTTTACTGCTGCAGGTACATCACCTGAAACAGAGACACAACAGGTTTACTGCAGCAGGTACATCACCTGAAACACAGAGACACAACAGGTAGTTAGTTTTACTGCTGCAGGTACATCACCTGAAACACAGAGACACAACAGGTAGTTAGTTTTACTGCTGCAGGTACATCACCTGAAACACAGAGATTACAGGACATTGACTTCACAGCAGGCATAGGCATACAGTAAGGCTCACTTAGGTTAGCTTTCCTCTGGTTAGTTATCTCTACTTAAGACTACAGGACACCTCACATCAGGTGTAGTAGGCCTTCAGGACACCTCACAACAGGTGTAGTAGGCCTTCAGGACACCTCACAACAGGTGTAGTAGGCCTTCAGGACACCTCACAGCAGGTGTAGTAGGCCTTCAGGACACCTCACAGCAGGTGTAGTAGGCCTTCAGGACACCTCACAGCAGGTGTAGTAGGCCTTCAGGACACCTCACAACAGGTGTAGTAGGCCTTCAGGACACCTCACAACAGGTGTAGTAGGCCTTCAGGACACCTCACATCAGGTGTAGTAGGCCTTCAGGACACCTCACATCAGGTGTAGTAGTCCTTCAGAACACCTCACATCAGGTGTAGTAGGCCTTCAGGACACCTCACATCAGGTGTAGTAGGCCTTCAGGACACCTCACAACAGGTGTAGTAGGACACCTCACAACAGGTGTAGTAGGCCTTCAGAACACCCCACAACAGGTGTAGTAGGCCTTCAGGACACCTCACAACAGGTGTAGTAGGCCTTCAGGACACCTCACAACAGGTGTAGTAGGCCTTCAGGACACCTCACCGCAGGTGTAGTAGGCCTTCAGGACCCCTCACAACAGGTGTAGTAGGCCTTCAGGACACCTCACATCAGGTGTAGTAGGCCTTCAGGACACCTCACAGCAGGTGTAGTAGGCCTTCAGGACACCTCACATCGGGTGTAGTAGACCTTCAGGACACCTCACAACAGGCTCAGTATTGTGAAAACCCCTTTAGAGGCCATAGCTATAGCTTCAGGTGTCAGGAGGACACAGGCAGGTTCAGAGTGATGTAGCTGCACCATGCCAGGACCTCATGGGTGATGTAGCTGGCACCATGCCAGGACCTCATGGGTGATGTAGCTGCACCATGCCAGGACATCATGGGTGATGTAGCTGCACCATGCCAGGACCTCATGGGTGATGTGGCTGGCACCATGCCAGGACCTCATGGGTGATGTAGCTGGCACCATGCCAGGACCTCATGGGTGATGTAGCTGCACCATGCCAGGACCTCATGGGTGATGTAGCTGGCACCATGCCAGGACCTCATGGGTGATGTAGCTGGCACCATACCAGGACCTCATGGGTGATGTAGCTGGCACCATGCCAGGACCTCATGGGTGATGTAGCTGGCACCATGCCAGGACCTCATGGGTGATATAGCTGCACCATGCCAGGATCTCATGGCGATACTAATCGTCTACACCTCTGTGGAGAGCATGAGGAATAGACATGCCAAAGGGCCAACTGAGGTGCCCATGCTTCTCCTGCAAACAAACAACAAATCTGCCTGCAACCATCCACCATGTCATGCACAATAGTCCTTCCACTTTGGATACACCCAGCGCTAGGTTACAGTGGACAGAGCTAGACTGGTTACAGTGGACAGAGCTAGGTTACAGTGGACAGAGCTAGGCTGGTTACAGTGGACAGAGCTAGGCTGGTTACAGTGGACAGAGCTAGACTGGTTACAGTGGACAGAGCTAGGCTGGTTACAGTGGACAGAGCTAGGTTACAGTGGACAGAGCTAGGCTGGTTACAGTGGACAGAGCTAGACTGGTTACAGTGGACAGAGCTAGGTTACAGTGGACAGAGCTAGACTGGTTACAGTGGACAGAGCTAGACTGGTTACAGTGGACAGAGCTAGACTGGTTACAGTGGACAGAGCTAGACTGGTTACAGTGGACAGAGCTAGGCTGGTTACAGTGGACAGAGCTAGGCTGGTTACAGTGGACAGAGCTAGGCTGGTTACAGTGGACAGAGCTAGGCTGGTTACAGTGGACAGAGCTAGACTGGTTACAGTGGACAGAGCTAGGCTGGTTACAGTGGACAGAGCTAGGCTGGTTACAGTGGACAGAGCTAGACTGGTTACAGTGGACAGAGCTAGGCTGGTTACAGTGGACAGAGCTAGGCTGGTTACAGTGGACAGAGCTAGAATGGTTACAGTGGACAGAGCTAGGCTGGTTACAGTGGACAGAGCTAGACTGGTTACAGTGGACAGAGCTAGACTGGTTACAGTGGACAGAGCTAGGCTGGTTACAGTGGACAGAGCTAGGCTGGTTACAGTGGACAGAGCTAGGCTGGTTACAGTGGACAGAGCTAGGCTGGTTACAGTGGACAGAGCTAGGCTGGTTACAGTGGACAGAGCTAGACTGGTTACAGTGGACAGAGCTAGACTGGTTACAGTGGACAGAGAGCTGGACAGAGAGGCTGGTTACAGTGGACAGAGCTAGGCTGGTTACAGTGGACAGAGCTAGGCTGGTTACAGTGGACAGAGCTAGGCTGGTTACAGTGGACAGAGCTAGACTGGTTACAGTGGACAGAGCTAGAATGGTTACAGTGGACAGAGCTAGGCTGGTTACAGTGGACAGAGCTAGACTGGTTACAGTGGACAGAGCTAGGCTGGTTACAGTGGACAGAGCTAGACTGGTTACAGTGGACAGAGCTAGGCTGGTTACAGTGGACAGAGCTAGGCTGGTTACAGTGGACAGAGCTAGACTGGTTACAGTGGACAGAGCTAGGCTGGTTACAGTGGACAGAGCTAGACTGGTTACAGTGGACAGAGCTAGGCTGGTTACAGTGGACAGAGCTAGACTGGTTACAGTGGACAGAGCTAGACTGCCAGGATGGTTCTGGTTACAGTGGAAAGGCAATCTACTGTAGACGGAGCCTGTCATATTACTGAAACCTTCATGTGATTCCTGCTCAGGATTATTGAGATAGAGAGAGACAAAGCACAACCCCCGATGACCTCACAACATTCTGACATTCTTAGAGCATATGATGTCAGAGGACTATCTGCATACAGGCTCCACCTACAGATGTCGGATCTTAATCTGAGCCAATTTGCTACAGCAGGAAAATAATCTTGCAGCAACAAGAAATCATTATGTGGATTATAATTTTCGGGACATTTTTCTAAAGGTTGATACATTTTTCTAAAGGTTGATACATTTTTCTAAAGGGAAAAAGTTTGAATTAAAAAACTTC
This sequence comes from Oncorhynchus nerka, assembly GCF_034236695.1. Taxonomy (NCBI): domain Eukaryota; kingdom Metazoa; phylum Chordata; class Actinopteri; order Salmoniformes; family Salmonidae; genus Oncorhynchus; species Oncorhynchus nerka. Next base: position 86,630,075 of record NC_088398.1, read on the forward strand.
ATAAGCCCTCAAATAAACTACAAATATACTACTGCATCTGGGTGATCAAATGAAGATCCTAGATCATCTGTATGTTTCTGAGGCCAAACCACATCATTCAGTCTGCCTGACATGGATATGTGTGATCTGTCATCCAAGTACTTCTGTCATAACAGCTGGATTTGAGTGCATGTTCAGAGATGTTGTGAGAAAGAGAACGCCCTGCTGTGGTTCCACCCTGTCAGGTTGGGACTGAAAAATGGTTAGGATTAGTTAACATGCTAAGGCCTACAGGAGTTATGGTTAGCTAATACGCTAACAGGGCTAATAGGCCTAAAGGAGTTATGGTTAGCTAACACGCTACAGGGCTAATAGGCCTAAAGGAGTTATGGTTAGCTAACACGCTACAGGGCTAACAGGCCTAAAGAAGTTATGGTTAGCTAACACGCTACAGGGCTAACAGGACTAAAGGAGTTATGGTTAGCTAACACGCTACAGGGCTAACAGGCCTAAAGGAGTTATGGTTAGCTAACACACTACAGGGCTAACAGCCCTAAAGGAGTTATGGCTAGCTAACACGCTACAGGGCTAATAGGCCTAAAGGAGTTATGGTTAGCTAACACGCTACAGGGCTAACAGGCCTAAAGGAGTTATGGTTAGCTAACACGCTACAGGGCTAACAGCCCTAAAGGAGTTATGGCTAGCTAACACGCTACAGGGCTAATAGGACTAAAGGAGTTATGGTTAGCTAACACGCTACAGGGCTAACAGGCCTAAAGGAGTTATGGTTAGCTAACACGCTACAGGGCTAACAGCCCTAAAGGAGTTATGGCTAGCTAACACGCTACAGGGCTAATAGGCCTAAAGGAGTTATGGTTAGCTAACACGCTACAGGGCTAACAGGCCTAAAGGAGTTATGGTTAGCTAACATGCTAACAGGGCTAACAGGCCTAAAGGAGTTATGGTTAGCTAACACGCTACAGGGCTAATAGCCCTAAAGGAGTTATGGTTAGCTAACACACTACAGGGCTAACAGGCTGAAAGGAGTTATGGTTAGCTAATACGCTACAGGGCTAATAGGCCTAAAGGAGTGAGGCATAGCTAACATGCTACAAACATGCTACAGGGCTAATAGGCCTAAAGGAGTAAGGCTTAGCTAACACGCTACAGGGCTAATAGGCCTAAAGGAGTAAGGCTTAGCTAACACGCTACAGGGCTAATGTGCCTAAAGGAGTTAAGGTTAGCTAACACGCTGCAGAGCTAACAGGCCTAAAGGAGTTAAGGTTAGCTAATACGCTACAGAGCTAACAGGCCAACCTCCAGTCCTGACCTTTAACCCCAGAGATCAGTGTTAACTGTAATAGATTCGCACCTCTGACATCTATAACCCTATCCCTCACCCTGTGGCCTGTTAGCCTGTGAGCTAACTCTAATTCACACTAACTCACATCTATAACCCTAACCTTCACCCTGTAGCCTGTTAGCCTGTGAGCTAACCCTACTATAATTCACACTAACTCACATCTATAACCCTAACCTTCACCCTGTAGCCTGTTAGCCTGTGAGCTAACCATACTCTAACTCACATCTATAAGCCTAACCTTCACCCTGTAGCCTATCAGTCTGTAAACTAACCCTACTCTAATTCACATCTATAACCCTAACCTTCACCCTGTAGCCTGTGAGCTAACCCCACTCCAATTCACACTAACTCACATCTATAACCCTAACCTTCACCCTGTAGCCTGTTAGCCTGTGAGCTAACCCTACTCTAACTCACATCTATAACGCTAACCTTCACCCTGTAGCCTGTCAGTCTGTAAACTAACCCTAATTCACATCTATATTTTGATCTCTGTTGACCACCAGGCCATTAGGTAAAACCCCCGACAGGGAGAAACGTGCATATGTTCATATCCACTCTCCAGGATCCTCTGGGCTGTGACTTGGTATCTCCCAGGATGCACAAGGAAAACAGGAAGAGGAAGACTCACGGAGAGAAAGAAGGAAGTCCCAGCAGCCAATGCACAAAGCCGACGCAATCTCTGGAATAGAATAGATTAACCGTTCTCTTGTCACTAATTAACATGGGTCTGATCAGCGACTCCCCCTGTCGTCTCCATGGAAACACGCCTAGAGGTGTACATGTGAGTAGAGTTGGACGGCAGCCAAGAGGGAGCTGAGGTTCACAACGAGTCCCCCTGGGACAGTACAAAGAGAACAGTATTAGGTCTGCCCTAGAAAAAAATGTTTTCTGACCTCAATAACACTTCCTGCTGGTTAAATAAAAAGGTAGCGAAGCTGTTACAGTAGAACCAACAGGGATGAACAGTAGGCTAGATTACAGTAGTGACGAACAGTATGCTAGATTACAGTAGTGACGAACAGTATGCTAGATTACAGTAGTGACGAACAGTATGCTAGATTACAGTAGTGACGAACAGTAGGCTAGATTACAGTAGTGACGAACAGTAGACTAGATTACAGTAGTGATGAACAGTACGCTAGATTACAGTAGTGATGAACAGTAGACTAGATTACAGTAGTGACGAACAGTAGACTAGATTACAGTAGTGACGAACAGTACACTAGATTACAGTAGTGATGAACAGTAGGCTAGATTACAGTAGTGATGAACAGTACGCTAGATTACAGTAGTGATGAACAGTAGACTAGATTACAGTAGTGACGAACAGTAGGCTAGATTACAGTAGTGATGAACAGTACGCTAGATTACAGTAGTGATGAACAGTATGCTAGATTACAGTAGTGATGAACAGTACACTAGATTACAGTAGTGATGAACAGTACGCTAGATTACAGTAGTGATGAACAGTAGACTAGATTACAGTAGTGACGAACAGTACGCTAGATTACAGTAGTGATGAACAGTAGGCTAGATTACAGTAGTGATGAACAGTAGGCTAGATTACAGTAGTGATGAACAGTAGACTAGATTACAGTAGTGATGAACAGTAGGCTAGATTACAGTAGTGACGAACAGTACACTAGATTACAGTAGTGACGAACAGTACGCTAGATTACAGTAGTGACGAACAGTACGCTAGATTACAGTAGTGATGAACAGTACGCTAGATTACAGCAGTGATGAACAGTAGACTAGACTACAGTAGTGATGAACAGTAGACTAGACTACAGTAGTGACGAACAGTACGTTAGATTACAGTAGAAGCCACACTAGGGCCCTCTGGGAAACACAGTAGACTAGACTACAGTAGTGACGAACAGTACGTTAGATTACAGTAGAAGCCACACTAGGGCCCTCTGGGAAACATAGTAGTGACGAACAGTACGTTAGATTACAGTAGAAGCCACACTAGGGCCCTCTGGGAAACACAGTAGACTAGATTACAGTAGAAGCCACACTAGGGCCCTCTGGGAAACACAGTAGTGATGAACAGTACGTTAGATTACAGTAGAAGCCACATTACAGATTACAGAAGCCACGTTAGATTACAGTAGAAGGGCCCTCTGGGAAACACAGTAGACTAGATTACAGTAGTGAGGAACAGTACGTTAGATTACAGTAGAAGCCACACTAGGGCCCTCTGGGAAACACAGTAGACTAGATTACAGTAGAAGCCACACTAGGGCCCTCTGGGAAACACAGTAGACTAGATTACAGTAGTGAGGAACAGTACGTTAGATTACAGTAGAAGCCACACTAGGGCCCTCTGGGAAACACAGTAGACTAGATTACAGTAGTGAGGAACAGTACGTTAGATTACAGTAGAAGCCACACTAGGGCCCTCTGGGAAACACAGTAGACTAGATTACAGTAGAAGCCACACTAGGGCCCTCTGGGAAACACAGTAGACTAGATTACAGTAGAAGCCACACTAGGGCCCTCTGGGAAACACAGTAGTTGCACAGCTGTAATCTCTGGATCAGATTCGTGGGGCAGGAGAGAATCTCCAATAAATCCTGTCTCTGAGGCATTACTGTGGTACTCATCATATCCCAGTAGCACTGTAGTACTCATCATATCCCAGTATCACTGTAGTACTCATCATATCCCAGTATCCCAGTATTACTGTGGTACTCACCATATCCCAGTATTACTGTAGTACTCATCATGTCCCAGTATTATTGTAGTACTCATCATATCCCAGTATTACTGTGGTACTCATCATATCCCAGTATTACTGTGGTACTCATCATATCATTACTGTGGCACTCATCATATCCCAGTATCACTGTAGTACTCATCATATCCCAGTATCCCATTATTACTGTGGTACTCACCATATCCCAGTATTACTGTAGTACTCATCATATCCCAGTATTACTGTGGTACTCATCATATCATTAATGTAGTACTCATCATATCCCAGTATCCCAGTATTACTGTGGTACTCATCATATCATTACTGTAGTACTCATCATATCCCAGTATTACTGTAGTACTCATCATGTCCCAGTATTACTGTAGTACTCATCATATCCCAGTATTACTGTGGTACTCACCATATCCCAGTATTACTGTAGTACTCATCATATCCCAGTATTACTGTAGTACTCATCATATCCCAGTATTACTGTAGTACTCATCATATCCCAGTATTACTGTAGTACTCATCATATCATTACTGTAGTACTCATCATATCCCAGTATTACTGTAGTACTCATCATATCCCAGTATTACTGTAGTACTCATCATATCATTACTGTGGTACTCATCATATCATTACTGTGGTACTCATCATATCCCATTATTACTGTAGTACTCATCATATCCCAGTATTACTGTAGTACTCATCATATCCCAGTATTACTGTAGTACTCATCATATCATTACTGTGGTACTCATCATATCATTACTGTGGTACTCATCATATCATTACTGTGGCACTCATCATATCCCAGTATTACTGTGGTACTCATCATATCATTACTGTAGTACTCATCATATCCCAGTATTACTGTAGTACTCATCATATCCCAGTATTACTGTAGTACTCATCATATCCCAGTATTACTGTAGTACTCATCATATCATTACTGTGGTACTCATCATATCATTACTGTGGTACTCATCATATCCCATTATTACTGTAGTACTCATCATATCCCAGTATTACTGTAGTACTCATCATATCCCAGTATTACTGTAGTACTCATCATATCCCAGTATTACTGTGGTACTCATCATATCATTACTGTGGTACTCATCATATCATTACTGTGGTACTCATCATATCCCATTATTACTGTAGTACTCATCATATCATTACTGTGGTACTCATCATATCCCATTATTACTGTAGTACTCATCATATCCCAGTATTACTGTAGTACTCATCATATCCCAGTACTCATCATATCATTACTGTAGTACTCATCATATCCCAGTATTACTGTAGTACTCATCATATCATTACTGTAGTACTCATCATATCCCAGTATTACTGTAGTACTCATCATATCCCAGTATTACTGTAGTACTCATCTTGACCAGGCCTAGCTTGAACGACTCTTTTTACTGGCTCGAGAGTCATAATTCGTTTTTTCAGAGTGTTTTTAATCGTTTGTTTGACTTGCTGACCGCAATGAATTCTACAGCAGGACTAATACGAGCTCCTCTGTCTCAGTGACTCCACATGCTCCTGCTCCACCAACTGTCTATCATGTGCACCAGGGAAAATAGATCGCGCTGCAGGCAGCATAAAGAAGAAAAATCCATGTTTAGAGCTGATAATTGATCACATGGTGCAATAATTAATTAAACTAATTGATTATTGAACGTTATGACGGACACAGCTTTCTAGAACCAAGTCATACACGGCCTCTGCTCAACAAACTCCAACTCCAGAACGAATCGTTTGGGGAGCCGCAGTTTGTGAGAGCTGCGTTCACTTTCACGACAGTCAAGCAATGCAGTCAAGCCAAAAGTTGTTCACAAGCTAGTCCGGTCGCGGCCACAACTAGTACTTGTTTCAAATGTATGACGAAATATTCTTAGTTGTGCGTATGTCTAACATTTAGAGGTCGACCGATTATGATTTTTCAACGCCGATACCGATTATTGGAGGACCAGAAAACCCCGATACTGATTAATCGGCCGATATATACTTGTCTATTGGTTTTAAGAAAGGCATTGATGTTTATGGTTAGGTACACATTGGAGCAAGACAGTCCTTTTTCACGAATACGCACCGCATCGATTATATGCAACGCAGGACACGCTAGATAAACTAGTAATAGTCTGGAAGGAGAGTTTACAGTCTAACCAGACACCCAGGTATTTGTAGTTGTCCACGTATTCTAAGTCAGAGCCGTCCAGAGTAGTGATGCTGGACAGGCGAGCAGCAGCGGGCAGTGATTGGTTGAATAGCATGCATTTAGTTTTACTAGTGTTTAAGAGCAGTTGGAGGCCACGGAAGGAAAGTTGTATGGCATTGAAGCTTGCCTGGAGGTTAGTTAACACAGTGTCCAAGGAGGGGCCAGAAGTATACAGAATGGTGTCGTCTGCGTAGAGGTGAATCAGAGAATCACCAGCAGCAAGATCAACATCATTGATGTATACAGAAAAGAGAGTCGGCCCGAGAATTGAACCCTGTGGCACACCCATAGAGACTGTCAGAGGTCCAGACAACAGTCCGTCTGATTTGACACACTGAACTATATCAGAGAAGTACTTGGTAAACCAGGCGAGGCAATCATTTGAGAAACCAAGGCTGTCGAGTCTGCCAATAAGAATGTTGTGATTGACAGAGTCGAAAGCCTTGGTCAGGTCGATGAATACGGCTGCACAGTAATGTCTCTTATCGATGGCGGTTATGATGTCGTTTAGAACCTTGAGCGTGGCTGTGGTGAACCCATGACCAGCTCTGAAACCAGATTGCATAGTGGAGAAGGTATGGTGGGATTCGAAATGGTCAGTAATCTGTTTGTTAACTTGGCTTTCGAAGACCTTAGAAAGACAGGGTAGGATAGATATAGGTCTGTAGCAGTTTGGGTCTAGAGTGTCACCCCCTTTGAAGAGGGGGATGACCGCGGCAGCTTTCCAATCTTTGGGAATCTCAGACGATACGAAAGAGAGGTTGAACAGGCTAGTAATAGGGGTTGCAACAATTTCGGCAGATAATTTTAGAAAGAGAGGGTCCAGATTGTCTAGCCTGGCTGATTTGTAGGGGACTAGATTTTGCAGCTCTTTCAGAACATCAGCTATCTGGATTTGGGTAAAGGCGAAATGGTGGGTAGCTTTGGCGGGTTGCTGTGGAGGGTGCCGGGCAGTTGACCGGGGTAGGGGTTGCCAAGTGGAAAGCATGGCCAGCCGTAGAGAAATGCTTATTGAAATTGGGAAGGTGACTCTCCTATATACACACAGAGAAATATAGGCTATGTCAGCAGTCTTTCTGGACATGAGAAAACAACGGTCTCTGTCATGACGGATGTATACAGAGCAGAGACTAAAACATGCGTTCTCTTGGACTCCTCAGATTTACAGTACATCTCACTGCACACTGACCCTGTATCAAATCATTATCATGTCTTCAGTGAGAACGGCTGTGTATTCCCAGCCTGCTGGAGAGATAATGTAAAGATGATAGACTCCAGCCATGCTGAGAGTTGAGCTGTGACCTTGTGAAGAAACTTCAACAACGCTAGCTGCCACTAGAACACACATGTTGTCGACATTTAGATCCAGCCTCAGAACAGCACAGCAGAGGCCTCCAGAAATAGCATGATGCCTGGGGTACGGGTGAGGAGGACAGCTGGGTGACAGAGCCTATAAATGGGGACAGGGCAGATGTAATGTACTTTTGGGCTCTGGGGGTAACCTAGGGCCTTTGGATTAGAATGTACTGTCTAGGAACAAGGAACGACATACAGGACAGCCAGCACCTGATGCAACATCAGTCCAAGACCAAACCAGAACAGAATAGAACAAACCTGACTAGACCAGACCAAACTAGACCAAACCAGACCAAACCAGACCAAACCAGGGCACCAAACCAGACCAAACAAGACCAGAAAAGACCAAACCAGTCCAAACCAGACCAGACCTGAACAGATAAAACCAGACCAAACTAGACCAAACCAAACCAGACCAGACCTGAACAGATCAAACCAGACCGGACCTGAACAGATCAAACCAGACCAGACCAAACCAGACCGGACCTGAACAGATCAAACCAGACCAGACCAAACCAGACCGGACCTGAACAGATCAAACCAGACCAGACCAAACCAGACCAGACCTGAACAGATCAATCCCGGCCAGACCAAACCAGACCGAACCTGAACAGATGTTTAATTTTTTTAAATGTTATTTCACCTTTATTTAACCAGGTAGGCCAGATCACCTTTATTTAACCAGGTAGGCCAGATCACCTTTATTTAACCAGGTAGACCAGATCACCTTTATTTAACCAGGTAGGCCAGTTGCGAACACTTTCTCATTTCCAACTGCGACCTGGCCAAGATAAAGCAAAGCAGTGTGACACAGACAACACAGAGTTACACATGGAATAATCAATAAACAAGCCAATAACACAACAAACAAGTCAATGACACCTGGCCAAGATAGCAAAGCAGTGTGAAAAAACAAAAGTCTAATCAATAAACAAGTGTGTTGAACAGTGTGTTGAAAAGGTATGAGGAGGTAGGCAATAAATAGGCCATAGTAGTGAAGATTTACAATTCAGCAGATTAACACTGGAGTCATACATGAGCAGATGATGATGTGCAAGTAGAGATACTGGAGTGCAAAAGAGCAACAAAGGAAATAAAACAATATGGGGATGAAGTAGATTCTACAGCCACAAAGTCCGATTCTACAGCCACAAAGTCAGATTCTACAGCCACAAAGTCTGATTCTACAGCCACAAAGTCAGATTCTACAGCCACAAAGTCAGATTCTACAGCCACAAAGTCAGATTCTACAGCCACAAAGTCAGATTCTACAGCCACAAAGTCAGATTCTACAGCCACAAAGTCAGATTCTACAGCCACAAAGTCAGATTCTACAGCCACAAAGTCAGATTCTACAGCCACAAAGTCAGATTCCACAGCCACAAAGTCTGATTCTACAGCCACAAAGTCAGATTCTACAGCCACAAAGTCAGATTCCACAGCCACAAAGTCTGATTCTACAGCCACAAAGTCTGATTCTACAGCCACAAAGTCAGATTCTACAGCCACAAAGTCAGATTCTACAGCCACAAAGTCAGATTCCACAGCCACAAAGTCCGATTCTACAGCCACAAAGTCCGATTCTACAGCCACAAAGTCCGATTCTACAGCCACAAAGTCAGATTCCACAGCCACAAAGTCAGATTCTACAGCCACAAAGTCAGATTCTACAGCCACAAAGTCAGATTCTACAGCCACAAAGTCAGATTCTACAGCCACAAAGTCAGATTCTACAGCCACAAAGTCAGATTCTACAGCCACAAAGTCAGATTCTACAGCCACAAAGTCAGATTCTACAGCCACAAAGTCAGATTCCACAGCCACAAAGTCCGATTCTACAATCACACAGTCAGAATCTACAGCCATAAAGTCAGATTCTACAGCCACAAAGTCAGATTCAACAGCCACAAAGCCAGATTCCACAGTTTTGGGTCTTAATTTAAGGTTAGGTTAGGCATAAGGTTAGGGATAAAGTTAGTTTTGTAAATGGGTTTGGTTCATGACTTTGTGGGTTAAGAAGCTAGTGAATGGTCGCCAGTCCACCCATTACACCATCATTTGTATTTTATTTGTATCCCCATTAGAATCAACAGCCACTCTTCCTGGGGTTTAAAGTCAGATTCTACAGCCACAAACTCTTCAGTTTATTCAATCCCCAGCCACAAAGCCAGACTCTTCCAGTTTTGGGTCTTAGTTTAAGGCTACTCTTTGGGGTTATGGCATAAGGTTAAGATAAAGTTAGTCTTTGTTTAAATGGATTTGGTCAAGGCAGAATGACTTTGGGGTTTATTATGGATCCAGTTCCTGCCAAGGCAGCAACTCTTCCTGGGGTTTATTATGGATCCAGTTCCTGCCATTACACCATCATTTGGGGTTTTTATGGATCCCCATTAGTTCCTGCCAAGGCAGCAACTACTCTTCCTGGGGTTTATTATGGATCCCCATTAGTTCCTGCCAAGGCAGCAACTACTCTTCCTGGGGTTTATTATGGATCCCCATTAGTTCCTGCCAAGGCAGCAGCTACTCTTCCTGGGGTTTATTATGGATCCCCATTAGTTCCTGCCAAGGCAGCAGCTACTCTTCCTGGGGTTTATTATGGATCCAGTTCCTGCCAAGGCAGCAGCTACTCTTCCTGGGGTTTATTATGGATCCCCATTAGTTCCTGCCAAGACAGCAGCTACTCTTCCTGGGGTTTATTATGGATCCCCATTAGTTCCTGTCAAGGCAGAAGCTACTCTTCCTGGGGTTTATTATGGATCCAGTTCCTGCCAAGGCAGCAGCTACTCTTCCTGGGGTTTATTATGGATCCAGTTCCTGCCAAGGCAGCAGCTACTCTTCCTGGGGTTTATTATGGATCCCCATTAGTTCCTGCCAAGGCAGCAGCTACTCTTCCTGGGGTTTATTATGGATCCCCATTAGTTCCTGCCAAGGCAGCAGCTACTCTTCCTGGGGTTTATTATGGATCCCCATTAGTTCCTGCCAAGGCAGCAGCTACTCTTCCTGGGGTTTATTATGGATCCAGTTCCTGCCAAGGCAGCAGCTACTCTTCCTGGGGTTTTATTATGGATCCCCATTAGTTCCTGCCAAGGCACCAGTTACTCTTCCTGGGGTTTATTATGGATCCCCATTAGTTCCTGCCAAGGCGGCAGCTACTCTTCCTGGGGTTTATTATGGATCCCCATTAGTTCCTGCCAAGGCAGCAGCTACTCTTCCTGGGGTTTATTATGGATCCCCATTAGTTCCTGTCAAGGCAGCAGCTACTCTTCCTGGGGTTTATTATGGATCCCCATTAGTTCCTGCCAAGGCAGCAGCTACTCTTCCTGGGGTTTATTATGGATCCCCATTAGTTCCTGTCAAGGCAGCAGCTACTCTTCCTGGGGTTTATTATGGATCCCCATTAGTTCCTGCCAAGGCAGCAGCTACTCTTCCTGGGGTTTATTATGGATCCCCATTAGTTCCTGCCAAGGCAGCAGCTACTCTTCCTGGGGTTTATTAAGGATCCCCATTAGTTCCTGCCAAGGCAGCAGCTACTCTTCCTGGGGTTTATTATGGATCCCCATTAGTTCCTGCCAAGGCAGCAGCTACTCTTCCTGGGGTTTTATTATGGATCCCCATTAGTTCCTGCCAAGGCAGCAGCTACTCTTCCTGGGGTTTATTATGGATCCCCATTAGTTCCTGCCAAGGCGGCAGCTACTCTTCCTGGGGTTTATTATGGATCCCCATTAGTTCCTGCCAAGGCAGCAGCTACTCTTCCTGGGGTTTATTATGGATCCCCATTAGTTCCTGTCAAGGCAGCAGCTACTCTTCCTGGGGTTTATTATGGATCCCCATTAGTTCCTGCCAAGGCAGCAGCTACTCTTCCTGGGGTTTATTAAGGATCCCCATTAGTTCCTGCCAAGGCAGCAGCTACTCTTCCTGGGGTTTATTATGGATCCCCATTAGTTCCTGCCAAGGCAGCAGCTACTCTTCCTGAGGTTTATTATGGATCCCCATTAGTTCCTGCCAAGGCAGCAGCTACTCTTCCTGGGGTTTATTAAGGATCCCCGTTAGTGGGTCCAGCAACATTAAGACAGTTATATACAGTTATAAATATTAATGAGTTGAATGGGGACCCCAATCTAGTCATTCTATTTCTATGCAGTCAGGGGTGTTATTACGGTGACCACGGTAATTTGGCCAATTTACCAACATCCCATGACCGTTACAGTCGTTACAGCCCTATTTTGAAGATGAGGCAACATGTTTTCAGTGCAGCTCTCCGGACCTCGTTGAAGGCTGAATGCAGACCCCAGGGTAAAATTAGCTTGACACACTTGGCCTAGAGGAAAGAGGGTTTGGCATGTTTGGCTCAGCAGTCTAAGGCACTGCATCTCATTGCTAGAGGCATCACTACAGACCCTGGTTCGATTCCAGGCTGTATCACAACTGGTCGTGATTGGGAGTGCCATAGGACAGCGCATAATTGGCCCAGCGTCGTCCGGATTAGGGCCATCATTGTAAATAAGAATTTGTTCTTAACTGACTTGCCTAGTAAAAAAAAGATAAAAAAATAGCCCAACACACTTTACTTTCATCCAGCGTAATTTGCCTAAGAAAACATTAATTTCGCTCAGACAGTGGATGGTCCCAGTAGGTAGTTATGGTCGTTTGGATGGTCCCAGTAGGTAGTTATGGTCGTTTGGTTTGTCCCAGTAGGTAGTTATGGTCGTTTGGTTTGTCCCAGTAGGTAGTTATGGTCGTTTGGATGGTCCCAGTAGGTAGTTATGGTCGTTTGGTTTGTCCCAGTAGGTAGTTATGGTCGTTTGGATGGTCCCAGTAGGTAGTTATGGTCGTTTGGTTTGTCCCAGTAGGTAGTTATGGTCGTTTGGTTTGTCCCAGTAGATAGTTTAGGTAGTTTGGTTTGTCCCAGTAGGTAGTTTAGTTTGTCCCATTAGGTAGTTTAGGTAGTTTGTCCCTCTTACCTTCTCATAGTTGGTGGTGAGGACCAGGGATCCGTCGTCGTGGTAACAGGAGCTGACAGTAGCAGGAAGGAGCTGATCTTTGTCCCGCAGCCAGACAAGGGCCCCCTGAAACACAACATACAGATAGACAACATGAGACTGTAGCTAAATACTGTCTGCAACACAACCCAACAACAACCCAACATGAGGGGCCCCTTGAAACACAACAGACAGAGAGACAGCATGACTCATAACAACAGATGAAAAGCATCATGTGGGAGCACGCTACTAGAACCTGATGCCTCGGGCTAAACACAAGATGCAACATGAATCTGTGTCAACTGAAGGGCCACTCAGAGGGGAAACAGAATAACACTTCATTCAGACAGAACGCATTAGCTGGGAAGATGGAGATCATTTTCAAAGTTGCTACCAACAGAGGGTTAACTGGACTAGTTACTGAGTCAGCCTCTGTCTGTCTGTCTGCCCATCATCTGAGTCAGCCTCTGTCTGTCTGTCTGCCCATCATCTGAGCCAACTGTCTGTCTGCCCATCATCTGAGCCAACTGTCTGTCTGCCCATCATCTGAGCCAACTGTCTGTCTGTCTGTCTGTCTGCCCATCATCTGAGCTAACTGTCTGTCTGTCTGTCTGCCCATCATCTGAGCCAACTCTCTGTCTGTCTGTCTGTCTGCCCATCATCTGAGCCGTCTGTCTGTCTGTCTGTCTGTCTGTGTCTGTCCTCACATCCTGCTGCTACACAGTCATTAGTCTGTCTGCTCACACCCCCACCCTGCTCACACCCCCACCCTGCTAACACCCCCACCCTGCTCACACCCCCACCCCGCTCACACCCCCACCCCGCTCACACACCCACCCTGCTCACACCCCCACCCCGCTAACACCCCCACCCTGCTCACACACCCACCCTGCTCACACCCCCACCCCGCTAACACCCCCACCCTAGTCACACCCCACCCTGCTCACACCCCCATCCTGCTCACCCCCATAACACCCCCACCCTAGTCACACCCCACCCTGCTCACACCCCCATCCTGCTCCACCCCCACCCTAGTCACACCCCCCTGCTCACACCCCCATCTTGCTCACCCCCCTGGTCACACCCCCCACCCTGGTCACACCCCCACCCTAGTCACCCCCCTGCTCACACCCCCATCCTGCTCCCCCCTGGTCACACCCCCACCCTGGTCACACCCCCACCCTGCTCACACCCTGCCCACACCCCCACCCCACCCTGGTTACATCCCCATCCTGCCCACACCCCCACCACATCCTGCCCACACCCCCACCCTGACCACACCCCCACCCCACCCCCCCCACCCTGGTCACACCCCCACCCTGGTCTTACCCCCACTCTGCTAACACCCCCACCCTGCTCACACCCCCACCCCCGCTAACACCCCCACCCTGCTCACACCCCACCCCCACCCCCCCTGGTCACACCCCCACCCTGCTCACACACCCACCCTGCTCACACCCCCACCCCGCTAACACCCCCCCCCTAGTCACACCCCACCCTGTCACACCCCATCCTGCTCACACCCCATCCTGTCACCCCCCCTGCTCACACCCCCCTGCTCACACCCCCATCCTGCTCCCCCCTGGTCACACCCCCACCCTGGTCACACCCCCCACCCCACCCTGTTACATCCTCATCCTGCCCACACCCCCACCCCATCCTGCCCACACCCCCACCCTGACCACACCCCCAACCCCACCCTGGTCACACCCCCACCCTGGTCACACCCCCACCCTGGTCATACCCCCACCCTGTTAATGTGGCAGAGTGATTGACCTCCCAGCCATGTCACAGTGAGGAGACAGGGATCTGTAGCAGGACGCAATAGGAGGAATAGATGGTTGGAAAGCGAGGAGAGAAGACCTGCAATAACAGGAATCACTAGTCACTTCCTGTTGATGTTGGAGCACGCTAGGGACTGTCTGTCTACAGCATAATGTGTCCTCTCCACTAGCTGACCACTGAGACTGGTTCTCATCCCAGCCTGGCCAAACAGTATGAGTCACCCAGGCGCCAGCGTTCAGTGGGGTAGTGAGGTGGAAAGGGAGTTGTTAGTCCAACAAGGCATAAAATGGAGAATATAAATATTCCTAAACCCTAAACACTAGACCAAAGGCCCTAACCTCAACACTCCCTACCTCTACACAAGGTTCTCATTTTTGGTGTAGTCACAGTCATCACCAAGACAGGGCTGAGTGTAGTCAGAGTCATCTCCCGGACAGGGCTGGGTGTAGTCAGAGTCATCACCAGGACAGGGCTGGGTGTAGTCAGAGTCAGAGTCATCACCAGGACAGGGCTGGGTGTAGTCAGAGTCATCACCAGGACAGGGCTGGGTGTAGACAGAGTCAGAGTCATCACCAGGACAGGGCTGGGTGTAGACAGAGTCATCACCAGGACAGGGCTGGGTGTAGACAGAGTCAGAGTCATCACCAGGATAGGGCTGGGTGTAGACAGAGTCAGAGTCATCACCAGGACAGGGCTGGGTGTAGACAGAGTCATCACCAGGACAGGGCTGGGTGTAGACAGAGTCAGAGTCATCACCAGGATAGGGCTGGGTGTAGACAGAGTCAGAGTCATCACCAGGACAGGGCTGGGTGTAGACAGAGTAGGAGTCATCACCAGGACAGGGCTGGGTGTAGACAGAGTCAGAGTCATCACCAGGACAGGGCTGGGTGTAGACAGAGTCATCACCAGGACAGGGCTGGGTGTAGACAGAGTCAGAGTCATCACCAGGATAGGGCTGGGTGTAGACAGAGTCAGAGTCATCACCAGGACAGGGCTGGGTGTAGACAGAGTCATCACCAGGACAGGGATGGGTGTAGACAGAGTCATCACCAGGACAGGGCTGGGTGTAGACAGAGTCAGAGTCATCACCAGGACAGGGCTGGGTGTAGACAGAGTCATCACCAGGACAGGGATGGGTGTAGACAGAGTCATCACCAGGACAGGGATGGGTGTAGACAGAGTCATCACCAGGACAGGGCTGGGTGTAGTCAGAGTCATCACCAGGACAGGGCTGGGTGTAGTCAGAGTCATCACCAGGACAGGGCTGGCTGTAGACAGAGTCATCACCAGGACAGGGCTGGGTGTAGTCAGAGTCATCACCAGGACAGGGCTGGCTGTAGTCAGAGTCATCACCAGGACAGGGCTGGGTGTAGACAGAGTCATCACCAGGACAGGGCTGAGTGTAGACACCACTCTAGCCGACGCTTGGCTTTGTGCATGGTGATCTTAGGTTTGTGTGCAGCTGCTCTGCCATGGAAACCCATTTCATGACGCTCCCGACGAACAGTTATTGTGCTGACGTTGCTTCCAGAGGCAGTTCTGAACTCGGTAGTGATTGTTGCAACCGAGGAAAGAGGATCTTTACACTTTAGATGATCTTTACCACTTGGTGGTCCCGTTCTGTGAGCTTGTGTGGCCTACCACTTCGTGGCTGAGCCGTTGTTGCTCCTAGATGTTTCCACTTCACAATAACAGCACTTAAAGTTGACCGGAGCAGCTCTAGCAGGGCAGGAATTTGCCGAACTATGCCGGTGCCACGTTGAATGTCAGTTTTTGCACATTTGATATTGCCTATAGGGCTGGGACAATGGCTGGCAAGTGAGCTGCATCACATACCTAAAATAACATTGTGGGACTGCATTTGGTTTTGGGACCAGTTCTTGTAAAAGCGGGCATGAGTCAGACAGATCGCCAGCCGGTGAGTGCTGGGTGCAGTATGAAAAGCCGCTGGTGAGGGCAGGAGCGGGATGAAGAAATCAATCCCCTGCAGATCTCTATTTTGTGTTTTTTCATTGTGATCATCACACCCCATTAGAGACAGAGAAAAAGCGATGGATCATTCAGCCAGCAGCACTCTGGTCTAAAAACATGTTCCATTAAAGAAAGATCAAGGTTATTTTCTCTTTAATGGAACACAGCTAAATGTAGCCCCAGAAACTCACCAGGGACGGGAGGCTTGGAGGGGGAGTAGAGGCTGTACATTAGGAGAGGGCTGGGTATGTGTGTGAGTGTGCGAGCCAATGTGTGTCTGGGACAGGGAGAGGAAGGCTGAGGTACACGAGGTACACGAGCAGACTAAATCAAATTACATTGTATTTGTCAAATGCTTACGTGTAAAGCTGTCATCAAGGCAAAGTGTCTTTGAAGAATCTCAAGTATAAAATATATTTTGATTTGTTTAACACTGTTTTAGTTACTACATGATTCCACATGTGTTATTTCATAGTTTTGATGTCTTCACTATTATTCTACGGTGCGGCAGGGTAGCCTAGTGGTTAGAGCGTTGGACTAGTAACCGCAAGGTTGCAAGTTCGAATCCCCGAGCTGACAAGGTACAAATCTGTCGTTTTGCCCCTGAACAGGCAGTTAACCCACTAGGCAGTCATTGAAAATAAGAATTTGTTCTTAACTGACTTGCCTAGTAAAATAAAGGAAAAATAAATTTAAAAAATTAAAAAGTGGTTAGAGCGTTGGACTAGTAACCGCAAGGTTGCAAGTTCGAATCCCCGAGCTGACAAGGTACAAATCTGTCGTTCTGCCCCTGAACAGGCAGTTAACCCACTGTTCCTAGGCCGTCATTGAAAATAAGAATTTGTTCTTAACTGACTTGCCTAGTAAAATAAAGGTTAAAAAAATAATAATAAAGAAAACCCCTTGAATGAGTAGTTGTGTCCAAACATTTGACTGGTAGTGTATATAAACTCATCAAAAAAATATTTTTATTTTTATTTTCAGCAAACTTAACATGTGTAAATATTTGTATGAACATAACAAGATTCAACAACTGAGACATAAACTGGACAAGTTCCACAGACATGTGACTAACAGAAATGGAATAATGTGTCCCTGAACAAAGGGGGGGAGGTCAAAATCAAAAGTAACAGTCAGTATCTGGTGTGGCCACCAGCTGCATTAAGTACTGCAGTGCATCTCCTCCTCATGGACTGCACCAGATTTGCCAGTTCTTGCTGTGAGATGTTACCCCACTCTTCCACCAAGGCACTTGCAAGTTCCCGGACATTTCTGGGGGGAATGGCCCTAGCCCTCACCCTCCGATTCAACAGGTCCCAGACGTGCTCAATGGGATTGAGGTCCGGGCTCTTCGGTGGCCATGGCAGAACCCTGACATTAATGTCTTGGCGGAAATCACACACAGAACGAGCTGTATGGCTGGTGGCATTGTCATGCTGGAGGGTCATGTCAGGGTGAGCCTGCAGGAAAGGTACCACATGAGGGAGGAGGATGTCTTCCCTGTAACGCACAGCGTTGAGATTGCCTGCAATGACAACAAGCTCAGTCCGATGATGCTGTGACACACCGCCCCCAGACCATGACGGACCCTCCACCTCGATCCCGCTCCAGAGTACAGGCCTCGGTGTAATGCTCATCCCTTCGACGATAAACGCAAATCTGACCATCACCCCTGGTGAGACAAAACCGCAACCCGTCAGTGAAGAGCACTTTTTGCCAGTCTTGTCTGGTCCAGCGACGGTGGGTTTGTGTCCATAGGCGACGTTATTGCTGGTGATGTCTGGTGAGGACCTGCCTTACAACAGGCCTACAAGCCCTCAGTCCAGCCTCTCTCAGCCTATTGTGGACAGTCTGAGCACTGATGGAGGGATAGTGCGTTCTTGGTGTAACTTGAGCAGTTGTTGTTACCATCCTGTACCTGTCCGGCAGGTGTGATGTTTGGATGTACCGATCCTGTGCAGGTGTTGTTACACGTGGTCTGCCACTGCGAGGACGATCAGCTGTCCATCCTGTCTCCCTGTAGCGCTGTCTTAGGCGTCTCAAAGTATTGTAGGCACAAAACTACCTTCATATTTCAGGAATCCCCCCTTTCCACAGTGGGGTCACATTAGTTTGCAGGTCAAACTGTTCGAGAAGTCCGATTTTCGGGATGTCTGTTTGACAAACACGGCTCTGTCACCGCAGGAAGTTCGACATCGGTGGATTGAGACGCATCCAATGGAACAGAAAAAAACTCTCCTTCTTAAACTGATGGATTTGGATGGGGATTTGTTATTATGTTAATTAGATTGATTCTAGGGGGTTATAAAGGTCACAGCGGCCACGGAGAGCGAGATCACGCGAAGAAGAGGCATTGAAGGCATTTAGTTAGACGTCGTGGAATCACTGTATTAATGTAGCCGGTGATGTGGTAAACTCCTCCATGTTATCGGATGACCCGCGGAACATAGCGAAACAGTCCTGTAGCTTCATCAGACCACTTCCGTATTCAGTCACTGGTACTTCCTGTAGCTTCCGCTTCATCAGACCACTTCCCTATTCAGTCACTGGTACTTCCTGTAGCATCCGCTTCATCAGACCACTTCCCTATTCAGTCACTGGTACTTCCTGTAGCATCCGCTTCATCAGACCACTTCCCTATTCAGTCACTGGTACTTCCTGTAGCATCTGCTTCATCAGACCACTTCCGTATTCAGTCACTGGTACTACCTGTAGCATCCGCTTCATCAGACCACTTCCCTATTCAGTCACTGGTACTTCCTGTAGCATCCGCTTCATCAGACCACTTCCGTATTCAGTCACTGGTACTTCCTGTAGCATCCGCTTCATCAGACCACTTCCCTATTCAGTCACTGGTACTTCCTGTAGCATCCGCTTCATCAGACCACTTCCCTATTCAGTCACTGGTACTTCCTGTAGCATCCGCTTCATCAGACCACTTCCCTATTCAGTCACTGGTACTTCCTGTAGCATCCGCTTCATCAGACCACTTCCCTATTCAGTCACTGGTACTTCCTGTAGCATCCGCTTCATCAGACCACTTCCGTATTCAGTCACTGGTACTTCCTGTAGCATCCGCTTCATCAGACCACTTCCCTATTCAGTCACTGGTACTTCCTGTAGCATCCGCTTCATCAGACCACTTCCGTATTCAGTCACTGGTACTTCCTGTTTTGTAGGCGTTGTATGCATTTCTGTGTGTGGAGTAAAGGTGATCAAGAGTTTTGTTCGCCTCAGTTTGACATGCTGGCAAAAATGAGGTAATGGATTTCAGAGGTCCGGAGTGAGCAGAACGTCCAGAACTGCCGACACGTTGACCTAGAAATCTTGATCCAAATGGATGTCCAGAAGCCGCGTCATAGGAAATGATGGAGTAGACCAGTTGAGGTCAGCATAAAAAATAGAATCGGTCAGGAGCCTGAAATAAAGAGTCTAACTGGCCACTGCTGGGATATCTCTGTGCATGTAGGGCACAGATCAGATTTAACTAGAGGTTAACATAAAAACATGAGGCTGAAGATAACACTTCAGATGTGTTCAGATGTGTTCCAAACTATATAGTGCACTACTTAGCACCCTATTCCCTATCTAGAGGCCTACACTCTTAGAAGAAAAGGTGCTATGTTGAACCTAAAAGGGTTCTTCGGCTGTCCTCATAGGAGAACCCTTTGAAGAACTCTTTTTTGTTCCGGGTAGAACCTTTTTGGTTCCAGGTTTTGGTTCCAGGTAGAACTCTTTTTGGTTCCAGGTAGAACTCTTTTAGGTTCCAGGTAGAACCCTTTAGGGATCCATGTAGAACCTTTTCCACAGATCTACATGGATCCCAAATGGGTTCAAGCTGGGGAACCCAAAAGGGTTCCTACGGCGACGGCAGAAGAACCCTTTTTGGAACCCTTTTTTCTAAGAGTGTATAGTCCCTGGAGGGTATAGTCCCTGGAGTGTATAGTCCCTGGAGGGTATAGTCCCTGGAGTGTATAGTCCCTGGAGTGTATAGTCCCTGGAGTGTATAGTCCCTGGAGTGTATAGTCCCTGGAGTGTATAGTCCCTGGAGGGTATAGTCCCTGGAGTGTATAGTCCCTGGAGTGTATAGTCCCTAGTCCCTGGAGTGTATAGTCCCTGGAGTGTATAGTCCCTAGTCCCTGGAGGGTATAGTCCCTGGAGTGTATAGTCCCTGGAGTGTATAGTCCCTGGAGTGTATAGTCCCTGTAGTGTATAGTCCCTGGAGGGTATAGTCCCTGGAGTGTATAGTCCCTGGAGTGTATAGTCTCTAGTCCCTGGAGGGTATAGTCCCTAGTCCCTGGAGGGTATAGTCCCTGGAGTGTATAGTCCCTAGTCCCTGGAGTGTATAGTCCCTGGAGGGTATAGTCCCTGGAGGGTATAGTCCCTGGAGGGTATAGTCCCTGGAGGGTATAGTCCCTGGAGGGTATAGTCCCTGGAGTGTATAGTCCCTAGTCCCTGGAGTGTATAGTCCCTGGAGGGTATAGTCCCTGGAGGGTATAGTCCCTAGTCCCTGGAGTGTATAGTCCCTAGTCCCTGGAGTGTATAATCCCTGGAGGGTATAGTCCCTGGAGTGTATAGTCCCTGGAGTGTATAGTCCCTGGAGTGTATAGTCCCTGGAGGGTATAGTCCCTGGAGTGTATAGTCCCTGGAGGGTATAGTCCATGGAGTGTATAGTCCCTGGAGTGTATAGTCCCTAGTCCCTGGAGTGTATAATCCCTGGATAGTCTCTAGTCCCTGGGGTATAGTCCCTGGAGTGTATAGTCCCTGGAGTGTATAGTCCATGGTCCCTGGAGTGTGTATAGTCCCTGGAGTGTATAGTCCCTAGTCCCTGGAGTGTATAGTCCCTAGTCCCTGGAGTGTATAGTCCCTGGAGTGTATAGTCTCTAGTCCCTGGAGGGTATAGTCCCTAGTCCCTGGAGTGTATAGTCCCTAGTCCCTGGAGTGTATAGTCCCTGGAGGGTATAGTCCCTGGAGTGTATAGTCCCTGGAGTGTATAGTCCCTAGTCCCTGGAGTGTATAGTCCCTGGAGTGTATAGTCCCTGGAGTGTATAGTATAGTCCCTGGAGTGTATAGTCCCTGGAGTGTATAGTCCCTGGAGTGTATAGTCCCTGGAGGTATAGTCCCTGGAGTGTATAGTCTAGTCCCTGGAGTGTATAGTCCCTGGAGGGTATAGTCCCTAGTCCCCCTGGAGTGTATAGTCCCTGGAGGGTATAGTCCCTGGAGTGTAGTCCCTAGTCCCTGGAGTGTCCCTAGTAGAGTCCCTAGTCCCTGGAGTGTATAGTCCCTATAGTCCCTGGAGTGTATAGTCCCTGGAGGGTATAGTCCCTAGTCCCTGGAGTGTATAGTCCCTGGAGTGTATAGTCCCTAGTCCCTGGAGTGTATAGTCCCTAGTCCCTGGAGTGTATACTCCCTGGAGGGTATAGTCCCTGGAGTGTATAGTCCCTGGGTGTGTCCCTATAGTCCCTAGTCCCTGGAGTGTATAGGGTATAGTCCCTGGAGGGTATAGTCCCTGGAGTGGTATAGTCCCTGGAGTGTATAGTCCCTGGAGTGTATAGTCCCTGGAGTGTATAGTCCCTAGTCCTGGAGTGTATAGTCCCTGGAGGGTATAGTCCCTGGAGGGTATAGTCCCTGGAGGGTATAGTCCCTGGAGTGTATAGTCCCTGGAGTGTATAGTCCTGGAGGGTATAGTCCCTGGAGTGTATAGTCCCTAGTCCCTGGAGTGTATAGTCCCTGGAGGGTATAGTCCCTGGAGTGTATAGTCCCTGGAGGGTATAGTCCCTGGGGTGTATAGTCCCTGGAGGGTATAGTCCCTGGAGTGTATAGTCCCTAGTCCCTGGAGTGTATAGTCCCTGGAGGGTATAGTCCCTGGGGTGTATAGTCCCTGGAGGGTATAGTCCCTGGAGTGTATAGTCCCTAGTCCCTGGAGTGTATAGTGTATAGTCCCTGGAGGGTATAGTCCCTGGAGGGTATAGTCCCTGGAGTGTATAGTCCCTGGAGTGTATAGTCCCTGGAGTGTATAGTCCCTAGTCCCTGGAGTGTATAGTCCCTAGTCCCTGGAGGGTATAGTCCCTGGAGTGTATAGTCCCTGGAGTGTATAGTCCCTAGTCCCTGGGGTGTATAGTCCCTGGGGGGTATAGTCCCTGGAGTGTATAGTCCCTGGAGTGTATAGTCCCTAGTCCCTGGAGTGTATAGTCCCTAGTCCCTGGAGGGTATAGTCCCTGGAGGGTATAGTCCCTGGAGGGTCCCTAGAGGGTATAGTCCCTGGAGTGTATAGTCCCTGGAGTGGAGGGTATAGTCCCTGGAGTATATAGTCCCTGGTCAAAAGAACTATATATGGAAACAGCAGACAATCATTAAGATGAAACAACAATATTGACCAGTTAGCCAGATGTTAACTATTGTTATCACATGGTGAATGAATGGCTAGACGACATAAGGAAAACCACTGTAGACCTGCCTATGTTATTCCATTCTCCAGGTCTCCATTGGGAAAGAAGGACTAATTCTGACCTCAATGGAACGTCCTTCTTAATAAATCCAGGTCATATTAAACGGAACCCTTTTAGTATAGGCTACTGTTGATATGTGCTGTGACCCTATAAGGGTGTGTGGTTATAGTTACTGTGCCTGGTACCAGTGTAGAAAAGAAAAGCTGCAGCATGTGGTCTGGTCTGACGGAGTAGAGGTCTGCGTTCCAAATAACACCCTATTCCCTATCTAGTACACTACTTAGCACCATATTCCCTATCTAGTGCACTACTTAGCACCCTATTCCCTATCTAGTATACTACTTAGCACCCTATTCCCTATCTAGTACACTACTTAGCACCCTATTCCCTATCTAGTGCACTACTTAGCACCCTATTCCCTATCTAGTACACTACTTAGCACCCTATTCCCTATCTAGTGCACTACTTAGCACCCTATTCCCTATCTAGTGGTCAAAAGTAGTGCACTAGATAGGGAATAGGGTGTTAAGTAGTGCACTAGATAGGGAATAGGGTGCCATTTGGAATATAAGCCAGAAGAGAATTACAGACCGACTGGTTTAGTTATTCTGTAGATGTAAGAAGATCAGCTGTTATTACGTAACTCCAAATTACAGAGCCAGACTGGTGTTTATACCACCGTCCAAGTCCTGCTCTTTAGGCACTAACTGCCTCAGTGTATCGGATAAAGAGGATGGATTGAAGAGAGACAGAGAGTACGTTATTGAAATCAAATTAGATTATACTACTATAAACAAGAGACTACTGATGCATATCAACACCGCGGGAAGTGTTTGATGGCAGGCGAGTCACGAGCGGAATATATTTAAATAAAATGTATTTCTCAAATATATAAATAAATAAAATATATTTTGATACAGTATATTTGTAAAATATATGTGTAAAATACACGACCTGCTCAACCCGATGTTAATGTCTCTGTTGACCTCTGGCACCATCGGTGGTGTGTCTTCAACGACGCCATGAGAAGCCAGGCTTCCCAAAATACTTGACCAATAAAAAAAACTCAATAAAACCATGTATATTTTGTCTCTCTGTGTAACATGGGTGTGTTTTCATGCTCTTCTGTCAATTCGCAAGTGGCTGAATCTCACTGGAGAAATCATCAGGGCGAGGGAAACAGCGCCCCTCTGTCTCAGTATGTGTAACCCATGTATCTAATGCTGTCTGGCCAAAAAGAGTATGACATGTTTCCTGCTTGGCGTTTGATTGTTTGAAACCAGCACGCGTTTGGCTTACCTTGATAAAAACAATTAGACAACAATCAGCCAATCAGAGTTGAGCGGGTTGTCCTGGCGCAACCTAATTGTTTAGTAAACTGTCGGAAACGTTAACTTGACCGTACTTTAGGTCTTATAATTTTACCTTTATTTAACCAGGCAAGTCAGTTAAGAACACATTCTTATTTTCAATGACGGCCTGGGAACAGTGGGTTAACTGCCTTGTTCAGGGGCAGAACGACAGATTTTCACCTTGTCAGCTCAGGGGATTCAAACTCACAACCTTCCGGTTACTAGTCCAACGCTCTAACCACTAGGCTACCCTGCCGCCCCGTACTTCACTGGACAGATGTTTTCTCTCCAGGTTTTGTGATGAAACAAATGTGTAGCTGATTCCTCCAGACTGTTGTCTCTTTGTTGTTCCGGTCTTATTGTCTATATCACGGTGGTGTACGAACCAATGGGTTGTAGAGCAAACAACGCAATTATCACAACATAGGGTGTAATATGGCTTTTATACAGGCTTGGCTTCCCCAGTGATTTTACCCAGGCACAGCTACTGATTAGCATTAAGTTCCTAAAGTGGTGTTTTACATGCAAAAGTTGGATCATTGAGTGGTAATTGAAAATAAATACTGCAGCTATTGAGGTCTAGTCTACCTGCCTCTTATGAAACATAGTACAGGTCTAGTCTACCTGCCTCTTATGAAACATAGTACAGGTCTAGTCTACCTGCCTCTTATGAAACATAGTACAGATCTAGTCTACCTGCCTCTTATGAAACATAGTACAGGTCTAGTCTACCTGCCTCTTATGAAACATAGTTCACAGCTCATGGAGTAGTGCTTGTTCACCGTTCATGGAGTCGTGCTTGTTCACCGTTCATGGAGTCGTGCTTGTTCACCGCTCATGAAGTCGTGCTTGTTCACCGCTCATGAAGTCGTGCTTGTTCACCGCTCATGAAGTCGTGCTTGTTCACCGCTCATGAAGTCGTGCTTGTTCACCGCTCATGGAGTCGTGCTTGTTCACCGCTCATGGAGTAGTGCTTGTTCACCGCTCATGGAGTAGTGCTTGTTCACCACTCATGGAGTAGTGCTTGTTCACCGCTCATGGAGTAGTGCTTGTTCACCAACCTACCATTTGGTTTTTAAGTATTGAAACCAAACCATATGGATTTGAATGAACATGAAAAGGAGAATGTAAGAAGCAACATCATTTCAAATAGGTGACATGTCATATTAAACAGCACAGTAACACTCCGAATAGGTCAGGAGCCAGACAGGGAGCCTAAGAAGATGAGCTCAATCATTTCAAGGCAAAGAAATACATTGTTAAGCAATTGCAAGTGCGACACAATAGGCTGGTAGAGATATAAAGCACTCAGCATTTAAAATACATTTCATTGTATCAAATCATTGCCTTTGAATTCGTTTTTAGAAACAGGAGTTTGGCCAGTCAGTGGCTTCAGGTTCATGTGATGGTCCCTGGAGAGAAGACCAGTGGCTTCAGGCTCATGTGATGGTCCCTGGAGAGAAGACCAGTGGCTTCAGGCTCATGTGATGGTCCCTGGAGAGAAGACCAGTGGCTTCAGGCTCATGTGATGGTCCCTGGAGAGAAGACCAGTGGCTTCAGGCTCATGTGATGGTCCCTGGAGAGAAGACCAGTGGCTTCAGGCTCATGTGATGGTCCCTGGAGTCCCTGGAGAGAAGACCAGTGGCTTCAGGTTCATGTGATGGTCCCTGGAGAGAAGACCAGTGGCTTGGCTTCATGTGATGGTCCCTGGAGAAGACCAGGCTCATGTGATGGTCCCTGGAGAGAAGACCAGTGGCTTCAGGCTCATGTGATGGTCCCTGGAGAGAAGACCAGTGGCTTCAGGCTCATGTGATGGTCCCTGGAGAGAAGACCAGTGGTCCCTGGAGAGAAGACCAGGCTCATGTGATGGTCCCTTCAGGGAGAGAAGACCAGTGGCTTCAGGCTCATGTGATGGTCCCTGGAGAGAAGACCAGTGGCTTCAGGTTCATGTGATGGTCCCTGGAGAAGACCAGTGGCTTCAGGCTCATGTGATGGTCCCTGGAGAAGAAGTGGACCATGTGTGGTCCCTGGAGAGAAGACCAGTGGCTTCAGGCTCATGTGATGGTCCCTGGAGAGAAGACCAGTGGCTTCAGGCTCATGTGATGGTCCCTGGAGAGAAGACCAGTGGCTTCAGGCTCATGTGATGGTCCCTGGAGAGAAGACCAGTGGCTTCAGGCTCATGTGATGGTCCCTGGAGAGAAGACCAGTGGCTTCAGGCTCATGTGATGGTCCCTGGAGAGAAGACCAGTCAGGCTCATGTGATGGTCCCTGGAGAGAAGACCAGTGGCTTCAGGCTCATGTGATGGTCCCTGGAGAGAAGACCAGTGGCTTCAGGCTCATGTGATGGTCCCTGGAGAGAAGACCAGTGGCTTCAGGCTCATGTGATGGTCCCTGGAGAGAAGACCAGATGGTCCCTGGAGAAGACCAGTGGCTTCAGGCTGTGATGGTCCCTGGAGAGAAGACCAGTGGCTTCAGGCTCATGTGATGGTCCCTGGAGAGAAGACCAGTGGCTTCAGGCTCATGTGATGGTCCCTGGAGAGAAGACCAGTGGCTTCAGGCTCATGTGATGGTCCCTGAGAGAAGACCAGTGGCTTCAGGCTCATGTGATGGTCCCTGGAGAGAAGACCAGTGGCTTCAGGCTCATGTGATGGTCCCTGGAGAGAAGACCAGTGGCTTCAGGCTCATGTGATGGTCCCTGGAGAAGACCAGTGGCTTCAGGCTCATGTGATGGTCCCTGAGAGAAGACCAGTGGCTTCAGGCTCATGTGATGGTCCCTGGAGAAGACCAGTGGCTTCAGGCTCATGTGATGGTCCCTGGAGAGAAGACCAGTGGCTTCAGGTTCCCTGTGCTTCAGGCTGGTCCCTCAGGCTCATGTGATGGTCCCTGGAGAGAAGACCAGTGGCTTCAGGTTCATGTGATGGTCCCTGGAGAGAAGACCAGTGGCTTCAGGTTCATGTGATGGTCCCTGGAGAAGACCAGTGGCTTCAGGCTCATGTGTGGTCCCTTCAGGTTCATGTGATGGTCCCTGGAGAGAGACCAGACCAGTGGCTTCAGGTTCATGTGATGGTGAGAGAAGACCCTGGGAGAAGACCAGTGGCTTCAGGTTCATGTGATGGTCCCTGGAGAGAAGACCAGTGGCTTCAGGTTCATGTGATGGTCCCTGGAGAGAAGACCAGCCGGGGAGAATATCCTCTCTGCACAGGCTGAGCCACTGGAGATGCGAAACATCCTATTGGCCACTCTATCCAGGCTGGGCAGAGATGCAGAGTTGTTTTTTATTTTTCTTCGATAGGCCGAAAGGTTTTTAGGCAGAAATACTCAGTCTAAACGTAAAGCTCCTTATTAAACGTGGTAATATGCCAGGCATAGATAACAAAACAAAAATTTAACAAAACTTTTAAGAGATCACATTTTTTTGTTTATAAATACTTTGCTACAAACAGTTATCTTACCCACCTCGTTCCTTTCTGTTAGCATGTGCCCGTAGTAAGTACACCATGCTGCCTTCAGGATACGTGTGTTTTCAGATTCCATAATGGTTCTTTAGTTGTGGACACTACATCACTACACTCTCTCTCTTACTCTTGGTCCTCATCTTTTGTAAGTCACCTTGATTTATCACCTGTGTGTTCTATCAGTTTCTTTATGAAAATATTTAGTGAACTCCATGACAGTAGCTAAAGCAAGTGGCAGGACACCAGTCGACTCCAGATGCATGCTGGGCCGGGCACGCCCTGAGCTCATGAATACAGGGCTACTGGACTCCAGATGCATGCTGGGCCGGGCACGCCCTGAGCTCATGAATACAGGGCTACTGGACTCCAGATGCATGCTGGGCCGGGCACGCCCTGAGCTCATGAATACAGGGCTACTGGACTCCAGATGCATGCTGGGCCGGGCACGCCCTGAGCTCATGAATACAGGGCTACTGGACTCCAGATGCATGCTGGGCCGGGCACGCCCTGAGCTCATGAATACAGGGCTACTGGACTCCAGATGCATGCTGGGCCGGGCACGCCCTGAGCTCATGAATACAGGGCTACTGGACTACAGATGCATGCTGGGCCGGGCACGCCCTGAGCTCATGAATACAGGGCTACTGGACTCCAGATGCATGCTGGGCCGGGCACGCCCTGAGCTCATGAATACAGGGCTACTGGACTCCAGATGCATGCTGGGCCGGGCACGCCCTGAGCTCATGAATACAGGGCTACTGGACTCCAGATGCATGCTGGGCCGGGCACGCCCTGAGCTCATGAATAAACAGACTCCAGATGCATGCTGGGCCGGGCACGCCCTGAGCTCATGAATACAGGGCTACTGGACTACAGATGCATGCTGGGCCGGGCACGCCCTGAGCTCATGAATACAGGGCTACTGGAGAGAAATTGGTGCGGATGAGAAGGCTGACACTCCAGCCTTTGGGAATCTCCCTCCAGCTCCAGTCAGACTGGGCACATCCCGCTACTCCCTCCAGCTCCAGTCAGACTGGGCACATCCCGCTACTCCCTCCAGCTCCAGTCACACTGGGCACATCCCCGCTACTCCATCCAGCTCCAGTCAGACTGGGCACATCCCCGCTACTCCCTCCAGCTCCAGTCAGACTGGGCACATCCCGCTACTCCCTCCAGCTCCAGTCAGACTGGGCACATCCCGCTACTCCCTCTAGCTCCAGTCAGACTGGGCACATCCCGCTACTCCCTCCAGCTCCAGTCAGACTGGGCACATCCCGCTACTCCCTCCAGCTCCAGTCACATCCCCGCTACTCCATCCAGCTCCAGTCACACTGGGCACATCCCCGCTACTCCCTCCAGCTCCAGTCACACTGGGCACATCCCCCTACTCCCTCCAGCTCCAGTCAGACTGGGCACATCCCCGCTACTCCCTCCAGCTCCAGTCAGACTGGGCACATCCCCGCTACTCCCTCCAGCTCCAGTCACACTGGGCACATCCCCGCTACTCCATCCAGCTCCAGTCAGACTGGGCACATCCCCGCTACTCCCTCCAGCTCCAGTCAGACTGGGCACATCCCCCGCTACTCCCTCCAGCTCCAGTCAGACTGGGCACATCCACGCTACTCCATCCAGCTCCACCTCCACTACTCTCTACACCTCCGCTACTCTCTACACCTCCTCTACTCTCTACACCTCCTCTACTCTCTACACCTCCGCTACTCTCTACACCCCCGCTACTCCCTCCAGCTCCAGTCACACTGGGCACATCCCGCTACTCCCTCCAGCTCCAGTCACACTGGGCACATCCCCGCTACTCCATCCAGCTCCACCTCCTCTACTCTCTACACCTCCGCTACTCTCTACACCTCCGCTACTCTCTACACCCCCGCTACTCTCTACACCTCCTCTGCTACTCTCTACACCTCCTCTACTACTCTCTACTACTCCCTACACCTCCTCTACTACTCCCTACACCTCCTCTACTACTCCCTCCACCTCCGCTACTCCCTCCACCTCCGCTACTCCATACACCTCCGCTACTCCCTACACCTCCGCTACTCCCTACACCTCCTCTACTCCCTACACCTCCTCTACTCCCTACACCTCCGCTACTCCCTACACCTCCGCTACTCCCTACACCTCCGCTACTCCCTACACCTCCTCTACTCTCTACACCTTCGCTACTCTCTACACCTCCTCTACACCTCCTCTACACCTCCGCTACTCTCTACACCTCCGCTACTCTCTACACCTCCGCTACTCCCTACACCTCCGCTACTCCCTACACCTCCTCTACACCTCCTCTACACCTCCTCTACACCTCCTCTACTCTCTACACCTCCTCTACTCTCTACACCTCCGCTACTCTCTACACCTCCGCTACTCTCTACACCTCCGCTACTCTCTACACCTCCGCTACTCGCTCTGCTCAGATACTCTCATGTCTGAATAAGACCTATCTGAATTAGACTGTAAGGGGTTTTACTGCAGAGAAGGCCATAGGAAATCACAGGACAGAGTGTCTATAATACTGTAAGGGGTTTTACTACAGAGAAGGCCATAGGAAATCACAGGACAGAGTGTCTATAATACTGTAAGGGGTTTTACTACAGAGAAGGCCATAGGAAATCACAGGACAGAGGGTCTATAACACTGTAAGGGGTTTTACTACAGAGAAGGCCATAGGAAATCACAGGACAGAGGGTCTATAATACTGTAAGGGGTTTTACTACAGAGAAGGCCATAGGAAATCACAGGACAGAGGGTCTATAACACTGTAAGGGGTTTTACTACAGAGAAGGCCATAGGAAATCACAGGACAGAGGGTCTATAACACTGTAAGGGGTTTTACTACAGAGAAGGCCATAGGAAATCACAGGACAGAGGGTCTATAATACTGCAATTTCAAGTTAATACACAAACTCCAAACTCCACACAGTTGTCACTGACCAGTTGGATATTAATTTATTTAATTTAAGACCATTTCTGTACTTACAACATTCATATAAATTCATTTTGATCAGTTTTCGCTTTGGACCTTGTTTTTTTATTGACATTTGTCAATAAAACTCATGAGTGCAACTGTTATGTCAAATTGTATCCCTAGTTGTCCTGGAAGAAAATGGAAGAACACTTCAGTGTGAGGCTAAATGTAATGGCTGGACATGCAGATCAATGAAAGTCAGATAAATGAAAAAAATTATTTGCTGGAGTCTCGGAACTGACAGGGTTAACTAGCATTGAACAAATTAATGAATTATTCTGTAATTAAAAATCTCTCCCTCATTTCTGAATCACGCTTGTGATGACAATAAGCTACAGCCTCTGCTTCGGGGGTTACACATGCACACACACTGGAAAAGTTGTCCAGCTAGCAGGCAGACACTGAAATTAGTTTCTGAGTGACTGAGTGAGGGCTTTTTTTGCATAGATGCTTTGTTGTGTTTTTTTTAATGGACTTTTTAAAAAATGCCCGGGAACATAAAAGATAACGATTCTGTTCCGGAACAGTATAGATCACTTTCGTTTCCGGTTCTGATTCTGTTCCGGAACAGTATAGATCACTTTCGTTTCCGGTTCTGATTCTGTTCCGGAACAGTATAGATCACTTTCGTTTCCGGTTCTGATTCTGTTCCGGAACAGTATAGATCACTTTCGTTTCCGGTTCTAATTCTGTTCCTCGAAAAGTGTTGGTCTCTTCCGGTTTTCTGTTCTGTTCTCTGTACCAGTTCCAACCCATGGCAAAGAGCAACTAAATCTCTGAAATACTCCATGATACAAATCCAGGAGTTCCCCTAAGAAGAGCCAAGACTACACATCATGACACAGACAGACAGACAGACAAGACAGACAGACAGAATGAACCAACCCTTGGCAGAATAATCTAAGATGGGGGACAGATACAGTCAACAACTCGTTTCCACATTTTGAAACATAGATATGATGCTAATGGTGCAACAACACATGGATGATCCAGACAGAGGAAATCAACCTTAGGGGTCAAATACAAACCACGACATGCCTTCATTTCCTGGTTAGTGGTGTGTAGTCAGCACTTGGAAAGACAAATAGCCCTCCGATGGGGGCAGATAGAGTCACAGCTCCCTCAATGTTATACAGGGAGTCACATCTCCCTCATTATTATACAGGGAGTCACATCTCCCTCAGTGTTATACAGGGAGTCACAGCTCCCTCAGTGTTATACAGGGAGTCACAGCTCCCTCAGTGTTATACAGGGAGTCACAGCTCCCTCAGTGTTATACAGGGAGTCACATCTCCCTCAGTGTTATACAGGGAGTCACATCTCCCTCAGTGTTATACAGGGAGTCACGGCTCCCTCAGTGTTATACAGGGAGTCACGGCTCCCTCAGTGTTATACAGGGAGTCACGGCTCCCTCAGTGTTATACAGGGAGTCACGGCTCCCTCAGTGTTATACAGGGAGTCACGGCTCCCTCAGTGTTATACAGGGAGTCACGGCTCCCTCAGTGTTATACAGGGAATCACGGCTCCCTCAGTGTTATACAGGGAGTCACGGCTCCCTCAGTGTTATACAGGGAGTCACAGCTCTGGCATGTAGTAACAACATTTATGGATGATTTAGATCCACACACTAAACGAAGGGAAAACCACGATAACATGTCTGGTCTGCTAGACTAGGAGAAAACCAGTTATCTAACATGTCTGGTCTGCTAGACTAGGAGAAAACCAGTTATCTAACATGTCTGGTCTGCTAGACTAGGAGAAAACCAGTTATCTAACATGTCTGGTCTGCTAGACTAGGAGAAAACCAGTTATCTAACATGTCTGGTCTGCATCACTTCAGATGGGGGCAGATACAGACAACACTCTATATCCACACATTTTTCTACAATGTGCTTTTTGTGGAATGGAATGTTTGTTTCCTGTATATGACTGTGATATGTGGTTGTTTCACCTAGTTCTTAAAATGAATGGACTAACTGTCAGTCTCTCTGGATAAGAGCATCTGATAAATGACTAAATATTTCACATAGAGATACTACTGGATTGATTTAAAATATTGTTGTGACAAATGTATCATTTGTACAGTTTTTTATAAAAACAATTAGTTATTTTGTTATTAGTTATGTTATATTTATAGTTAGTTATTAGGTATAGTTATTTTATAGTTGTAGCTAGTTATAGTTATTTTATAGTTGTAGTTAGTTATTAGGTATAGTTATTGTATAGTTAGTTATAGTTATTTTATAGTTGTAGTTAGTTATTAGGTATAGTTATTGTATAGTTAGTTATAGTTATTTTATAGTTATAGTTAGTTATTAGGTATAGTTATTGTATAGTTAGTTATAGTTATTTTATAGTTCTAGCTAGTTATAGTTATTTTATAGTTGTAGCTAGTTATAGTTATTTTATAGTTAGTTACAGTTATTTTTTAGTTTATTTTATAGTTATGGTTAGTTATTAGTTGTTAGATATTTCATAGGTATAGTTAGTTATTAGTTATTGGTTATTGTATAGTTATGGTTAGTTATTAGTTATTTTAGAGCTAGTTATAGTTATAGTTAGTTATTAGTTATAGTTATTTTATAGTTAGTTACAGTTATTTTTTAGTTATAGTTATAGTTATTTTATAGTTATAGTTATTTTATAGTTATGGTTAGTTATTAGTTGTTAGATATTTCATAGGTATAGTTAGTTATTAGTTATTGGTTATTGTATAGTTATGGTTAGTTATTAGTTATTTTAGAGCTAGTTATAGTTATAGTTAGTTATAGTTATTTTATAGTTATAGTTAGTTATTAGTTGTTAGATATTTCATAGGTATAGTTAGTTATTAGTTATTGGTTATTTTATAGTTATGGTTAGTTATTAGTTATTTTATTTTAGAGCTAGTTATAGTTATTTTATACTTATAGTTAGCGTATAGTTATTTCATAGTTATAGTTAGTTATTAGTTATAGTTAATTTATAGTTATAGTTAGTTATAGTTATTTTATAGTTATAGTTATTTTATAGTTATAGTTAGTTAGTTATTAGTTAGTTATTTTATAGTTAGTTAAAGTTATTTTATAGTTGTAGTTAGTTATTAGTTAGTTATTGTATAGTTATAGCTAGTTATATTTATTTATAGCTAGTTATAGTTATTTTATAGTTAGTTATAGTTATTTTATAGTTAGTTATAGTTATTTTATAGTTGCAGTTAGTTAGTTATTTTATAGTTGTAGTTAGTTATTAGTTATAGTTATTTTATAGTTATAGCTAGTTAAAGTTATTTTATAGTTGTAGTTAGTTATAGTTATTTTAGTTATAGTTAGTTGTTAGTTATTAGGTATAGTTATAGTTAGTTATAGTTATTGTATAGTTATAGTTAGTTATTGTATAGTTATAGTTAGTTATAGTTATTGTATAGTTATAGTTATTGTATAGTTATAGTTATTGTATAGTTATAGTTATTTTATAGTTATAGTTAGTTATAGTTATTTTATAGTTGTAGTTAGTTATAGTTATTTTATAGTTATAGTTAGTTATTAGGTATAGTTATTGTATAGTTAGTTATAGTTATTTTATAGTTCTAGCTAGTTATAGTTATTTTATAGTTGTAGCTAGTTATAGTTATTTTATAGTTAGTTACAGTTATAGTTATTTTATAGTTATAGTTATTTTATAGTTATGGTTAGTTATTAGTTGTTAGATATTTCATAGGTATAGTTAGTTATTAGTTATTGGTTATTGTATAGTTATGGTTAGTTATTAGTTATTTTAGAGCTAGTTATAGTTATAGTTAGTTATAGTTATAGTTAGTTATTAGTTGTTAGATATTTCATAGGTATAGTTAGTTATTAGTTATTGGTTATTTTATAGTTATGGTTAGTTATTAGTTATTTTATTTTAGAGCTAGTTAGTTATTTTATAGTTATAGTTATTTTATAGTTATAGTTAGTTAGTTATTAGTTACAGTTATTTTATAGTTAGTTATTAGTTAGTTATTTTATAGTTGTAGTTAGTTATTAGTTAGTTATTTTATAGTTGTAGTTAGTTATTAGTTAGTTATTTTATAGTTATAGCTAGTTATAGTTATTTTATAGTTATAGCTAGTTATAGTTATTTTATAGTTATAGCTAGTTATAGTTATTTTATAGTTAGTTATAGTTATAGTTATTTTATAGTTGTAGTTAGTTATTAGTTAGTTATTTTATAGTTGTAGTTAGTTATTAGTTAGTTATTTTATAGTTATAGCTAGTTATAGTTATTTTATAGTTGCAGTTAGTTAAAGTTATTTTATAGTTGTAGTTAGTTATTAGTTAGTTATTTTATAGTTATAGCTAGTTATAGTTATTTTATAGTTATAGCTAGTTATAGTTATTTTATAGTTATAGCTAGTTATAGTTATTTTATAGTTAGTTATAGTTATAGTTATTTTATAGTTGTAGTTAGTTATTAGTTAGTTATTTTATAGTTGTAGTTAGTTATTAGTTAGTTATTTTATAGTTATAGCTAGTTATAGTTATTTTATAGTTGCAGTTAGTTAAAGTTATTTTAGTTATAGTTAGTTATAGTTATTTTATAGTTATAGTTAGTTATTAGGTATAGTTATTTTATAGTTATAGTTAGTTATAGTTATTGTATAGTTATAGTTAGTTATTAGTTATTTTATAGTTATAGTTAGTTATAGTTATTGTTATTTTATAGTTGTATTTAGTTATAGTTATTTTAGTTATAGTTAGTTATTAGGTATAGTTATTTTATAGTTATAGTTAGTTATAGTTATTGTATAGTTATAGTTAGTTATAGTTATTGTATAGTTATAGTTAGTTATAGTTATTGTATAGTTATAGTTAGTTATAGTTATTGTATAGTTATAGTTAGTTATAGTTATTGTATAGTTATAGTTAGTTATAGTTATTGTATAGTTATAGTTATAGTTATTGTATAGTTATAGTTAGTTATAGTTATTGTATAGTTATAGTTAGTTATAGTTATTGTATAGTTATAGTTATAGTTATTGTATAGTTATAGTTATAGTTATTGTATAGTTATAGTTAGTTATTAGTTATTGTATAGTTATAGCTAGTTATAGTTATTTTATAGTTATAGTAAGTTATAGTTATTTTATAGTTATAGTTAGTTATAGTTATGTTATAGTTAGTTATAGCTATTTTATAGTTAGTTATTAGTTATAGTTATAGTTAGTTATAGTTATAGTTAGTTATAGTTATAGTTATCGTATAGTTATAGTTAGTTATAGTTATTTTATAGTTGTAGTTAGTTATAGTTATAGTTAGTTATAGTTATTGTATAGTTAGTTATAGTTATAGTTAGTTATAGTTATTGTATAGTTATAGTTATTGTATAGTTATAGTTAGTTATTAGTTATAGTTATTTTATAGTTATAGTTAGTTATAGTTATTTTATAGTTAGTTATTAGTTATAGTTATTTTATAGTTATAGCTAGTTATAGTTATTTTATAGTTATAGTTAGTTATAGTTATGTTATAGTTAGTTATAGCTATTTTATAGTTAGTTATTAGTTATAGTTATTTTATAGTTAGTTTTATAGTTATAGTTAGTTATAGTTATTTTATAGTTGTAGTTAGTTATAGTTATAGTTAGTTATAGTTATTGTATAGTTAGTTATAGTTATTGTATAGTTATAGTTATTGTATAGTTATAGTTAGTTATTAGTTATAGTTATTTTATAGTTATAGTTAGTTATAGTTAGTTTTATAGTTATAGTTAGTTATAGTTCTTTTATAGTTGTAGTTAGTTATAGTTATTTTATAGTTAGTTTTATAGTTATAGTTAGTTATAGTTCTTTTATAGTTGTAGTTAGTTATAGTTAGTTATAGTTCTTTTATAGTTGTAGTTAGTTATAGTTATTTTATAGTTAGTTTTATAGTTATAGTTATTTTATAGTTAGTTTTATAGTTGTAGTTAGTTATAGTTATTTTATAGTTATAGCTAGTTAAAGTGCTCTCTCTTCGTCCGCCCACGTGCTCTCGCACACCCCGAGAGCTTCTGGTCAGCGGGGTGGTGGCACCGGGATCCTCATCTCTCCCAAGTGGTCATTCTCTCTTTCTCCCCTTACCCATCTGTCTATCGCCTCCTTTGAATTCCATGCTGTCACAGTTACCAGCCCTTTCAAGCTTAACATCCTTATCATTTATCGCCCTCCAGGTTCCCTCGGAGAGTTCATCAATGAGCTTGATGCCTTGATAAGCTCCTTTCCTGAGGACGGCTCACCTCTCACAGTTCTGGGCGACTTTAACCTCCCCACGTCTACCTTTGACTCATTCCTCTCTGCCTCCTTCTTTCCACTCCTCTCCTCTTTTGACCTCACCCTCTCACCTTCCCCCTACTCACAAGGCAGGCAATACGCTCGACCTCATCTTTACTAGATGCTGTTCTTCCACTAACCTCATTGCAACTCCCCTCCAAGTCTCCGACCACTACCTTGTATCCTTTTCCCTCTCGCTCTCATCCAACACTTCCCACACTGCCCCTACTCGGATGGTATCGCGCCGTCCCAACCTTCGCTCTCTCTCCCCCGCTACTCTCTCCTCTTCCATCCTATCATCTCTTCCCTCTGCTCAAACCTTCTCCAACCTATCTCCTGATTCTGCCTCCTCAACCCTCCTCTCCTCCCTTTCTGCATCCTTTGACTCTCTATGTCCCCTATCCTCCAGGCCGGCTCGATCCTCCCCTCCCGCTCCGTGGCTCGACGACTCATTGCGAGCTCACAGAACAGGGCTCCGGGCAGCCGAGCGGAAATGGAGGAAAACTCGCCTCCCTGCGGACCTGGCATCCTTTCACTCCCTCCTCTCTACATTTTCCTCCTCTGTCTCTGCTGCTAAAGCCACTTTCTACCACTCTAAATTCCAAGCATCTGCCTCTAACCCTAGGAAGCTCTTTGCCACCTTCTCCTCCCTCTTGAATCCCCCCCCTCCTCCCTCTCTGCAGATGACTTCGTCAACCATTTTGAAAAGAAGGTCGACGACATCCGATCCTCGTTTGCTAAGTCAAACGACACCGCTGGTTCTGCTCACACTGCCCTACCCTGTGCTCTGACCTCTTTCTCCCCTCTCTCTCCAGATGACATCTCGCGTCTTGTGACGGCCGGCCGCCCAACAACCTGCCCGCTTAACCCTATCCCCTCCTCTCTTCTCCAGACCATCTCCGGTGACCTTCTCCCTTACCTCACCTCGCTCATCAACTCATCCCTGACCGCTGGCTACGTCCCTCCCGTCTTCAAGAGAGCGAGAGTTGCACCCCTTCTGAAAAAACCTACACTCGATCCCTCCGATGTCAACAACTACAGACCAGTATCCCTTCTTTCTTTTCTCTCCAAAACTCTTGAACGTGCCGTCCTTGGCCAGCTCTCCCGCTATCTCTCTCAGAATGACCTTCTTGATCCAAATCAGTCAGGTTTCAAGACTAGTCATTCAACTGAGACTGCTCTTCTCTGTATCACGGAGGCGCTCCGCACTGCTAAAGCTAACTCTCTCTCCTCTGCTCTCATCCTTCTAGACCTATCGGCTGCCTTCGATACTGTGAACCATCAGATCCTCCTCTCCACCCTCTCCGAGTTGGGCATCTCCGGCGCGGCCCACGCTTGGATTGCGTCCTACCTGACAGGTCGCTCCTACCAGGTGGCGTGGCGAGAATCCGTCTCCTCACCACGTGCTCTCACCACTGGCGTCCCCAGGGCTCTGTTCTAGGCCCTCTCCTATTCTCGCTATACACCAAGTCACTTGGCTCTGTCATAACCTCACATGGTCTCTCCTATCATTGCTATGCAGACGACACACAATTAATCTTCTCCTTTCCCCCTTCTGACGACCAGGTGGCGAATCGCATCTCTGCATGTCTGGCAGACATATCAGTGTGGATGACGGATCATCACCTCAAGCTGAACCTCGGCAAGACAGAGCTGCTCTTCCTCCCGGGGAAGGACTGCCCGTTCCATGATCTCGCCATCACGGTTGACAACTCCATTGTGTCCTCCTCCCAGAGCGCTAAGAACCTTGGCGTGATCCTGGACAACACCCTGTCGTTCTCAAATAACATCAAGGCGGTGGCCCGTTCCTGTAGGTTCATGCTCTACAACATCCGCAGAGTACGACCCTGCCTCACACAGGAAGCGGCGCAGGTCCTAATCCAGGCACTTGTCATCTCCCGTCTGGATTACTGCAACTCGCTGTTGGCTGGGCTCCCTGCCTGTGCCATTAAACCCCTACAACTCATCCAGAATGCCGCAGCCCGTCTGGTGTTCAACCTTCCCAAGTTCTCTCACATCACCCCACTCCTCCGCTCTCTCCACTGGCTTCCAGTTGAAGCTCGCATCCGCTACAAGACCATGGTGCTTGCCTACGGAGCTGTGAGGGGAACGGCACCTCAGTACCTCCAGGCTCTGATCAGGCCCTACACCCAAACAAGGGCACTGCGTTCATCCACCTCTGGCCTGCTCGCCTCCCTACCACTGAGGAAGTACAGTTCCCGCTCAGCCCAGTCAAAACTGTTCGCTGCTCTGGCCCCCCAATGGTGGAACAAACTCCCTCACGACGCCAGGACAGCGGAGTCAATCACCACCTTCCGGAGACACCTGAAACCCCACCTCTTTAAGGAATACCTAGGATAGGATAAAGTAATCCTTCTCACCCCCCCCTTAAAAGACCTAGATGCACTATTGTAAAGTGGCTGTTCCACTGGATGTCATAAGGTGAAAGCACCAATTTGTAAGTCGCTCTGGATAAGAGCGTCTGCTAAATGACTTAAATGTAAATGTAAATGTAATAGTTATTCTATAGTTATAGTTAGTTATTAGTTACAGTTATTGTATAGTTAGTTATAGTTATTTTATAGTTATAGTTAGTTATTAGGTTTAGTTATTTTATAGTTGTAGTTAGTTATAGTTATTTTATAGTTATAGTTATTTTATAGTTAGTTATAGTTATTTTTTTATAGTTATTTTATAGTTATTTTATAGTTATTTTATAGTTGTAGTTAGTTATAGTTATTTTATAGTTATAGTTATTTTATAGTTAGTTAGTTATAGTTATTTTATAGTTATAGTTATTTTATAGTTATTTTATAGTTAGTTAGTTATAGTTATTTTATAGTTATAGTTATTTTATAGTTATAGTTAGTTATTAGTTATAGTTATTTTATAGTTATAGTTATTTTATAGTTATAGTTATTTTATAGTTATAGTTAGTTATTAGTTATAGTTATTTTATAGTTATAGTTAGTTATTAGGTATAGTTATTTTATAGTTGTAGTTAGTTATAGTTATTTTATAGTTATAGTTATTTTATAGT
Source organism: Oncorhynchus nerka (assembly GCF_034236695.1). Taxonomy (NCBI): domain Eukaryota; kingdom Metazoa; phylum Chordata; class Actinopteri; order Salmoniformes; family Salmonidae; genus Oncorhynchus; species Oncorhynchus nerka. Next base: position 86,669,999 of record NC_088398.1, read on the forward strand.
TAGTTAGTTATAGTTATTTTATAGTTATAGTTATTTTATAGTTATTTTATAGTTAGTTAGTTATAGTTATTTTATAGTTATAGTTATTTTATAGTTATTTTATAGTTATAGTTAGTTAGTTATTTTATAGTTATAGTTAGTTAGTTAGTTATAGTTATTTTATAGTTATAGTTAGTTATTAGTTATAGTTATTTTATAGTTATAGTTAGTTATTAGGTATAGTTATTTTATAGTTATAGTTAGTTATTAGGTATAGTTATTTTATAGTTGTAGTTATTTTATAGTTACATTTAGTTATAGTTATTTTATAGTTATAGTTATTTTATAGTTAGTTATAGTTATTTTATAGTTATAGTTATTTTATAGTTATAGTTAGTTATAGTTATTTTATAGTTATAGTTAGTTATAGTTATTTTATAGTTATAGTTAGTTATAGTTATTTTATAGTTAGTTATTAGTTATAGTTATAGTTAGTTATTAGTTATAGTTATTTTATAGTTATAGTTAGTTATAGTTATTTTATAGTTATAGTTAGTTATAGTTATTTTATAGTTATAGTTAGTTATAGTTATTTTATAGTTATAGTTAGTTATAGTTATTTTATAGTTATAGTTATTTTGTTATAGTTATTTTATAGTTAGTTATTAGTTATAGTTATAGTTTTTATGGTTAGTTTTATAGTTATAGTTAGTTATAGTTAGTTATAGTTATTTTATAGTTATAGTTAGTTAGTTAGTTATTTTAGTTAGTTATAGTTATTTTTTATAGTTAGTTATAGTTATTTTATAGTTAGTTATTTTATAGTTATAGTTATATAGTTATTAGTTATAGTTATTTTATAGTTATAGTTAGTTATTAGGTAGTTATTTTATAGTTATAGTTAGTTAGTTATTGTATAGTTATATTTAGTTATAGTTATTGTTAGTTATAGTTATATTTAGTTATAGTTATTGTATAGTTATAGTTAGTTATTAGTTATAGTTATAGTTAGTTATTAGGTATAGTTATTTTATAGTTGTAGTTAGTTATAGTTATTTTATAGTTATATTTAGTTATAGTTATTTTATAGTTATAGTTATTTTATAGTTATATTTAGTTATAGTTATTTTATAGTTATAGTTATGTCTGTCATTGAACAACCCCATGCCATGATTAGATAGCGAACAAACACACCGATCTCTTCAATAGGTTCTGTAAACTATTAAAGCAAATTTACCAACATTTCTGAAAATTGATATATTGTATAGCATGTTGGAATGAAACTCTGAACATGTAAAACCACAGGAGAGTCTTTATCCGACATGCTGCTGATCTGACTCTCTGTCTCACAGCAGAGATCTGGTCATGCTGCTAATCAGACTCTCTGTCTCACAGCAGAGATCTGGTCATGCTGCTAATCAGACTCTCTGTCTCACAGCAGAGATCTGACTCTCTGTCTCACAGCAGAGATCTGACTCTCTGTCTCACAGCAGAGATCAGACTCTCTGTCTCACAGCAGAGATCAGACTCTCTGTCTCACAGCAGAGATCAGACTCTCTGTCTCACAGCAGAGATCAGACTCTCTGTCTCACAGCAGAGATCAGACTCTCTGTCTCACAGCAGAGATCAGACTCTCTGTCTCACAGCAGAGATCAGACTCTCTGTCTCACAGCAGAGATCAGACTCTCTGAGATCAGACTCTCTGTCTCACAGCAGAGATCAGACTCTCTGTCTCACAGCAGAGATCAGACTCTCTGTCTCACAGCAGAGATCAGACTCTCTGTCTCACAGCAGAGATCAGACTCTCTGTCTCACAGCAGAGATCAGACTCTCTGTCTCACAGCAGAGATCAGACTCTCTGTCTCACAGAATCAGACTCTCTGTCTCACAGCAGATCAGACTCTCTGTCTCACAGCAGAGATCAGACTCTCTGTCTCACAGCAGAGATCAGACTCTCTGTCTCACAGCAGAGATCAGACTCTCTGTCTCACAGCAGAGATCAGACTCTCTGTCTCACAGCAGAGATCAGACTCTCTGTCTCACAGCAGAGATCAGACTCTCTGTCTCACAGCAGAGATCAGACTCTCTGTCTCACAGCAGAGATCAGACTCTCTGTCTCACAGCAGAGATCAGACTCTCTGTCTCACAGCAGAGATCAGACTCTCTGTCTCACAGCAGAGATCAGACTCTCAGTCTCACAGCAGAGATCAGACTCTCACAGCTCACAGCAGAGACAGCAGCAGATCAGACTCTCTGTCTCACAGCAGAGATCAGACTCTCTGTCTCACAGCAGAGATCAGACTCTCTGTCTCACAGCAGAGATCAGACTCTCTGTCTCACAGCAGAGATCAGACTCTCTGTCTCACAGCAGAGATCTGGTCATGCTGCTGATCAGACTCTCCGTCTCTCCGTCTGTTTATCCTACTTGACTACTGTGTTGTGACAGCCTGGCCTGCATCATGTCAGATATTCACAACGCTCCAAATGGTATATATTTATCCTACTTGACTACTGTGTTGTGACAGCCTGGCCTGCATCATGTCCATATGGTTAAACATGGACCTGATGAGGCAACAGCCTGTTTGAAGAACCCGTTTGAAGAATATCTCTGCACAAACACACACACACACACACACACAACCTACACACAGACAAACTACACACACACACACTACACACAAACACAACCTACACACAGACAAACTACACACACACACAAAAACTACACACACACACACACAACCTACACACACACACAACCTACACACACACACTACACATGAACACAACCTACACAAACAAACTACATACAACCCAAACACACATAAACTAAACACAACAAACTACACACACACACAAACTACACACACACAAATACACATAAACACAACCTAAACACACAACCTAAACCTACACACACACATAAACACAACCTACACACACACACAAACTACACACACACTACACATAAACACAACCTACACACACACAACCTACACACACACAACCTACACACACACACACTACACATAAACACAACCTACACACACACACAAACTACATACACAAACTACACACACACATACAAATGACACACAAACACACAGAAGAAATAAACCCCACGGGGTCGAAGTCCAACCACTACATCAAACCTTCCTGGTCGTGGTGTGAACTCACAAGACGACCATAAATATTTCACCAATTTATCAAAGAATCCATTGTGCAACAAGTGGAACCCTATTAAAGCTGCTCTAAATCCTCTAATTCAGCCCTTCCACTGCTTTCCTTCATCCATCACCAGTGTGTGAGCAGCTTGCTACAGACGACTTGGAAATCATTTGTAAATAATGACCCTGTATTTTCCCGTTACGATGAATTAAAAGTTGTTCCTCAATTATATGAGCCGACAACGACCTCCATTACTAATTAGGCAGGTCCTAACAAACATTATAATTACTAATAACAACTTGTTTCTTCAAAAGACTAGAATAGCATATTTTGAGTTTAATTACATTACTGGACTGTGTAGCCCATGGCTGTGCCATGCAAATGAAATCAATAGTTCCTATTTTGTTAATTAAACAGACAAGAGACACATTCCTCCACCCTGATCACAGTCACATATAGGGCCTAGATTTTATAGTGAGAATTAATGGAATGAAAAATAACAGAACAAAATATGAATTGGATTTTTCCCACACAACTTGAGTGTCACGAACATGTAGAACCATGTGGCTACAGACAGAGAATCTGCTGAATGAAACGTCTGGATGAGCCTCTGTAGGAGGTTTTCCACCTTGGATACGATCACAACATTTTCACTCGCTCTTCTTTCAACCTGCCCAACAGACAGCCTACTAGCGATGTGTAGTTTGAGTTAGAGAGGTATGCATATTAACTCAGCATCATCATTTATTAGCTAAATCTCTTCTCTGTATACATCAATGATGTTGCTCTTGCTGCTGGTGATTCTCTGATTCACCTCTACGCAGACGACACCATTCTGTATACTTCTGGCCCGTCCTTGGACACTGTGTTAACCAACCTCCAGACGAGCTTCAATGCCATACAACACTCCTTCCGTGGCCTCCAACTGCTCTTAAGCTCAGGGGAAACTGGTATTCATGGTATTCAACCAATCGCTGCCCGCACCTGCTCGCCTGTCCAGCATCACTACTCTGGACGGCTCGGAATACGTGGACAACTACAAATACCTAGGTGTCTGGTTAGACTGTAAACTCTCCTTTCAGACTCACATTAATCCAGAATTAAATCTAGAATCGGCTTCCTATTTCACATCAAAGCATCCTTCACTCATGCTGCCAAACATACCCTCGTAAAACTGACCATCCTACCGATCCTCGACTTCGGTGATGTCATCTATAAAATAGCCTCCAACACTCTACTCAACAAACTGGATGCAGTCTATCACAGTGCCATCCTTTTGTCACCAAAGCCCCATACACCATTGCGGCCTGTACGCTCTCGTTGGTTGGCCCTTCATACTATTTTTAAAAATATATTTTTTTAATTTTACCCCTTTTTTCTCCCCAAATATCCAATTGTTGTAGTAGCTACTATCTTGTCTCATCGCTACAACTCCCGTACGGGCTCGGGAGAGACGAAGGTTGAAAGTCATGCGTCCTCCGATACACAACCAAACCAAGCCGCACTGCTTCTTAACACAGCGCGTATCCAACCCGGAAGCCAGCCACACCAATGTGTCGGAGGAAACACCGTGCACCTGGTAACCTTGGTTAGCGCGCACTGCGCCCGGCCTGCCACAGGAGTCGCTGGTGCGCGATGAGACAAGGATATCCCTACCGACCAAGCCCTCCCTAACCCGGACGACACTAGGCCAATTGTGAGTCGCCCCACGGACCTCCCGGTCGCGGCCGGTTACGACAGAGCCTGGGTGCGAACCCAGGGACTCTGATGGCACAGCCGGCTCTGCAGTACAGCGCCCTTAACCACTGCGCCACCCGGGAGGCCCTGGCCCTTCATACTCGTCGCCAAACCCACTGGCTACAGGTCATCTACAAGTCTGCTAAGTAAAGTCCCCCCTTATCTCAGCTCACTGGTCACCATAGCAGTACCCACCTGTAGCACGCGCTCCTTCAGGTATATCTGACTGGTCACCCCCAAAGCCAATTCCTACGAACTGCAAAAATCTCTGAAGCTGGAGACTCATATCTCCCTCACTAGCTTTAAGCACCAGCTGTCAGAGCATTTTACAGATCACTGCACCTGTACATAGCCCATCTGTAAACAGCCCATCTATCTACCTCATCCCCATACTGTATTTATTTATTTATCTTGTTCCTTTGCACCCCTGTATCTCTACCTGTACATTCATCTTCTGCACATCTACCATTCCAGTGTTTAATTGGTATATTGTTATTACTTCGCCACCATGGCCTATTTATTGCCTTAACTCCCTTATCTTACCTCATTTGCACTCACTGTATATAGACTTTTTGTTTTCTTTTGTTCTACTGTATTATTGACTGTATGTTTTGTTTATTCCATGTGTAACTCTGTGTTGTTGTATGTGTCAAACTACTATGCTTTATCTTGGCCAGGTCGTAATTGCAAATGAGAACTTGTTCTCAACTAGCCTACCTGGTTAAATAAGGGTGAAATAACTAAATAAGGACCTTTAAATATTTGCCTGTCAAAGTCAAGAGAAAAAGATGACATGTCAGTGTGTGCTCCCCCAGGTTAAATGCCTAAGCATTACTGTGGCAAAAGATAAGAACACCTCAAGGACAGATCTACACATTTAAATGGAGTGAACAGATTCACTACCAGCAGATGGTACCAGATGTTCTTTAAGCGATGCAGAACTGGTGGGGGCTGTTCCACATCAAATCAAATTGTGCTGAATACAACAAGGGTAGTAGACCTTACAGTGAAATGCTTTACTTACAAGCCCTTAACCAACAATGCTTTAAGAAGTTAAGACAAAAATTAAAATAAGTGTTAAGTTAAATAGAAAATAAAAGTAATAAATAATTAAAGAGCAGCAGTAAAATAACAATAGTGAGACCATATACAGGGTGTTACGGTACAGAGTCAATGTGGAGGCTATATACAGGGTGTTACGGTACAGAGTCAATGTGGAGGCTATATACAGGGGGTACCGGTAGAGAGTCAATGTGGAGGCTATATACAGGGGGTACCGGTACAGAGTCAATGTGGAGGCTATATACAGGGGGTACCAGTACAGAGTCAATGTGGAGGCTATATACAGGGGGTACCGGTAGAGAGTCAATGTGGAGGCTATATACAGGGTGTACCGGTACAGAGTCAAGGTGGAGGCTATATACAGGGGGTACCAGTACAGAGTCAATGTGGAGGCTATATACAGGGGGTACCAGTACAGAGTCAATGTGGAGGCTATATACAGGGGTACCAGTACAGAGTCAATGTGGAGGCTATATACAGGGGTACCGGTACAGAGTCAATGTGGAGGCTATATACAGGGGCACCAGTACAGAGTCAATGTGGAGGCTATATACAGGGGTACCAGTACAGAGTCAATGTGGAGGCTATATACAGGGGTACCGGTACAGAGTCAATGTGGAGGCTATATACAGGGGTACCAGTACAGAGTCAATGTGGAGACTATATACAGGGGTACCGGTACAGAGTCAATGTGGAGACTATATACAGGGTATTACGGTACAGAGTCAATGTGGAGGCTATATACAGGGTGTTACGGTACAGAGTCAATGTGGAGGCTATATACAGGGGTACCGGTACAGAGTCAATGTGGAGGCTATATACAGGGGTACCAGTACAGAGTCAATGTGGAGGCTATATACAGGGGTACCGGTAGAGAGTCAATGTGGAGGCTATATACAGGGTGTACCGGTACAGAGTCAATGTGGAGGCTATATACAGGGGTACCAGTACAGAGTCAATGTGGAGGCTATATACAGGGGTACCAGTACAGAGTCAATGTGGAGGCTATATACAGGGGGTACCAGTACAGAGTCAATGTGGAGGCTATATACAGGGGTACCGGTACAGAGTCAATGTGGAGGCTATATACAGGGGCACCGGTACAGAGTCAATGTGGAGGCTATATACAGGGGTACCAGTACAGAGTCAATGTGGAGGCTATATACAGGGGTACCGGTACAGAGTCAATGTGGAGGCTATATACAGGGGGTACCAGTACAGAGTCAATGTGGAGACTATATACAGGGGGTACCGGTACAGAGTCAATGTGGAGGCTATATACAGGGTATTACGGTACAGAGTCAATGTGGAGGCTATATACAGGGTGTTACGGTACAGAGTCAATGTGGAGGCTATATACAGGGGGTACCAGGACAGAGTCAATGTGGAGGCTATATACAGGGTGTTACGGTACAGAGTCAATGTGGAGGCTATATAAAGGGGGTACCAGTACAGAGTCAATGTGGAGGCTATATACAGGGTATTACGGTACAGAGTCAATGTGGAGGCTATATACAGGGTGTTACGGTACAGAGTCAATGTGGAGGCTATATACAGGGGTACCAGTACAGAGTCAATGTGGAGGCTATATACAGGGTGTTACGGTACAGAGTCAATGTGGAGGCTATATACAGGGGTACCAGTACAGAGTCAATGTGGAGGCTATATACATACCGGTACAGAGTCAATGTGGAGGCTATATACAGGGGTACCAGTACAGAGTCAATGTGGAGACTATATACAGGGGTACCGGTACAGAGTCAATGTGGGCTATATACAGGGGTACCAGTACAGAGTCAATGTGGAGGCTATATACAGGGGTACCGGTACAGAGTCAATGTGGAGGCTATATACAGGGGTACCAGTACAGAGTCAATGTGGAGACTATATACAGGGGGTACCGGTACAGAGTCAATGTGGAGGCTATATACAGGGTATTACGGTACAGAGTCAATGTGGAGACTATATACAGGGTGTTACGGTACAGAGTCAATGTGGAGGCTATATACAGGGTGTTACGGTACAGAGTCAATGTGGAGGCTATATACAGGGGGTACCAGTACAGAGTCAATGTGGAGGCTATATACAGGGTGTTACGGTACAGAGTCAATGTGGAGGCTATATACAGGGGGTACCAGTACAGAGTCAATGTGGAGGCTATATACAGGGTGTTACGGTACAGAGTCAATGTGGTGGCTATATACAGGGTGTTACGGTACAGAGTCAATGTGGAGGCTATATACAGGGGTACCGGTACAGAGTCAATGTGGAGGCTATATACAGGGGTACAGGTACAGAGTCAATGTGGAGGCTATATACAGGGGGTACCGGTACAGAGTCAATGTGGAGGCTATATACAGGGGGTACCGGTATAGAGTCAATGTGGAGGCTATATACAGGGTGTTACGGTACAGAGTCAATGTGGAGGCTATATACAGGGTGTTACGGTACAGAGTCAATGTGGAGGCTATATACAGGGGTACCAGTACAGAGTCAATGTGGAGGCTATATACAGGGTGTTACGGTACAGAGTCAATGTGGAGGCTATATACAGGGGTACCAGTACAGAGTCAATGTGGAGGCTATATACAGGGGTACAGGTACAGAGTCAATGTGGAGACTATATACAGGGGTACCGGTACAGAGTCAATGTGGAGGCTATATACAGGGGTACCGGTACAGAGTCAATGTGGAGGCTATATACAGGGGTACCGGTACAGAGTCAATGTGGAGGCTATATACAGGGGGTACCGGTACAGAGTCAACGTGGAGGCTGTATACAGGGGTACCGGTACAGAGTCAATGTGGAGGCTATATACAGGGGTACCGGTACAGAGTCAATGTGGAGGCTATATACAGGGGGCACCGGTACAGAGTCAATGTGGAGGCTATATACAGGGGGTACCGGTACAGAGTCAATGTGGAGACTATATACAGGGGGTACCGGTACAGAGTCAATGTGGAGACTATATACAGGGGGTACCGGTACAGAGTCAATGTGGAGGTTATATACAGGGGGTACCGGTACAGAGTCAATGTGGAGGCTATATACAGGGGGTACCGGTACAGAGTCAATGTGGAGACTATATACAGGGGGTACCGGTACAGAGTCAATGTGCTGGAGAATTGGTTAGTTGAGGTAATATGTACATGTAGGTAGAGTTAAGGTGACTATGCATAGATAATAAGAGAGTAGCAGCAGAGGGGTCTGGGTAGCCCTTTGATTAGCTGTTCATGTCAGAGTCTTATGGCTTGGGGGTAGAAGCTGTTAAGAAGCCGTTTGGACCTAGACTTGGCACTCTGGTACCGATTGCCGTGTGGTAGCTGAGAGAACAGTCTATGACTAGGGTGGCTGGAGTCTTTGACCATTTTTAGGGCCTTCCTCTGACACCGCCTGGTATAGAGGTCCTGGATGGCAGGAAGCTTGGTCCTAGCGATGTACTGGGCCGTACGCACTACCCTCTGTTGCGCCTAATGGTTGGATGCCGAGCAGTTGCCATACCAGGCAGTGATGCAACCATGCTCTCGATGGTGCAGCTGTAGAACATTTTGAGGATCTCAGGACCCATGACAAAACATGTCAGTTTCCTGAGGGGGAATAGGTTTTGTCGTGCCCTCTTCACGACTCTCTTGGTGTGCTTGGACCATGTTAGTTTGTTGGTGATGTGAACACCAAGGAAGATCTCAACCTGTTGTTTAAGGTCTATGAGGTGGTCAGTTGGTGGGGGCTGTTGTTAAAGGACTATGAGGTGGTCAGTTGGTGGGGGCTGTTGTTTAAGGTCTATGAGGTGGTCAGTTGGTGGGGGCTGTTGTTTAAGGTCTATGAGGTGGTCAGTTGGTGGGGGCTGTTGTTTAAGGTCTATGAGGTGGTCAGTTGGTGGGGGCTGTTGTTTAAGGTCTATGAGGTGATCAGTTGGTGGGGGCTGTTGTTAAGGTCTATGAGGTGGTCAGTTGGTGGGGGCTGTTGTTTAAGGTCTATGAGGTGGTCAGTTGGTGGGGGCTGTTGTTTAAGGTCTATGAGGTGGTCAGTTGGTGGGGGCTGTTGTTTAAGGTCTATGAGGTGGTCAGTTGGTGGGGGCTGTTGTTTAAGGTCTATGAGGTGGTCAGTTGGTGGGGGCTGTTGTTAAAGGACTATGAGGTGGTCAGTTGGTGGGGGCTGTTGTTTAAGGTCTATGAGGTGGTCAGTTGGTGGGGGCTGTTGTTTAAGGACTATGAGGTGGTCAGTTGGTGGGGACTGTTGTTAAGGACTATGAGGTGGTCAGTTGGTGGGGACTGTTGTTTAAGGACTATGAGGTGGTCAGTTGGTGGGGGCTGTTGTTTAAGGTCTATGAGGTGGTCAGTTGGTGGGGCTGTTGTTTAAGGTCTATGAGGTGGTCAGTTGGTGGGGGCTGTTGTTAAAGGTCTATGAGGTGGTCAGTTGGTGGGGGCTGTTGTTAAAGGACTATGAGGTGGTCAGTTGGTGGGGGCTGTTGTTTAAGGTCTATGAGGTGGTCAGTTGGTGGGGGCTGTTGTTTAAGGTCTATGAGGTGGTCAGTTGGTGGGGGCTGTTGTTAAAGGTCTATGAGGTGGTCAGTTGGTGGGGGCTGTTGTTTAAGGTCTATGAGGTGGTCAGTTGGTGGGGGCTGTTGTTTAAGGTCTATGAGGTGGTCAGTTGGTGGAGGCTGTTGTTAAAGGTCTATGAGGTGGTCAACGCAGTAGGAAAAAGGGTACCAACACAGCTCTGGTCCAGAGGTTAAGCAGGCAGAAATCACCACAACAAAGGCCAGCTGGGACACTGAGGGACACCCCAGCCTCCAGCCCTAACCTCCAGCCCAGCCTCCAGCCCAGCCTCCAGCCCTAACCTCCAGGCCAGCCTCCAGCCCAGCCTCCAGCCCTAACCTCCAGGCCAGCCTCCAGCCCTAAACTCCAGCCCTAACCTCCAGCGCCAGCCTCCAGCCCCAGCCTCCAGCCCTAACCTCCAGGCCAGCCTCCAGCCCTAACCTCCAGCCCAACCTCCAGCCCAGCCTCCAGCCATAACCTCCAGCCCTAGCCTCCAGCCATAACCTCCAGCCCTAATCTCCAGCCCTAACCTCCAGCCCAGCCTCCAGCCCTAACCTCCAGCCAAGCCACCAGCCCTAACCTCCAGGCAAGCCTCCAGCCCTAACCTCCAGCCCTAACCTCCAGCCCTAACCTCCAGCCCTAACCTCCAGCCCAGCCTCCAGCCATAACCTCCAGCCCTAGCCTCCAGCCCTAACCTCCAGCCCAGCCTCCAGCCCTAACCTATAGCCCAGCCTCCAACCCTAACCTCCAGCCCAGCCTCCAGCCAAAACCACCAGCCCTAACCTCCAGGCAAGCCTCCAGCCCAGCCTCCAGCCCTAACCTCCAGCCCTAACCTCCAGCCCTAACCTCCAGCCCTAACCTCCAGCCCTAACGTCTAGCCCAGCATCCAGCCCTAACCTCCAGCCCAGCCTCCCCTAGTTTCTGCTGCTTGTATAATGGCATCATATTGACACACACCACTTGTATAATAGCTCATTAATGAGCTTAATGAGCTTTAACATATTAATAGGTTTACAAGGCACAAGGTGGCTGGCCTATTTTTCAGCATAGTGTGTCACTCCACAGTGTCAGGTGATCTCATCAGACAGAACACAGTATCAGGTGATCTCATCAGACAGAACAAAATATCAGGTGATCTGATCAGACAGAACACAGTATCAGGTGATCTCATCAGACAGAACACAGTATCATGTGATCTGATCAGACAGAACACAGTGTCAGGTGATCTCATCAGACAGAACACAGTATCAGGTGATCTGATCAGACAGAACACAGTGTCAGGTGATCATCAGACAGAACACAGTGTCAGGTGATCTCATCAGACAGAACACAGTATCAGGTGAGCTCATCAGACAGAACACAGAGCCAAACCCAGAGCTGTGGTAGATCACCGTGGTGGCAGAGCCAAGAGCTGTGGTAGAGCATCGTGGTGGCAGAGCCAAACCCAGAGCTGTGGTAGAGCATCGTGGTGGCAGAGCCAAACCCAGAGCTGTGGCAGAGCATCGTGGTGGCAGAGCCAAACCCAGAGCTGTGGTAGATCAGGTGCCAAGAGCTGTGGAGCATCGTGGTGGCAGAGCCAAACCCAGAGCTGTGGTAGAGCATCGTGGTGGCAGAGCCAAACCCAGAGCTGTGGTAGAGCATCGTGGTGGCAGAGCCAAACCCAGAGCTAAGGTAGAGCACCGTGGTGGCAGAGCCAGGTCACCGTGGTGGCAGAGCCAAACCCAGAGCTGTGGTAGAGCATCGTGGTGGCAGAGCCAAACCCAGAGCTGTGGTAGATCATCGTGGTGGCAGAGCCAAACCCAGAGCTGTGGTAGATTACCATGGTGGCAGAGCCAAGAGCTGTGGTAGATCACCGTGGTGGCAGAGCCAAACCCAGAGCTGTGGTAGAGCATCGTGGTGGCAGAGCCAAACCCAGAGCTGTGGTAGAGCATCGTGGTGGCAGAGCCAAACCCAGAGCTGTGGTAGAGCACCGTGGTGGCAGAGCCAAACCCAGAGCTGTGGTAGAGCACCGTGGTGGCAGAGCCAAACCCAGAGCTGTGGTAGAGCATCGTGGTGGCAGAGCCAAACCCAGAGCTAAGGTAGGTCACCGTGGTGGCAGAGCCAAACCCAGAGCTGTGGTAGAGCATCGTGGTGGCAGAGCCAAACCCAGAGCTGTGGTAGAGCATCGTGGTGGCAGAGCCAAACCCAGAGCTGTGGTAGAGCACCGTGGTGGCAGAGCCAAGAGCTGTGGTAGATCACCGTGGTGGCAGAGCCAAGAGCTGTGGTAGATCACCGTGGTGGCAGAGCCAAGAGCTGTGGTAGATCACCGTGGTGGCAGAGCCAAACCCAGAGCTGTGGTAGAGCACCGTGGTGGCAGAGCCAAACCCAGAGCTGTGGTAGAGCATCGTGGTGGCAGAGCCAAACCCAGAGCTAAGGTAGAGCACCGTGGTGGCAGAGCCAGGTCACCGTGGTGGCAGAGCCAAACCCAGAGCTGTGGTAGAGCATCGTGGTGGCAGAGCCAAACCCAGAGCTGTGGTAGATCATCGTGGTGGCAGAGCCAAACCCAGAGCTGTGGTAGATTACCATGGTGGCAGAGCCAAGAGCTGTGGTAGATCACCGTGGTGGCAGAGCCAAACCCAGAGCTGTGGTAGAGCATCGTGGTGGCAGAGCCAAACCCAGAGCTGTGGTAGAGCAGCAGCCAAACCCAGAGCTGTGGTAGAGCATCGTGGTGGCAGAGCCAAACCCAGAGCTGTGGTAGAGCACCGTGGTGGCAGAGCCAAACCCAGAGCTGTGGTAGAGCACCGTGGTGGCAGAGCCAAACCCAGAGCTGTGGTAGAGCATCGTGGTGGCAGAGCCAAACCCAGAGCTAAGGTAGGTCACCGTGGTGGCAGAGCCAAACCCAGAGCTGTGGTAGAGCATCGTGGTGGCAGAGCCAAACCCAGAGCTAAGGTAGGTCACCGTGGTGGCAGAGCCAACCCAGAGCTGTGGTAGATTACCATGGTGGCAGAGCCAAGAGCTGTGGTAGATCATCGTGGTGGCAGAGCCAAACCCAGAGCTGTGGTAGATCACCGTGGTGGCAGAGCCAAACCCAGAGCTGTGGTAGAGCATCGTGGTGGCAGAGCCAAACCCAGAGCTGTGGTAGAGCACCGTGGTGGCAGAGCCAAACCCAGAGCTAAGGTAGGTCACCGTGGTGGCAGAGCCAAGAGCTGTGGTAGAGCATCGTGGTGGCAGAGCCAAACCCAGAGCTGTGGTAGAGCACCGTGGTGGCAGAGCCAAACCCAGAGCTGTGGTAGAGCACCGTGGTGGCAGAGCCAAACCCAGAGCTGTGGTAGAGCATCGTGGTGGCAGAGCCAAACCCAGAGCTAAGGTAGGTCACCGTGGTGGCAGAGCCAAACCCAGAGCTGTGGTAGAGCATCGTGGTGGCAGAGCCAAACCCAGAGCTGTGGTAGAGCATCGTGGTGGCAGAGCCAAACCCAGAGCTGTGGTAGAGCACCGTGGTGGCAGAGCCAAGAGCTGTGGTAGATCACCGTGGTGGCAGAGCCAAGAGCTGTGGTAGATCACCGTGGTGGCAGAGCCAAGAGCTGTGGTAGATCACCGTGGTGGCAGAGCCAAACCCAGAGCTGTGGTAGAGCACCGTGGTGGCAGAGCCAAACCCAGAGCTGTGGTAGAGCACCGTGGTGGCAGAGCCAAACCCAGAGCTGTGGTAGAGCATCGTGGTGGCAGAGCCAAACCCAGAGCTAAGGTAGGTCACCGTGGTGGCAGAGCCAACCCAGAGCTGTGGTAGATTACCATGGTGGCAGAGCCAAGAGCTGTGGTAGATCATCGTGGTGGCAGAGCCAAACCCAGAGCTGTGGTAGATCACCGTGGTGGCAGAGCCAAACCCAGAGCTGTGGTAGAGCATCGTGGTGGCAGAGCCAAACCCAGAGCTGTGGTAGAGCACCGTGGTGGCAGAGCCAAACCCAGAGCTAAGGTAGGTCACCGTGGTGGCAGAGCCAAGAGCTGTGGTAGATCACCGTGGTGGCAGAGCCAAACCCAGAGCTGTGGTAGATCACCGTGGTGGCAGAGCCAAGAGCTGTGGTAGATCACCGTGGTGGCAGAGCCAAACCCAGAGCTGTGGTAGATCACCGTGGTGGCAGAGCCAAGCCCGGTTCAGGGATGATTACATTCTTTTGGCTCCTGACTTTGATTTGTAATTTGTTTCTCCCAGCGGTGGAGGGTTAGGGAGGTTAATCATTCACAAAATGAAAACAGTTATTTTACTAGCAGCTGTTCAGGTCTTTAGGATGGCTGGGCATTACCATTACGTTGGTAGGGCCCAAACAACACAGTCTCATCGCACAGACTAACCACCATACCAGCATACTAATGCCTCTCCCTGACGACCACACTGTAGCCCTATGGCACTACATGAAGCATTGAGACGTATATTCAACGCAGAGAGCTGGAGGAGGAGGACAGAACAACAACACAGGATCTTGATGTTCTGCCCATGACAAGACCCAGAGACACATTCAGGGATTGGAGGACAGAACAACAACACAGGATGTTCTGCCCATGACAAGACCCAGAGACACATTCAGGGATTGGAGGACAGAACAACAACACAGGATGTTCTGCCCATGACAGGACCCAGAGACACATTCAGGGATTGGAGGACAATCTCCTTGATGCTGAGTGAGCAGAACAGAGCGGAATGAGGAGGAATCGGCAAGTAACGGGAGGGATTAAACCTGGGGGCGGGGCTGCTGGGGGCGGGGGGAGGCGGCCAGAGGTCCCAAGGGTTCTCAGTGGGACGATGGAGGGAGGGATAGAGAGATAGAGGGATGGATAGAAGGATGGATGGAGGGAGGGAGGGAGGGAGGGAGGGAGGGAGGGAGGGAGGGAGGGAGGGAGGGAAAGGGGAGAAAGGAGAAATGAGAGAGGAGAGGTATGAATGAATGATGGAGGAAGCAGCTGATTGGAAATGTGCTAATGAAAGTGTGTCCCATGGGGAGGGCTTCCCCAATCCAAGATGGAGAGGAGGAGGTGGGGGAGAGGTAGAGAAGAGGAGGAGGAGAGGGAGGGGAGGAGGAGGAAGAGGAGGAGAGGTGGAGGAGGGGGAAATGTGGAGGAGGGGGAGTTGGAGGAGGGGAGAGGAGGGAGTGGAGGAGGAGAGGAGAAGAGGGGGAGCGAGAGGAGGGGGAGAGGGAGTGCATCCCCCCAATGTCTCTGAGCTGTTATTATGACAGATAATATCTCTGAGCTGTTATTATGACAGATAATATCTCTGATCTGTTATTATGACTGATAATATCTCTGAGCTGTTATTATGACTGATAATATCTCTGATCTGTTATTATGACTGATAATATCTTTAATATGATCTCTGTTATTATGACTGATAATATCTCTGATCTGTTATTATGACAGATAATATCTCTGATCTGTTATTATGACTGATAATATCTCTGAGCTGTTATTATGACAGATAATATCTCTGAGCTGTTATTATGACTGATAATATCTTTAATATGATCTCTGTTATTATGACAGATAATATCTCTGAGCTGTTATTATGACAGATAATATCTCTGATCTGTTATTATGACAGATAATATCTCTGAGCTGTTATTATGACTGATAATATCTCTGATCTGTTATTATGACAGATAATATCTCTGATCTGTTATTATGACAGATAATATCTCTGATCTGTTATTATGACAGATAATATCTTTAATATGATCTCTGTTATTATGACTGATAATATCTCTGATCTGTTATTATGACAGATAATATCTTTAATATGATCTCTGTTATTATGACTGATAATATCTCTGATCTGTTATTATGACTGATAATATCTCTGAGCTGTTATTATGACAGATAATATCTCTGAGCTGTTATTATGACAGATAATATCTCTGATCTGTTATTATGACAGATAATATCTCTGATCTGTTATTATGACAGATAATATCTCTGATCTGTTATTATGACAGATAATATCTCTGAGCTGTTATTATGACTGATAATATCTCTGATCTGTTATTATGACTGATAATATCTCTGAGCTGTTATTATGACAGGTAATATCTTTAACAGTATCTCTATTTGGACTGTTAATCCACAGATGAAAATCAACAAATGCTGAATGTAACAGATTATCTGGCCAATCTCCAAATTTTAATCGGTGTTTATACTTGATTAGAGATTCAGGATCGTCACTACAGGGTCAGAGACAGCTTTTAGGAGATGAAAGGGTTTAATCAGTTTTACAGTGAAACATACAGTACGGTCTCCATGGGCCACAGACTATGTACCGTATGTGTGATGGGGAAGACAACCCTTCACCCCAGAGCACTCTGAGCCTGGGGAGGGGATGTCCCTGTTCTGTTAACAGTTCATTAGCCATATTGCCAGAGAGACACTGAATTCATTAGCAAAAAATGAACATAACAAATCATGTAGTTAAGGCATATTAATTCCAAGAGTTCATAAGTGATGGTGTTGAGCCTGAGAGGAGCATGTGGGTTTGGTTTAAGGGGCAGCCTAGCTGTTACAGAAGCGAACCAGCAACCGGAGGGTTGCCAGTTTGAATCCCGAGTCTGACGGGAAAAAACTCTGTTGGGAAGTGAGGTGGCAACCAGAGGGTTGCTGGTTTCAAAACCTAGAATGTATTTATTATGGATCCCCATTACATGCTGCCAAGGCATTAAGGCAGTTTATACCATTTTTTTAACATTACAATACATTCACAGATTTCACAACACACTGTGTCCCCTCAGGCCCCTACTCCACCACATATCTACAACACACTGTGTGCCCTCAGGCCCCTACTCCACCACTACCACATATCTACAACACACTGTGTCCCCTCAGGCCCCTACTCCACCACTACCACATATCTACAACACACTGTGTCCCCTCAGGCCCCTACTCCACCACTACCACATATCTACAACACACTGTGTGCCCTCAGGCCCCTACTCCACCACTACCACATATCTACAACACACTGTGTTCCCCTCAGGCCCCTACTCCACCACTACCACATATCTACAACACACTGTGTCCCCTCAGGCCCCTACTCCACCACTACCACATATCTACAACACACTGTGTGCCCTCAGGCCCCTACTCCACCACTACCACATATCTACAACACACTGTGTCCCCTCAGGCCCCTACTCCACCACTACCACATATCTACAACACACTGTGCCCTCAGGCCCCTACTCCACCACTACCACATATCTACAACACACTGTGTGCCCTCAGGCCCCTACTCCACCACTACCACATATCTACAACACACTGTGTCCCCTCAGGCCCCTACTCCACCACTACCACATATCTACAACACACTGTGTGCCCTCAGGCCCCTACTCCTCCACTACCACATATCTACAACACACTGTGCCCTCAGGCCCCTACTCCACCACTACCACATATCTACAACACACTGTGTGCCCTCAGGCCCCTACTCCACCACTACCACATATCTACAACACACTGTGTGTCCTCAGGCCCCTACTCCACCACTACCACATATCTACAACACACTGTGTGCCCTCAGGCCCCTACTCCACCACATATCTACAACACACTGTGTGCCCTCAGGCCCCTACTCCACTACTACGACATATCTACAGTACTAAATCCATGTGTATGTGTGTGTATAGTGCGTATTGCCTGCCGGTGTGCCCTTGAGCAAGGCACCTAACCCCTCTCAACAAGGTAGTATGGCAGTGCCCTGCTCCAACCTGTCTGTGTACACTAGGTGTATTTCAGAGGGGATAAAGCACAAGTCACATTTCAGTTGTGTACAATTGTTGAATATTACTTGTCTATTATAATTGATGAATATTACTCTTCTATTATAATTGATGAATATTACTCTTCTATTATAATTGATGAATATTACTCTTCTATTATAATTGATGAATATTACTCTTCTATTATAATTGATGAATATTACTCGTCTCTGAGCCACGGAACAGGAAGTCAGTACAACAGGAAATATCTCCTCATAGTTGCCAGAAGGATGATATAAACCAGGGCAAAAGTGATTATGAGATTATGTCTGATCGGGTACTGTAGCTGGTACTCATCCCTCCCACTCTCCATCCCTCCCACTCTCCATCCCTCCTCATCCCTCCCACTCTCCATCCCTCCCACTCTCCATCTCTCCTCATCTTTCCCACTCTCCATCCCTCCATCCCTCATCATTCCTCCCATTCTCTATCCCTCCTCATTCCTCCCACTCTCCATCCCTCCTCATCCCTTCCACTCTCCATCTCTCCTCATCCCTCCCACTCTCCATCTCTCCTCATCCCTCCCACTCTCCATCTCCTCCTACAGTCATCATCCCTCCCACTCTCCATCCCTCCATATTCCTCCCACTCTCCATACCTCCATCCCTCCTCATTCCTCCCTCTCCATCCCTCCTCATTCTCCCACTCTCCACCTACAGTCATCATTCCTCCCACTCTCCATCCCTCCTCATTCCTCCCACTCTCCACCCCTCTTCCTACAGTCATCATTCCTCCCACTCTCCACCCCTCCTCCTACAGTCATCATTCCTCCCACTCTCCACCCCTCCTCCTACAGTCATCATTCCTCCCACTCTCCACCCCTCCTCCTACAGTCATCATTCCTCCCACTCTCCATCTCTCCATCCCTCATCATTCCTCCCATTCTCTATCCCTCCTCATTCCTCCCACTCTCCATCTCTCCTCATCCCTCCCACTCTCCATCCCTCCTCCTACAGTCATCATTCCTCCCACTCTCCATCCCTCCTCATTCCTCCCACTCTCCATCTCTCCTCATCCCTCCCACTCTCCATCTCTCCTCATCCCTCCCACTCTCCATCCCTCCTCCTACAGTCATCATTCCTCCCACTCTCCATCCCTCCTCATTCCTCCCACTCTCCATCCCTCCATCCCTCCTCCTCAGGGTTGCAAATGAGAACTTGTTCTCAACTAGCCTACCTGGTTAAATAAAGGGAAATAAATAAATAAAAATTCCTCCCACTCTCCATCCCTCATCCCTCCTCATTCCTCTGTGTCTCCATCCCTCCATCCCTCCTCATTCCTCCCAGGGTCTCCATCCCTCCTCATTCCTCCCACTCTCCACCCCTCCTCCTACAGTCATCATTCCTCTCTCCATCCCTCTGCATCCCTCCCACTCTCCATCCCTCATTCCTCCCTCTCTGTGGACCTCCATCTCTCCCACTCTCCATCCCTCCTCATCCCTCCCACCATCTCTCCTCATCCCTCCCACTCTTCCCATCCCTCCATCCCTCCTCATTCCTCCCACTCTCCATCCCTCCTCATATCCTCTCTCCACCCCTCCTCCTACAGTCATCATTCCTCCCACTCTCCATCCCTCCTCATCCCTCCCACTCTCTATCCCTCCATCCCTCATTCCTCCCACTCTCCATCCCTCCTCATTCCTCCCACTCTCCACCCCTCCTCCTACAGTCATCATTCCTCCCACTCTCCATCCCTCCTCATCCCTCCCACTCTCTATCCCTCCATCCCTCATTCCTCCCACTCTCCATACCTCCATCTCTCTGTGGACTCTCCATCCCTCCTCATCCCTCCCACCATCTCTCCTCATCCCTCCCACTCTCCATCCCTCCATCCCTCCTCATTCCTCCCACTCTCCATCCCTCCTCATTCCTCCCACTCTCCACCCCTCCTCCACAGTCATCATTCCTCCCACTCTCCATCCTCCTCATCCCTCCCACTCTCTATCCCTCCATCCCTCATTCCTCCCACTCTCTATCCCTCCATCCCTCATTCCTCCCACTCTTACCTCCATCCCTCCATCTCTCCATCCCTCCTCATTCCTCCCACTCTCCATCCCTCCCACTCTCCATCCCTCCTCATCCCCCTCCCCTCTCCATCCCTCCTCATCCCTCCCACTCTCCATCTCTCCATCCCTCCTCATTCCTCCCACTCTCCATCCCTCCTCATCCCTCCCACTCTCCATCCCTCCATCCCTCCCACTCTCCATCTCTCCTCATTCCCTCAGGGTCTCCATCCCTCCATCCCTGGACCCACTCTCCATCCCTCCATCCCTCCTCATTCCTCCCACTCTCCATACCTCCATCCCTCCTCTGTCCTCCCACTCTCCACCCCTCCTCCTACAGTCATCATTCCTGTCTCTCCACAGGGTTAGGGAGTTCTCTGTGTGTCTGTGGACACAGGGTTAGGGAGTTCTCTGTGTGTCTGTGGACACAGGGTTAGGGAGTTCTCTGTGTGTCTGTGGACACAGGGTTAGGGAGTTCTCTGTGTGTCTGTGGACACAGGGTTAGGGAGTTCTCTGTGTGTCTGTGGACACAGGGTTAGGGAGTTCTCTGTGTGTCTGTGGACACAGTCTAACCCTGACCCAGTCTCACCCTGACCTAGTCGAACCCAGTCTAACCCTGACCCAGTCTAACCCTGACCCAGTCTAACCCTGACCCAGTCTAACCCAGTCGAACCCAGTCTAACCCTAACCCAGTCTAACCCTGACCTAGTCGAACCCAGTCTAACCCTAACCCAGTCTAACCCTAACCCAGTCTAACCCAGTCTAACCCTGACCCAGTCTAACCCAGTCTAACCCTGACCCAGTCTAACCCTGACCCAGTCTAACCCTGACCCAGTCTAACCCTGACCCAGTCTAACTCTAACCCAGTCTAACCCTAACCCAGTCTAACCCAGTCTAACCCTGACCCAGTCTAACCCAGTCTAACCCTGACCCAGTCTAACCCTGACCCAGTCTAACCCTGACCCAGTCTAACCCAGTCTAACCCTAACCCCACACTTCCAGCTGATCTCATCAGGAGGTAGTGGTCCTCATGGCTGGGCCTGTTGATGATGTCATGCTGGGTTTAGGCTGTTATCAACCACCATGGCACCAGTAGCAGTTCTGCTCGGTCAGGACATTAAAAGCACATAAAATACCACAGAAATGTTAACTATTCGGAGCACTGTTTCCGTCCAGACCAGAGCAGGCTATTAAACTTAAGAGTCGCCTTAAACGCATAAATCTTTGTTTCTTTCAGGAATGAAGATACAACGCATAATAAATATCTTTGTGTTTTTGTAAAGGCAGATCTGAAATGCTTCTGCTGCGTTGTGACGTATTTCATTATGTCCTGCTGCTGAACAACAAGCAATGGTGGGAAACTGTCATACTGGAGGAAAAGGAAAGATACCTGCATAGAAAACGACTCAAGTAAATCTTTAAGTCACCCAGTAAAATACTACTTGAGTAAAAGTCACCCAGTAAAATACTACTTGAGTAAAAGTCACCCAGTAAAATACTACTTGAGTAAAAGTCACCCAGTAAAATACTACTTGAGTAAAAGTCACCCAGTAAAATACTACTTGAGTAAAAGTCTAAAAGTATTTGGTTTTTAAAAGTATCAAAAGTAAAAGTGTAAATCATTTCAAATTGCTGACATTAATCAAACCCAGGCAAAAGTTATTAAAAAAAAAATTAGGGATTACCAGGTCACTACAACAGCAACGCCATTTACAAACAAAGAATGTATTTAGGAGTCCTCCAGATCAGAGGCAGTAGGGATGTTCTCTGTTTAGTGAGTCCTCCAGATCAGAGGCAGTAGGGATGACCTTCTCTGTTTAGTAAAAGTCCTCCAGATAAAGGGATGACCAGGGATGTTCTCTGTTTAGTGAGTCCTCCAGATCAGAGGCAGTAGGGATGACCAGGGATGTTCTCTGTTTAGTGAGTCCTCCAGATCAGAGGCAGTAGGGATGTTCTCTGTTTAGTGAGTCCTCCAGATCAGAGGCAGTAGGGATGTTCTCTTTTAGTGAGTCCTCAGATCAAGGCAGTAGGGATGACCAGGGATGTTTCTGTTTGTGAGTCCTTCAATCAAGGCAGTAGGGATGAAACTGTTAGTGAGTCCTCCAGATCAGAGGCAGTAGGGATGACCAGGGATGTTCTCTGTTTAGTGAGTCCTCCAGATCAAGGCTGTAGTTATGACCAGGGATGTTCCCTGTTAAGTAAAAGTCCATCAGATCAGAACAGTAAAGGGAGACCAGGGATGTTCTCTACTTTAGTGAGTCCTCCAGATCAGAGTAAAAGGGATGACCAGGGATGTTCTCTGTTTAGTGAGTCCTCCAGATACAGAGGTAGTAGGGATGACCAGGGATGTTCTCTGTTTAGTGAGTCCTCCAGATCAGAGGCTGTAGGGATGACCAGGGATGTTCTCTGTTTAGCGAGTCCTCCAGATCAGAGGCAGTAGGGATGTTCTCTGTTTAGTGAGTCCTCCAGATCAGAGGTAGTAGGGATGAGTAGGGATGTTCTCTGTTTAGTGAGTCCTCCAGATCAGAGGCAGTAGGGATGACCAGGGATGTTCTCTGTTTAGTGAGTCCTTCAGATCAGAGGCAGTAGGGATGACCAGGGATGTTCTCTGTTTAGTGAGTCCTCCAGATCAGAGGCAGTAGGGATGACCAGGGATGTTCTCTGTTTAGTGAGTCCTCCAGATCAGAGGCAGTAGGGATGTTCTCTGTTTAGTGAGTCCTCCAGATCAGAGGCAGTAGGGATGTTCTCTGTTTAGTGAGTCCTCCAGATCAGAGGCAGTAGGGATGACCAGGGATGTTCTCTGTTTAGTGAGTCCTTCAGATCAGAGGCAGTAGGGATGACCAGGG